>NC_056741.1:1190991656-1191249156 GCF_019279795.1 Protopterus annectens
GATTTCACTGTAAAGATAGGGCAGTATTCATAATCTCAGTGTATACTCTGGCAGCTGGGTTATGTTAGCAAGGAAAAGAGTGCATTCAGACAACAGATAAAGCAATATCAAACACACAAACCACAAAAAATAGGTACAAAAACATGAATTTAAACACCAGCACCTTCCTTTCTTTATTCAGCAACACTGATCAAAGCAAGACAACATGTGTTTTTGTTGATAATTGGAAACCTCAATACACGTATCGGGACAGACAGACAGAACAAAATATAAGAACTGCCTGTGCTCATATGGGTGGCACAACAAGAATAAAGGAGTGGCCATTCTAGACTTTTGTGTGACAAATGGTTTGATGGTGGCTAACATATGATTCAGCAAGAGATGGTCTGTCACAAAGTCACATACATGAGTGGTCAACATGCAACTCGGGTAGACTTCCTCTCAGTAAGAAAAGAGCATCTGAGTAGAATCCGCGATTGTGAAGTCATCCCCATTGAAACAGCCCACAGCATAAACCACTGGTAGCCACAATCAGCTGCAAGCACTGGTCTAAAAAGGCTCTAAGGTCAATGAACACCAGGCTGAAGACCTGGAAGTTGACTGGAGTGGAAGCACAAGAGTTCAAGGAATTACTCAGGGCTCTAACACCTCAGGAAGAAGAGAGAAATAGGTGGAGATGAAGAATAACAGCACCTCAAAACAGCGTGCCTTAGGACTATAGAACATGCAGCCAAGCCAGGTATAGAAATGAGGTACATAAGAAAGCCTAGTGGTGGAATACAAGAAGTCCAGGAAGTCATCAAAAGAAAGGAGGAGTGCAGGAAAAAGTGGGAGGCAAAAATGGCAGACTATGTTAAGAAGGAATATTGATCAGCTAAAATGGCTATAAGATAACAGTTGCAATAACACAGAAAAAGGCATCAGAGGCACTCTACCACCTTCTTAAAAGTGACTCGGCAAATGGCACAATGAAACTGTACTAGGTCACAAGGCAAAGACAGTAAGATAAAGAAGATGGTGCTCAGGCACCTGTTATAACAGATGTTAGCTATAACCTGTTTGTCAGTCCACACAACATCAAAGGCAGATAGGAGGATTCTGAATGACAAAAAAATCTGTACTACACCTGAAAGCCCACACTGAAAGAAGAAGAGGAGCCCAACCTAGAATACGTATATGATCAATATGTTGTGTGATTTAGGGTTGAAAGGCTTCAGAAGGTATGTATAGCAGTATGGAAAGAAAGGTGTTTCCCAGAAGACTGAAGAATATGCATTACCTAATATGATATATCTTGATTTGGATCGCTCATTCTGGCAGCAGTTTAAGCCTTACTGATTTCTTTTTGGCTTTTTAGCAATTGGTTACTATATTTAATTTCCAACCTCGTATTGGTTACAATTTATGAGTGTATAATTATGGGTTATATATTCTAATCTGGATCTGATTGGTTCTTCGGAAGTAGTTTTAGCTTTGTTGACTCTTCACTCTCTAGTCCAGCTGGGAATCTGGGTATGCTGAGGCAATGTTACAACTGCCTCATGTACACAGACAACCCTCTCCTCCTACCACGAAACACTAACATATGCGAGAGATGCAATTATACAGCCAAACTGGAAGCTAAGCTAACTCCACCCAAGACTGAAACAGACAGTCAAGAGGAGAAGGTTAATACCTGCACCACAACTCCAGCCGCACACAGACCTACTAAAACAGCACTGGCAAAAAATACACATAAATACACAAAATCATACTTGGAGGCTCTAAATAAAAACCTGCAAAAGCGTCAGAGACCTCCAAAGCAGACACCCAAACAACCTGCACTTCCCTTTACAAACCAGACAACACATAAAACACAAAATCAGTGTGCCGCACAATCACATCCCTTAAGGTGAAATAACATACCTAGCACACTAGTAATAGGTGACTCTATAGTCAGGCACACTGACGTCCCACTCACTAGGCTGGACAAGCAGGAGGTTACTGTCAGCAGCCTGTCTGGAGCAAGAATCCGCCACATAAGACAAGCATTCAGGTCATTCCAGAACAAGTACAAATATGACTCTGTCATTGTTCATGTTGGTGTCAATGACATGAGATGTACCGTCCTGGACTACATGAAAAGAGACATGGAAGAGTTCTCTGATCATGTAGCCCAGGCTGGTATGACCCTGACCCTGAGTAGCATCCTGCCCTCACAAAGAATGATACCTCAGTATAAAGAAAAAATTATCAAGTTCAACAATTGGCTAAGCTTCTGGTGTCATTCAAAGGGGATCCAGTGTCTGTTAGCCTGGGACGACATGCTCGACAAGCCGCGTTGCTTCGCAAGAGATGGCTTGCACCTGTCACCCCTTGGCTTTCGAATACTGGCCAAGGCTCTTGCTGCCCCCATAGTGCTTTTTATAGGCAAGGCTCAAAAGTCAAACTCGCCTCCGTAAACAGCGCAATTAACAAAAAACTGAGGGTTACGCTAGGAGTTTAAATCTCAAAATGCACGCGCTCGAAGCACTCCTTAGTATGGAGAATGTCGACATCTGTGCAGTAACTGAAACCTGGTTCAAGGCTCCAGAGAGCACCCCAGAACTACTGGGCTACAACGCATACCACACGTTTCAGCCTCAGAACACAGACCGAAACACAAAAGCAGGGAGTGTATCCATAGTCATCAAGGATACCAACACCTCCAGGTTAGTGGCGCAGCAGGATACCTCTGAGATCATCCATGTGCAACTAACATTGGGCAAATCTGCAATGCAAATCGTGGCCTGCTACAGATCACCCTCCATGACCCAGGACCACCACTCCACCTTTCTGGAGACACTGGAAAACATGAAGGTTCTACCAAACACCCTGATATTGGGCGATTTCAATTACCCTACCATTCACTGGGAAAGCTACTTGAGTACAAATTCCCAGGCCCAGCGCTTCCTGGAATTCATCAACTCAAATGCCCTGGATCAGCTGGTAAACTCCCCTACCAGAGGTGAAAACATATTGGACCTGGTCATCACCAACATGGGTGACAGGTGTTCCACACCGAAGGTCAACCCGTCACTGGTTAGATCAGACCATAAACTAATCACTCTGGATGTCCACACCGCACCACCACCCCCAACTAAGGAAACCACAGTAAAATACTTTTCTAAAGCAAACTTCACCTTACTTAAGACAGAGTGATAAGTTTCACAGCCCCCACGCTAAAGGATAATGCTGCCCAAGATACAGAAACCTTTACAAATGCACTCTATGAGCACCTACAAGGATGCATGGATTGTGCCATCCCTAGCAAAACCAAGACTCACTCCTCTAAGAGAAGGAAACCAGTTTGGTGGACCCCTGCAATAAACAGGCTATACAATAGAAGGAGGAAACTAGTTCAGAAAAAAGCAAATCCCAAGAAGGAAAGACATCCCTGATCAGTATCAGTGAGAAACTGAGGTCCCTCATGAAATCATCCAAGGATAACTTTGAAAGGAAAATAGCCAAGGTTTCAAAAGATAACCACAAAGCCTTCTTTAGCTATGTTAAGAATCTAAGTGGCAACTCGCAGATATGCACTGAACTAGTGCAAAATAGCACAAACTGTACTGAACCTACTGATATTGCCAACATCCTGGCAGATTGATTCAGTGAAAACTTCACCCCCTCTCACCTCCAAAAGGGCCCACAGCAATACCGGAAAAGTGTAGTGTCCCAAAAATCACAGACACACAGGAGAAAACAGCCCTTTCAAAAGCCAAAAACACAGCATCAATGGGACCAGATGGTGTTCCAGGCTGCGTCTTGCATGAACTACAGAACGAACTAACCCCTCACCTAAACACGCTGTTCAACCTCAGCCTCTCCACAGGCTACGTGCCCATAGAATAGCGCACAGCAACGGTTATTCCTTTCCACAAAGGAGGGGCCACAACTGACCCTGGTAACTATCACCCAATAAGCCTGACTAGTCTGGTCTGCAAGGCTATGGAGTGCATCATCATGGAACTCATTAACAAAGACATTGAAAACCACTAAACAATTGACCCAACCCAGTTTGGCTTTGTTAAGGGCAGATCATGCCTACTAAACCTGGTTGACTTCTTCCAGACAGTCACCAAGGCTATAGATGAGGGAAAGGTGGTTCACACAGCCTATCTTGACCTCGCCAATGCTTTTGACACCATTCCCCACTCAGGTATTACAGAAAAACTTGCCAGCCTGAACATAAACCCCTACATCATGAGATGGGTTGCCAACTGGCTTACAGACAGAACTCACATGGTAAGAATAGTGGGTTCCAGGTCCGACTCTAAACCCGTCACAAGTGGTGTCCTGCAAGGCTCGGTCCTGGGACCCCTACTGTTCTGCATACACTTCTCAGAAGTACAGGCAAATACAGAAGGACTATGGCTAACCAAGGTCGCCGATGACTGCAAACTGGGAGCCATAATTGACTCTCTGTCTGACACTGACATCCTCCAAAAGGGCCTTACTGAGATGGACACCTGGTGTCAAAGTCATGGCCTCAAGCTAAATGCCAAAAAATGCATAGTCATCCCATTTGGGAAAAACAAAACACCCACAAATTACCACATAGGTGGCAACCCCCTTAATACAGAAGAGGTAATAAGAGATCTGGGGACCCAGGTAGATAGTAATCTCTCCTTTGACAATCATATTGCCAAAGTAGTTAGGAAATCCTTCTATGTGGCCCATCTAATTACTAAAGGGTTCACATCTAGAAATAAAGAGGTTATAGCACCCCCCTACTCGTCACTCATTAGACCCATCGTAGAGTACAATGCCCCATTTGAGATGTACCTCACAAGACACTTCCAACAGCTGGAAAGACCACAAAAGTACCTCACCAAGAGGATTACTGGTCTCAAACATATGTCCTATGCAGCCCGACTGAAAAAACTCCGGCTGTACTCAGTGGCATATCGCTTACTCAGAGGTGATCTCTGCCTGACTTACAAAGCCATGTCCAACTCAGAATTGGTGGACATGCTCCACCTAAAGAAATCCAAGTGACAGCGAGCCACTTGCTCTAGTGAGCTAAACCTCACCACAACAATAAATAGAACATGCTGGAGGGATAGATTCCTGTCATAGAGACTCCCCATGCTTTGGAACAAAATTCCAAATTACATCAGGCAGAGCCCCTCACTAACACACTTCAAGAGAAACCCTGACGAGTGGAAGGGTAAGAGAAAATACACCCCTGGGATCACTTCATTGGCTCTGCTTGACAAAGGATCAGTTAATTAATCAATGGGGCGGCGAAAGCCAACACACTCTGGCTAGGCTTTTAAATGTCCTCGGGTAGATAGCCTAGTACCTACCTATGAACCTATGAACATATAGGCTTCTTAGCGATTGGCTACCTTGACTAACTTTTAACTTCCCATTGGCCAAAAAACTGCACTGAGAGGTGTGTATCCTAAGTCGACTTGTTATTGGTTGTTTAGCAATTTAGTGTATGGGACATCAACTATCGCAATGGTCACCATCTTTTATAATGATTTTAAGTAAATATTTTAATGCTGTAATTGAGCGGGTTACTTTTTATAAAAGTTTCATATCAATTGCTTCATACTATATGTCTGCTGCCACGAAAAGTGGGCAGACATGAACATTATCATTACTACCAGCTTTTCACAATGTTCTAACTATATATTTTTTTAAATAAATGAGCAGGTTTTAGGTTTTCTGGGACATCAGTCCTTTTACTGGAACAGTTTATTTTGTTTTATGATGTATATTATTAATTTTACATTGGACATAATGATTGATGTTTTTTCGCTATTGTGCTACCTAGCTTTTTCTGCTGGTATCGAATGAATTAGCTGCATCAAGAGAAGTGTAAGACATGATGACTTTCCATTGGTGTTTTAGTTCCATTTATTTCTTATTGGCATAGCAAATGAACCTATGTTTGCCTTTTACATTTTACTGATTGGTTGTCAAATATCAATACTAACCTTCCCATTTGGTATAATTTTTAAAAAGCACTTAACTTCCTGGATATTTTCTCCTGTTCCTTGTTTTACCTGTGATTTCTTGAATTGAATAGCTGTGTCACTTTGAAGAAACAGGATTGGTTATGTACAAGTATTTTAACCAATTGGAGCCTTTGAACAGTACGATCTGAAGAAGGCGAATTTCGCCAAAAGCACTTATCGTTTTCAGGCCTGCTAAATATTTTGTTAATATGTTTTTGTGTTTAACAATTAAAGTTTATTTTACTGCTTCAACAGTCTCATCAATTTTTTTGTTGTGGTGTCATATTCAGGATTTTTTTCATTTTGCTTCACTTCGACCTGAATCGTCTTCAGCGAGAGTGAGATTTACATTTTGCACTAATATAACATAAGTTGTTTTCAATAGCATGCTCTGTTGTTGTCAAAAAATTATTTTCTTGCATTTTTGTTCATATGCATAAACTCAGTACCTGCAGTGACCATACATCTCAACCTTTGAACATTAAAAATCATTGTACTGGCCTTTAAAATCATAGCAGGTGAGTGAAAAAGAAAAGAATCTCCGTTAACACTAAGTTGAAGATAAAAAAATGGTCTTCTACATTAAAAGCACTGTAGGTTTGTAGTACACTAGCAAACAGCTTTATACAAGCTTCTTGCTACAATCCTGTGATCTTATAAGTCAGGACTTGCTGAAAATGTCGGCTCTTAGGGCTTCTAGCTGTACTTTGTTGAATAGAAGAATTCGGCTAGAAAAAACAACCTGTGTCCATGTACTACACAATTATGGCCCTGACCCTTTGTAGACAGCATCTCTGTGTGATATCCAGACTTTGCTGGGAATTCTACCATGGAACTTGTACCTGAATATAACACTTTCCACCCCCCTCACCCCTAGGTGGGTCAGTCTCATCCTTCCTGTCCTCCTCACATGCCAGTTCCAAGCTGCTAGTCAAATTCTGGTTGCCCAGGATACAGTCAGAGTGTTATCACACTATGCCACTGCAGGTCAGCCTTATCCTTTTTTGTGTGTAGCGGTGCTGATGTCCATAAAGCCACATGGCTGGAGCCCAAAAAAGCACCACAGACTGAGTCTGATTCTTCAAAGAGAAAGTGGTAGGACACAGTTGTATACTGGCAATGCTTTTGTCCTAAAAGGAGTAAATAAAGGACAAGACTGACAATGTTTAACAGATGTTATTTGATCTTATGCCTGAAATAGTAGGACTAAAGGAAATGTGATTTCAACATCAAGGGACATGAAAAAGTTAAGGAAAGTCAAAGAGGGGATGAAGCAATCACATAGCTATATGGTGAAAGCTATACAGGCTGAAAATGCATTTGCATGCAAACTACAAAATGAAATTTAGCATTTGAAATTGTAAGCATAGGCTTGCAGAATAGGCACTGCTATGAGAAAATATGGCTACTCCAATTGCCTGAATCTAATGGTGGCAAGGGGATTAAATACATACTTTTGAAAGAGCTTAACAAACTTCCTGTAAGTTTGGGGCACTGATCTGTAAATTCCCTTTGGGAGAGGGGCAGGATCCACAGTTGTGGTGGCCCCTCCAATGATAGTAAAACAGCACCAGTTTTCAGTTAAAGAGTGGCTGCTGGCTGTGGATTGTGCACAAAGGGCCTGCAGTGTGGGAGTCACATAATCAAGGTATATGAGGATTATTTGCAGGAGTTGTACCAGCAAAGACCAGCATTTGCTAAGAGCAGTTAGTGGTAAAAGTATGATCAAGTTAGTTCTGACTTAACTTAGCCAGACTCAGAGATCATTATGCGGACAGGAAGGAATTAGATGATCACTACACCGGGGAAGCTTGGCACATCTATGAAGCAGTAATACTTCCATGGAAAAAGTGTGTCCCCTAGTTTGCTGAAGTGGTGGACACTATGGTCAGTAACATAAATAGGAGAAGAGGTCATTCTAATGTTATATTCCATACAGAATAGCCACACAAGAAAGTGAGTTAATCATTATGTTGATGCCAAGGACATGCCTGAAGGTGAGCAGCATGGACTGACAGCATCAGTGACTCTAGGAAGAAGTGTGAAGCAGGCAAGTAATGTACCCTATTGCCATTCGGGAAACTAAGTTAACAGCTCACCTGTACAAGTTGTACAGTGGGGGAAAGGAGTAGGCTGTTGCCTTGAGGTGGGAGAAGATGGACACGATTTGAACAGGAAGTGATGTTGGAAGGGCTGAAGGATTATGGTATGGTGCCAATCAGCATGTATGTTAAACAGAGGCAGAGAGCAACTAAAAACCAGAATAAGCTAGGAGTGGGTGGGAACTGATGATGGGATGAGAGAAAGAGAGAGACAGAGAGTGAAGTAGCATAGGAGGCCAGTGGTGGTTTAAAGTCAAAGATGGAGGATGGGAGTGAAATCCCAGTTGAAGGCTGAGCACTAAGTTAAGGAGAGATTCCAGTAGCAGAAGTGTAAGGATGAGTCAGAGGGAGATTTTAAGGTAGGTGTTAGGAAAGGTGCCTAGAGATTACTGCTTCTTGAAATACAAACGTTCAGGAATCACCGAGTATTTTCCCGGTGTAGGGATTAGAGGTATGGGTATAGGGAGACATAACGATGTGAATAAGGGAGTATGACGGGGAAGGAGTAGGCAAAGAAGGCATATATGTAGAAGGGTACAGAGTAAATGAGAACAGTGATGAAGGCAAGACGATGATGACAAAGTCTGGGAGATTAACCAAAAGACACTTGCTTGGCAGTGCAATGTAGGGCCTGGGTACATTCAACAAGTCCAAGCTTTGGAAAGTGGCACTGTGCAGCCTGTAGCTGGGAGAAAGGAAAGCATTTGGTACAGACACACACACACACACACACACACACACACACACACACACACACACACACACACACACACACACACACACACACACACACACACACACACACACACACACACACACACACACAAGGGTCTTTGATCTACTATCTCCAACAGGGTAGGCAAAAGGATAGCACAAGACAAAGAAAAACAAGTGAAAAGGGGGAAACTTAAAGGTGACAATGTGAAATGTGAAAGATAAGGGTCG
This sequence comes from Protopterus annectens, assembly GCF_019279795.1. Taxonomy (NCBI): domain Eukaryota; kingdom Metazoa; phylum Chordata; order Ceratodontiformes; family Protopteridae; genus Protopterus; species Protopterus annectens. The sequence goes on from NC_056741.1 coordinate 1,191,000,694, forward strand.
CTAGTTAAAAGAAGAAAGTTAAGACAGGCTTAAGAAGGACATATGAATTTGGTTCTGTTGCCACAAAGAAGAGAAATAGGAAGATTTAGAAGTGAAGTGTTTTGAGGTCACTGAAATAGGCATAAGGGAAAGGGAGAGGGAAGAGAGTGGTCATTTTGTTGGCTAGGAGAGAGGTATTAGGTAAGGTGGCAGAGGTGTAGGGAAGCAGGGACAGGAGCTGGAGTCAACTTGTTTGGGAGTCAATGAGAATGGAGTATGCAATTTACCTTGACAGAAGGGAATGTTCTGTGAGGTGCTAGTTTCCATAAAGTTTTAGTTTGTAGTAATCAGTAAAAACAGGGGGGTAAATGAGGGAACAACCCTGTAATGATTATTCTTCAGGATGCTTAGGATACTATATAGCTGTGCAATTCAGCTATGTTATGCATAGACAGGGCCAGATTAACAAGGGAGCTGACACAGCTGCAGCTCCAGACCCCCCCCCCCCAAAAAAAAAAAAAAAACAGGCCCTACTGCTGCTTTTATTTCCAGTTTGTCTCACATCATGTACTATTACACAAAATACATAGTCCCCTTATAATTTTCAGCCATGTCCATTCTCAACCTCCAATAAACTTCTAACTCCCACTCTACACAGCTCTCACCCCAACCACAGCACAGATACAGCCTTATTCTCATTTTTAAATTCCATTAACTAAACATCGTTAACCAAAAAAAGAAATGAAGGATAAATAGTTTCACATTTATTCTTAAACAAACCAATGACATTTGACACAGTGTTCCATTCATGGATTCATAGATTGTTACTAAGCTACTGACCAGGGTGGCCTTTCTAAGCCTTGCCAAGTTTTCCCAAAAGAAGTATGATGTCCTGTATCCCAATAGGACAGTAAGAATTAAGCATTTATAAGCTACTTTTGTCCATAAGGGACATTAGTGCCAGGCCCAGTGTAAATTTCCTATTCCCCATCCACTTGTCTAGGTTTTGCTTAAAATGGGTACTAGACTAACTCAGATTCACATAGATGTGAGCCTGTTCCATAGGGAGGGGTGGGTTCTGGGACACACATCTGTCTTTTCAGTATTTTCTGTTTACCTCAGACAAAATTCAGGTCCCTAGACCTTGTATTTCTGGTACTGTTTGACTTAAAAATATGCAGAAGATTCGTAAGTGTTAGGTTTGCAAATGAGTTGTAAGCCAGTCATAAATCACCCCTCAGCAATCTATAGGAGACTGATTAGAAGGTAAAGGCTTTAAGGTGCTTTATATAAAACAGGTCTGTTATGCCTTGTATTCTTTTTGTAGGCTCTGAGGTCACTCTAGTTGTTGCATATGCCTGGTCAGGTACATAATGACAGGAGCATTGTACTGTGTGACTGACCTGATAAGGGCAGAGTACAGTGGGATAATGACCTCTTTGGACCTAGATGCCACACCCTTACTTGTAACTCGTGCAACATAAAAGGATTTCCTCACCACTGTGGACATGTGCTGGTCAAAGGTAAGGCTACTGTCTGTGTGCAGCCAGACCCCTGACCAATGAGTCAGCTCTTAGCTGGGGTGGTTGACTTCTCAAAAGATACAATTATGCATTTCTTAGCACTGAGTTTAAGACCATGGCATAACATGAACTAACCTCAACAATACCCTACTAAGTAAATTAGAACAGTAGCATAATAAAATTGTTAAATTTGTTACAATTTATTATTGCATACATCTTCAAAACCTTTCTGGGTGGTGTTTCCCAAGCTCTTGAAATTTAATCAACAAAAAATGTAACACAAAATCCTATATCAAGCAGAAAAATGCTTCAGATAGCATAGGGATTTCCACTCCCTTCTTAGATGACACCCCCAGACCACCGAACTCTAAAGACAAGAATCTAATCTGCAAAAATAAAAAACAGTAGCTGAACCATACACATCAAAAGCTGTATACACTTCTATTCCTGCACACACAATTTATTACTAAAATTATATATATTCTCATCTTTCTTGAATGATGTTATCATTATGAAGTCATATTTTTTTTCACATTTGACATTTAATTTTATTGTCCAGCTAAAGTTTTGTAAAATGTTTCTGTTATTGTATTTTGTAATTTCTAACATATACTCAGCTGTGTGTTGTTTAGTTTAGATGTATCATTATGTTTTTAGTTACGTTTTTTTCCAAGTCTCCACTGAGAATGGGTCTTGTATGGCCTAGTCGGACTATCCCCATAAACAAATATAAACAATAAATTAATTAATAATGTGAGCAGTATATGGAAAAGTACTTTTATGTGAATATGTACATGTTTGAGTAGAAGGCTTGGCATTCCAGTATAATTCCTTGTCCATTTGGATTAGCTATGGGCAAATGTCTGCACTCATATCTAGAGCTTTCAGACATCTCTGGGGTAGAGCTAGAGTCTTCAGCCTTTGCAGGACATCACCTTGACATAGAGTTAAAAGGGGAAGTAATATGTGCTGTTCAGAGTACTTTTTATCTCAGCAGCAAGTGTGCCGAGGTTAGGTGTTAGTAATGAAGTGTTCCTGGCTCTCAGTCTAGAAAGACCTTCAGGACCTAAGTAGTTCATCCTACTAATTCAGGCGGTGCAAAAAAAAAAAAAATCAAATATCTTGAAATAGTTGAAGTCCTATAGAGTCTCCAGTGTCACTGTCTTTAAGTGCTGGTCATTTCCGGCTGGTAGGAGAAATATAAAGGGTCAAACAAAATATAGACTTAGAGTCCCCATTTCTTATCAACAATGTTTTTTTTTCCCTACTGTCTTCTACTTTCAGGCCACACAGGATAATGGCTGAGCAGATATCTACTCACAGGGCATAAGGATAGGTGGGTGGGAGCTTATAATATAACAATGATCCTCCTATTTAACACCTACCAACATGGTGTGTTTGTAGCTGTTTTCATTGTGAGGATCACTGCTGCAGTATGAATCCTTATCCATGGGAAAATGACTAAAGCATTGAAGTATCCCAGTGGGGAGCTTGCGATCACAGTATGCCTTGCTAGTCTGAAGGGGATAAATCCTGCCCAATCCTTAAAAGGATATCCAGCTTGTAATGTTTAGAACGTATAAAAAAAATTGTCCAAGTGACATACTCTGGGCTGAGATATTTCTGAAGAAAGTTGTTGTAGTAACTGCTGCTCAACTGGAGTGGACTGTTAGAAGTCCTCTAGAATTTTCCCATAGTTCTCACAACAGAAGCTAATCTAATTAGATGATCACTTGAACAATGTTTGGATGCAGGCCTAACTTGTTTGCCTGGCATGAAGAATACCAACAGCTGCTCAGACTACCTGAACTTGTTTGTTTCATAGTGTATAATGTGTAATCTGCATCCAGAAAGTGTAACATTCTCTGTTCTGGGAAGTTGGGACAGAAGACAGATAACTATATGGTATAACTTGGGATCAACTCTAATACTACCTTAGGCATGAAAGAAGGATCATTCTTAAATTTCACCATATCTCTACTAAACACAGTGTAAAGTTTAAGAATTGGAGCTTAAAGCTCAGATATCCTCCTGTCTCAGGTAACAGAAACCAAGAGAAAAGTCTTCCAGGATGAGAACTTGTGTGACATAGCAGCAATGGGCTTGAAGGGAGCTAGAGGTGATTTCTACACTACAAAGTTAAGATCCTATGAAGACAGCATAGCTTTTCTAGGAGGGATGAGTTTCAGGATTCATTTTAGAGCTGTTTTAACTTTGAGGTAGTAGGAAAAAGGGGAGGTCTAATGGAAGATAGACTGTACTGGCAGAAAAGTGCATCTTGACAGAAGCACAAAATAGGCCAATGAGGAAGAATTCTATTTAATGCTACAAAAAGCTGATTCTCTGGCTGCACTGGATAGAATACTTCTAAAACGATACCACAAGAAGAATATTTTCCATTTGGACAAATAAGATTTTTAGTGATAGGCCTTCTGCCTATAATGTACAGCATCTGTTTTGAGAACCCATCAGCCTGTCCTTAGAAAGTAATAAACACCGCTGCTAGCATGAAGTTCAAACTTTTATGAACCAATGATTCTTCTTTCTGATAAAAGAGGATGCTGAACAGAGGAATTTGTAGTGCTGCTTCCTTGATCAGCTAGAGAATCTCAATAGCCATGACCATAGAGTAGCCACTAACATGAGCTTGGCTATCAGTACTTACCTTCAAAGACTGTGCAGATGACAGGAATAGGTAGAAGGCATACAGAGAGAGATCCTGTCCAGGGCATAAAATAGGCATTCAACATCTATGTGCTTCTACATCATGTAAAGTACTTCTTCAGCTGTCAATTTTTTTCTGATGCAAAAAAAAAGTCTAGTCATGGGAATCTATCTTCTGTCTGAGGCTTTAAAAGACTATAAAATCCAGTGTACATTCATGACTGTTTAGGTTTAGATCTGCTAATGCCATCTTCTAGTGAATTCAGGTGTTACAGAATGAAAAAGATCTGTAGTTGAAGGCCTAGCTTGGAAATTATGTCCTAAACTATAACTGCTGATGTGCATAGCTGGAATATGTAAGTCACTGCCCCCCCCCCCAACTGTTTATGTACAATACTGCTGTTATATTGTCTGTATTCAAATACTTACAAAAGCAGAATCAAGACCATCATCTCCTTTAATAAACATTCTCATCAAAAAGGTGGATCACAATCCTTGAACTTTCAAGTTAACAATACGATTTCCACAAGATAGGTATGAAGCATCCTTGGTAAGGGTTTGTCTACTTTTTAGAGTTATACAGGGCATTTCATGATTGCTCACTACCTGCAGAAACCATTATCTGAACACGTTCCTGATATAATGGATGCCTATGCTATTGCCGTAGTGTTATATGATACCACTCTATCTTTTTCATGTGTAACCTGGCCAAGATCATGGGGGAGCCTAATTTGTACCTTATACCCTTTAGGACTCTCAGAGCTATGGTACGCTTTACATCACTCCAAAATTTCTTTCCACACACATTAAAATGTGCCCTCATCAGATTCAGTGTTTTTGCAATGGAAGCATCCTCTGGAGGGGAGCCTGACAATTTAGTTTCTTCATTATCAACACAGCCCAAAAAAGACCTGTGCTGAATACAAGTCTTCCTCATCTCTGTTTGCTAGAGGATACACTCCTGCATTGAAGGCTGGACTGCCTGCAAACTAATTCTGATCCTTGTGCTTATATGTACTCCTTAGCAAACCTCATTTAAATTAAAGTTGGAGGATAATGGGGCAAATATCAGATGAGCAAATGTCCAGCCATCAGATCTTGGCCACTTTAAAATTTGAGATAAAGACTCTTCTGCATGGGAAGACATTTGCTAGCATACGTGGATGAAATCTCTAGTGCATCCACTGGAGACTCCCACTTTATACTAATAAGAATTTCTTCATGTGGTTATAGTGGAGATAAAATATGTAAAGGGCAGATGATTGTTATGGACACTTAGACTCTCCTATATACAAGAAAGATCCAAAGATTATTGGCCAGGTGAAGAAGCATCTTTTTGCTGAAGACAGTGCAGTGTTCACAGGTGGAGGCACCATGATTCTCCGTGAGACAGGCACTGAAAGGATAGTACTTAGGCCGACTCTGCACTCCATATATGAAAGGATAGTATTTAGGATGACTCCACCTTCCACATGTGAAAGGGTAGTACTTAGGCAAACTCTGCCCTACACATGTGAAAGGGTAATACTCAGGTAAACTCTGCCCTCCACATCTGAAAGGGTAGTACATAGGCAGACTCCGCCATCCACATGTGAAAGGGTAGTACATTGGCACACACACTGCCCTCCACATATGAAAGGGTAGTACTTAGGCAGACTCTGCCCTCAACATGTGAAAGGGTAGTACTTGAGCAGACTCTGCCCTTCACATCTGAAAGGGTAGTACATAGGCAGACTCTGCCCTCCACATGTACACCTACTAGGGATGTCATGTAACTCGGACTGCACATATCCACAAATAGCAATCCAATAGCAACTATACTCACAAACTCAGAAAGACAGTTTTAAGAAATAAATATTCCTAAACTTGATACTTACTCTCTGGAAACCACTTGGAAGAGACTGATGGATATACATAGTAATGACAAATCACTTCTAGTAAAAAAAAAAAAAAAAAGTGAAGATAGTGTGAACTAATCCTGCATTTAGATGGCCAATGAGCTAATGTTCAGGGGACAAGTCTAATTCTGTCCTTGGAGCATTCAAAACCTTTAGAAGTCAGGCACGAGGGGAAGGTGTCCACCTGCTGCTAATTCTCATGGATAAGGAATCCTATTTGCAGCAGTGACACAATGAACATCATAAAATAAAACAAGCTACACATCACAGAAGTTTTGTTCACACGCACACACACACACACACACACACACACACACACACACACACAAGAAACTCACATACATGCACATGTAGTGTAAGACTTCTGTAATGGGACTGTCTGGTTAACCTGCAGCAATCTATAAACAATGCAGAAATGAAATATTCTCAGCAGGGATCTGGCAAACTCTGGCTTACAGGAGGCACAGGCTTGTCTAAGAAGCTGAAAAGCTGCTTTGTTAAAAGAAAATACATGAAATATAAGCTTTAGCTCCACAAAGAAATTTCACTTTCAACTTGTCTCTGACTCTGGCATTAGGAGTCTGGTTTCTATTCAAAATTTTAAGAAGTTAAGCTAGTTACCTAATTAAAACAAGGTATATATTTAAGTTACGCCATTTGCACCTCCTTGGCATCCCACAGCCTGGAATGCATGTGGCACACACACACACACACACACACACACACACACACACACACACACACACACACACACACACACACACACACACTCCTTTATTTCTATTTTATTGTATTATTATTATTTTTTTGCACTAAAGAATTTACAAAAGGTGACATTCTGTCAGTTACCGTGGTGACCATTTTCTACTACAGTCCTTTGAAAAACTATCCATCTACCAACGAATACAATCTAGCTCTGTGTGTCTGCAGCAAAAGCACTGTTTGTGTCTTACTTCCCCATTACACTTCTGAGTTTCCCACTGTGCAGAAGCTCACATTAGGTTTGTTATCTGCTCTGTAAAGGCAAACATTTTTAAAATCATTACTTTAACACCCTGAGAAAACCTGTAGTTGATGCCAGGACCTCTGTTTTCTGGGAGTAATGGTTTAAGTATATTTATACTTCACAATGAAGTTTTCTACCTGCAGCCCCACTTGAATCTGTGCACTACTACTGATGAAACAATGTTTCCACCATAAGTTGGGTCCTACATGTAACATGTGTTCAAAAAAGCCTTTAGAGTATTATACAGGAGTGTTTGTATTCAAGGTACAGGGGAGTTTATCAGGAGAGTATTATGGATGTGCTTACCTAGAGTTAACTCAAACCTTTAGCATCACTCCACATAAGAGACTTTAATCACCACTGAAGCCAATGTATGCATGCAATATTGGCAAACTAGGTTGAAAAAGACTAATACCATGACAGAGTGACCAGATTAGGACCAGGACGTAAATAAACCAAACTGGATGGCACACACTAATTACTTGATTGGAAGGTGACCTCTTATGCCTCACAAAGAGCACTGTTGGTAGTATAAGATGATGAAGGTGACACATCCATAAGGATCAATACAGGGGTACAGCATGACTAAAAATCTGTCTTAAGGTTTAGTGCTGAACCATTGAATGGCCAGTTATTGCACTGGAGGAATCAGTTTTAGGGCATACTGTGACCATCAGGGTGCCATAATGGTCACATCTACAACATAATTTGACCAGGTTGGGGGGTAACAAGGATTAGCAAATTCTGAAAACACATAATATGTGGAACTCACTACTATTACAATTGTTTACTTTTCAGGTAGCACAAACTGTAATGTAGCATCTCAGTTCTCCAACCTTTTAGAAATGATCCACTACATAAGCATATAATAAATAAAAAGTGCATTTACTTATGTTAACTGAGCACCACTGCTTTAAACATAAGTTGATACCTGTCATTCTTAACAGACAAAGCAGATGAATTCTTACATACCACAACATATCACTCGGAGATAGGACTACTTAAAACGTTACTCCTGACTTATCTTGATACAAAACTTGGAGCAAATAAATTAGTGCTAGGGTACAAAATGACCAGCTGTGGCACAAGATTCAGAATGGGGTACAGAGTATCTGGCAGCATGCCTCAGAATTCAGAACTGTGGCATATAATGGCTGGCTTTAAGTCACAGGTATTAGCATTGACATATATGGTGACTGGCAAATATCACAAGGATTCCATTAGGGAGAGATGTAATGACTGGCTCTCATTCACAGGGTTCTGTGGTGAGATATGTGGTGAGTGGCAGTCTGCTCTAGGGATCGCTACAGGGATATGTGATGAGTGCTGCATACTACATGGACCTTTGAAAGGGAATATGATAACAGGTATAGGGATCGATTCATGCCAGGAGGTTCATTGTGGTGATACAGGGTGACTGTCAGTCATATGGATCATGAGGTGTATGTGTGTGTGTGTGTGTGTGTGTGTGTGTGTGTGTGTGTGTGTGTGTGTGTCTATCTATATATGTGTGTATATATCTACATATCTATATCTATATACACACACACACACACATATATATATATATATATATATATATATATATATATATATATATATATATACACACACATATAAGTATATACACATATAAGTATATATATATATATATATATATATATATATATATATACACATACACACACACACATATACACACACATATATATATATATATATATATATATATATATAGATATACATGTTTATATATCTATGACTGTTCATCGTTTGCAGGTATTGTACAGGAATGCATAATGACTGGCTATCAACCAGAGAAATCAGAAATGGGACATACAATGATTGGCTTTCAATTATAGACAGCAACACAGAGATGCAAGGTGATAAGCTGTCAGTCACATAGGTAAGTGGAGAGATACTTTACCAGCTATCCATCACACAGGTATAAGTATAGACGTAGATGATGGTTAAAAGTAAATGAGGAATCACTATAGACACACATGATAACTGGTCATCAATCACAGAAATCAGTACATCTTCACATGAAAACTTCCAGTTATATGGATCAGTAATGGAATGCAAAATGACTCTCCATCACCCACAGCAATTGGAACTACTATACACTGTGACTGCAGTTTATAGTATGGCTCTTACTGAAATACGTGTGGCTTAGCTGTATGCCACAAGGATTAGTATCGACACATGTAGTCACTGTATACCACAAGTATCACTCTTGGGTTGCGTTTTCAGTGGTGCAACTCACAAGGATCAGTACCATGATACTTGGTGTCTGACTGTGCCACACAGGTCAATACTGAGATATGTGATGACTACCTGGATGCTACAAGAGTCACTGATTGGTTTAGCTGGAAGTGGTGCATGCCACAAGAAGCAGTTTTGAAGTATGCGGTGACTGGCTGTATGCCAGAGCCATCACTGCTGCAGTAAAAGTGATCAGACATGCTCCTTTGGTGCTGCAAGCTGGATGTAACAAATACAGCAGGCTGACTAGACGCATGCAAGGAGAATGTCTAATGCAGACCATATAAGTAAGCAGCACAGGTAATAAGTACAGATTTTGTGATTCTTAACTCATCACGTTGCTTCCTAATACTGGAACTTCTGGTTCCCAGGTGGGCACCATACAACCTAGTGATATCACTTTCACAACACAGATAATGACAATACCATCACTGTGCTAACTCTTTAATGTGCAAATAACTTCTTACATCCTACCACAAATGACTAGTAAACAGTTCTGGGGGTACACATAGTAGTGGGGTATTACAAAAGTCTGTAATTGGAGGCAACATACCCAGCAGATTATCATAAGTACTACATTTGGTCAGTATGTGGCACCACAGTAGTTAGTGATGAGATACTAAGTGACCGACTGTGTAGCATAAAATCGGAAGTGTAAAAAGGTGAGGAGAGCATACTATAGCAACAAGTTGCACCGTGCAATGACCAATTACATGGTACCAGAATCTTTAATGAAGGAAGTTTGGATAAGAAGGCTCCACAGTGACCAATACTGAATTATGGGCTAGCCCAAGGGATGTCACAGATAATAGTAATAGGCAATCTTGCCTTTTGTGATACTGCCACAGAGATTGGCAGTTGATATCCTGCTCTTTGATGCCTTCTTTAAAGCATTAAATATTTGTTATAAGGATAGTATTAATTCTTTTAGATCATTTTATTAATTATTTTAGATCATTTTAAACTGTTAATTAGCACTGATGTTCCAGGGGATACAAGTAGTATTTGAACTAAATAAAAATTGTGGCTTGGAATACATGTATCATTACAAATGTAGCATAAAACATGCAAGATTGTGCACATCATTAGCAGAAATCCAAGAAAAGAGAAAACAATTGCAGGAAAGACAATAAAAACCAAGAAGTTGGAATTAGTTTTGTGTGTTGTCATGTAAAATAAACTAGAACTAAATTCAGTCACAGCATCAGTTATTACTCGCAGATTCATGAAAGGTACAATGGAGGAAAATAATTTATAGCAGAATAAACTGAATAATGAGTTATACATCTATTATTGAGAAGGAGCATGATTTTCACAGTACTGCTTTCCCTCGATATCAACATTTGCTTACTCAACCAGGCTGTTTGCAAGCCCAGTAGAAGATAATGTGATTACATCTTATGACAGATCTTCCTGTCAGAAATGGAGCTTCAATGTGATGGCAGTTTGTTGGGTTTCTATAGAAAGTAGAGTATAGCAATTTTCCATTGAGTCAGACAATGTCAGATGACTGGTGCATGAGTCAGTCTGTATGTGCCTGGCAACACCAAACTGATATACATCAGTATGGTAAATTTTTGCAGCACTTTGCCAGGTTGTGGTTAGACCATCAACCTCTTCCCATCCAATTGCCACAAGTGTTCTCCATCACTGCAGTGAGGATCACCTGGGAGGGACCTTCATCTAGTTAGCCATCAGGGGAGATTATTTTTGCTGCTGTTATTTGCTCCCCAGAAATAATACTGCATTGGGCTCTGCAAAGGATATCCTGTCACTTCCACAGTGGTTTCCTCCAAGCATCCCTGCCCCCCTTTGCAGCATGAGTGATGGCCTTCCTGGTCTCTACCAGGGAGATTGCACCACCCAGTGTGCCGCTGAATGCACATAAGACCTTTCCACCACAAAGACAACCAGGCCATGCCACTTCACTCTTCCTCCTCTTTGCCTTACTACCCCAATGCCAAGATCATTAATTCAGCCCTAGTCACCTGGCTTGCAGTCAGGCCTCTCCTCTCTCTGTGTCATGCAGCCAGGCATTACTATTGTCATTAGTGATGTGTGTGCATGCTTTGTGTGTTTGTGCAATGTACTGCATGTACCTGGCATCAAAAAGAGGGAATACATCACTGGGGCCATTGTTTATTTCTTTACTCATTCATTCACTTGATTATCACAATCAGACAACTGAGGTGCACACAGTCAATAAACTGGCTGCAACTGGTGGGCATATCTGTTTCTGTGCTGGGGGAACATGCATTGGGGTCTTGCACTGAATGGCTCTGATGGCACTAAGATGAAATGTGTGTGTGTGTGTGTGTGTGTGTGTGTGTGTGTGTGTGTGTGTGTGTGTGTGTGTGTGTGTGTGTGTGTGTGTGTGGAGGGCTTGAATTGGTTGCACTGAAGTCTGAAAGAAATGAAGCAAATTATATTAATATGGCTATTTTTTTCATTCATTTATTTCATCACAGACATCTGAAAGATGTACATTCAAAACAGTGTCAGCAATTGGAGACTACAGTGGCATTCTGTACAAGAAATTGATTTACTCATGCTGTCATCTGTTTACAATTAAACAGTCATTGACCTGGCTCAAAAGTTAAGTCTAGTATGTGTTTGAGTTAAACAAGTTGAAATGCATTAATTGTGAGAATTATTGTTTGGTACTTAGACTTTTGTTTAATTCTACTTATAAACAAATACATTAAAATTGCTGTGGAGTCTCAATAATGACTTGAAATTACAGTTAAGAATCATGGGTATTGTTCCCAGAATTTTACTCATGTTTACGGTTTTGTGGTATTATACCGGAACCTACTTAAAAACATCCTATATCTTCAATGATTTTTCTTTCAGAAACTAGTTTGACATATGATTTGAAGAGCAACACTACTAGTGAAAGACTCTCTAACATGTGCAGTAGAATATGACCAGTTTATTATGGAAAACTTAAACCACACTTTGAGCAGACCCCGCCATAATATAATCCTGTTCCATCATCCTGGTTATCTCCAACCATTTATCTGCTTATGCAAGCCATTAAGTTTGATGTCACTAGTCACAGCTGGATTAAGAGACTAAGGGCACTAGTTTTTCATGCTTCTGGGGCAAGTAGATTGAACCTTTAATAGACAAGACATACATTCCTGTGCATTTTTTCTACAGATGTTACAATATAATGACTAAAGGACAGCTTAGGATCATGTCAAATGTTATCTGCATTTAGTATGTCGGCATTTAGGAATGGTGTGCAGTGTTTTAATTTTGGTGGGTACTAAAGCAACATAATCTTTGGTTTATATGAGTTTACTTCAGGTTTTTGTGAAAGGAGCCAATTCCAGAGGTAGCTGAACTGTTTGTGAAGACTGTTTTGCACAATGGAGAATACATTCTTGAAAGCATGGACTGTAACAATCCAGAAAATGTCTTTCACATAGACATATTCAAGGCATTAGGTATGCTCTACCCATTAATTCTTCTCTGAAAGACCTACCAGCATGTCTCTGTCTACAAATTCATGACCTTGTTCAAGAATTATACAACAGAACCCACAGAGTGAAAATTATGGCCACCCTATAAAAATCCCAAATGGATTATAGTGAGGCTACCAAAAGTTTTCAGAATTGAGCCCTTGCTTATGCCCATATTTGGTAATCATATGTGGAATGACCATGTAGGGAGATAGAAATTTTCAATACACTGGTGAAGGCCACTGTTCTCTATGGGTTCTGCTCCAAACTGCAACCTAGTTTCCCTAACTTGGAAGTTTGATTAGGAGAAAAAAAAATGTATGTCGGATTCCTACATAACAAAAGCTCTTCTGTGTGGCGGGATGGACACTACTACTACTACTTGTTCTCATGCCTGTCTTCAGTTAATAGGGATGCAGCTCCATTAAACTGTATGATCAGTGAAATGTCTGGACCTTTTCCTAGTTAATGATATGCCCTTCTGACAACATATGCTGTCTACTTCCTCAGAGACAAATAATGAGCCAAACATTCTGCACAGTGTAAAAGCAGCACCTATTGTGATGAGAGTCAAAGAGGCCAAAAGAAGGCTCTTACCTAAAATATAAGGTGCGGCAGAAGATTCAAAGGCATAGCATGCCACTGTGATATTCTAACATCACTAAACTATTCACTCTCCTCACTGCTTGCAGCTTAGTTTCATCCACAAACTGCTACTTGCAGAACCATTTCTTGGTATGTTCTACCTAGATCACTAACATTAGTAGATATCTACAAACATGCAGGCAGCAGAATTTTTTCAGACCTATATTTTAGGATCTGCAGATGTCTGCCATTCCAACTCTTCCTTTTGCAAAATTCAAAAACTTATTTAACAGTAAGACAAAGAGCCTGCTAATTACCAGATGCAGCATAACTTTACAGACTTGCTTCTTTAACTAGCAACTCTGTATACTATTCAAATGCTAATGTTCATTTATCTTCAGCTTATTTGCAGCTGAGATATTGCATTTTATTGTACTGTGCACAGTCTAAATTGCTACATAACTATTGCTGATATGAACTGTTGTTTGATTGGCTCAGCAGTCAGCAAGAAGTACACTCACCTTTGATGCAGAAGGTTGTGAGCTTTACTTCCATACCAAGTATATGGATTGCTGACACAGCAGTGCAGCATAAGGGGGATGCTGCACTAATGTGTGTGACATCCTTCAGATGAGACATTAAACATGTTTGCTTGTGGTGGTGGTTACTCAGGTAGATGTAAGATGTAGATGTAAGGTTCCACATTACAGCACCTATCATGAGTGGGGAAAGTTCTCTGATGCCCTTACCAGATTTCCTCCAACAATGAAATTAGGGGCCACATGCAAACACTTTACACACTGTACTCCAACCAATATGAAATATATCTCAGGTCTCCCCTGAAAGAAGCCACTAGCCTAGTGGGACTATCCCAGTTAACAAAGAATAAATAAATGCCCATCAGTTTTCTATACCCACATTATGCAGTACATGTCTCTGTTGGCTATAGTCTATCCCTGCAAGCAATGGTTTGAAGATGAGAACCACTCCAAGACACATTGTCAGTCATGGCAGAATGCATGCACTCTTAGGATTAAATTAGCAGCAAAAACTATATGAAAGTAGTGACCACATGCAAATACTTTACTCACTGAACTCCAACCAATAATTAGATTGTGGAACCAAGTGTTATATAACTCAGGAACACAAACTGTTGCACCCCCATGCCAGACATATTTACATTTTAAATACATTGCAAGTTGTCTTTCTATATGCCTCAGAACTCATCAGAGGTTGTACAGCCCTATACTAACTTAGGAACTATCCATCCATTTTTAAAACACTTTTCCAGGAAAGGGCTGCAATGGTAGCAAGCTAAGTAGAGCAGATCACACTTCTGCTTTCCCAGTAATAGCTGTCAGTTCATCCTACAGGATCTCCATGAATACATAGTAAATTGAGATCATTCCTGTATGTCTATAGTCAGCAATGGGGCCATTTTCCAATATGTCATGCTTGTTACCTTCCATGGAAGGCACCTATGGGATATCCTCACTAGGTGTAAAAACCACCTCGACTGACTCCACTCAGCACAGAGGAGCTATGGTTCAGTCTGTGATCCTAATGGAGGACTACTGTCTTCACTCTGTTATAAACAGTGTTCCAACAAGCCAGGCAAAGAATTTAATTTTGTACAGTTCATAGGTGTGTACTAGTCTAATGGCCCTGGAGCCTTTACAAGCCTAGCCCATAAAAGTACCCTGGCATTGTGCCATCCAACGTTAGTTCCAAATGCCTCTATCAAGTAGAGCCACTGCTGTGATCCCCGGGGTGAACTTTCTATTTCCCATCCACTCATCAAGATTTCTCTTGAAGAGGGACAGTGAGGTGCTCTGCTTGACACATATGGGAAGTCTATTCCAGGGCATGGGTAGCCTCTGGGTTATGAACCTGTCCCTCCAGCATGTTCTGTTGATTGTGGTAATGAGGCTGAGGTGTGGTGTGGAGGGATTTGGATTTCTTTAGATGTAGCATTTCTAACAGAGCTGAGTCAGACATGGCTTTGTAAGTCAAGCAGAGATCGCCTCTTAGTAGATGATATGAGACAGAGAATAACTGGAGCTTTTTGAGTCTGTCCATGTAGGACATGTGTTTAAGGCCTAGGATCCTCTTCGTGAGGTACTTTTGTGAAATTTCCAGCTTTTGCATGTGTCTAGTGAGGTACATGCCAAATGGGGCATTATACTTGATGACTGGCCTAATGAGGGAAGAGTAGAGAGAGAGATAATGACCACTTTCTTCCTGGATGCAAAAAACCTTTGGTAATGAGATGTGCCACATAGAAGGACTTTCTGGCCACAGTGGCAATGTGATGGTTGAAGGAGAGGTTGCTGTCAACCTGTATCCCCAGATCTCTTATAACGCCTTCAGTGTTCAGTGGGCTCCTATTGATGTGGTATTTAGTGGGAACTGAGTTTTCCCAAAGGGGATGACAACGCATTTTTTGGCATTAGGCTTAAGGCCATGGTTTTGACACCAGTCATTAGTCTCAGTAAGGCCTTTCTGTAGGATGTCTACATCACTTGAGGAGTTAATAATGACTCCCAGCTTGCAGTCGTCTGTGAACTTGGTCAGCCAGAGTCCCTTTGTCTTGGCCTGGACTTCTGAGAAGTAGATGTTAAACAGGAGAGGACCCAGGACCGATCCTTGTGGGACTCCACTCATGACTGGTCAGCAGTCTGACTTGGAGTCTGCTACTTTCACACTGTGGGTTCTATCTGTGAACCAATTTAATATAGGGGTTGATGCCTAGTTTGGTGAGTTTATCAATAATTCCTGAGTGGAGAATGGTATCAGAGGCCTTGGCCAGATCGAGGTAGGCTGTATGAATTGCCTTGCCCTCATCCACAGCTCTGGTGACTGACTCAAAGAAGTCAACCAGGTTGAGCAGGTATGATCTATCTTTCACAAAACCAAATTGCGTGGGATCTAGAGTTTGGAGATTCCATATATCCTTGTTAATTAGGTCCATGATGATGCTATAGCCTTACATACCAGACTCATCAGGCTAATGGGGCAATAATTCCAGGGTCTGTAGTCACTCCACCTTTATGGAGAGGGATAAAAGTGTAGCAGTGTGCCAGTGTATATCTTAAAATCTTTCCTTACAGTCATTTTCAAAAATCGTATGATCATAGGTAAGGGTAAGAATGTGGGTTGCCAGTAAAAGTTTCATCCTATAACTTCATTTTCATTTCACCATCTGGTACAATGCTTACAGTATTACTGCCACATTATGCATCCACTAATCAGTTTCCCACTTCCCTCGACCTTTATTCAGGAACAAGATGCACTGTTTTTAAATCCTCGACCGGGGTACTTGCTTTCCCTTCTACAGACTACTCCACATTTTTCTTTTAAGAGTACCATCACCTTTGAACTTGAAGTACTGATCTTAGATTCATACTGAGTCAATTAATGTAATTTTAGTAAGTGCCATTTGTGCAGAATACAACCATTGGAAATGTTTTCCTGCAAATTTTTCTCACTTGGACACACCGCACCCCATTTGAGTGGACACCCTAGACAATATCAGCTCCATGGTTGCAAAACAGTAGGGGAAGTGCAAAGTAAATTAACAGTGAAAGTGATTTTTAGTGAGTTTACTTTGTACAAATACACTCGCAGAAAAACCTTCAGAGTGCTGTTATGTTCCACTGATCTTTATCCCAATAACTCTGAACCCAATTGTGTACTACTCCAGTATATGCTGGAGATCACAGCCACATGGGGCCATGAAATATATATCTGAAAAGAGCACACTCACATCCCCAAGTTGGGTATTTTCCAAACATTTTTCTGTGTGTTAATATCATCTCCATGAGACAGGGCAGATACTTAATGGAATCCTATGTCCAGTGTGAACATATTGATCTTACTGCTGAGAATGCAGGTGCAACTTTCTTTCCAAAAATGCAGGGAATACATACAGTGCAGCAGTAACCCCTGGATAGTCTACTGTTGTAACACCCCCATATATAACATTAACAAAGCAAATGTGGGCCAGATTAGACATCTCTTACTTCCCAAAACCAGAAAGGAATCTGCCTAGCTCTTCAATACTCAAAGGTACAACTCTGAAATGAAGTATGACACACATTTTTCTAAGTAGGCTGAGACTTGGTTCTTCTGTAAATGGAATATGTTGTCCTCAACTCTCTTTGGAAATTCAAACCACAACTCAAGTTTACTAATACAGATGTACGCTCCTGTTATTCCACATGCCATTGAAAAGGTGCATTAAGGACACCACTGTAATATCCAGGTTCTACAGGATATATGCAGAGATATTATCTACCACATCCTTGCCACCTCAGACCTGTTTGTTTGCTGTGGTGACCCTGTATACTAAAATGGACTCACTGCCTCTAATTGATTACAGCACTTCCTCTTGAAAGGAGGTCATTTCCACAGGATTCAAAAATTACACACACTGTTCCTTTGACCTCTCAACAGTAACTATAGCCAGTCAGCATTTCTTTGTAGTTACTCAGAAGAGCCTGGAATGTCTTTTCCCACCTTCCCCATGTCACAAAATGGTATAAGAGAATGCATCGCTGACTATCAAAACATTATTTTGTGACATCTGGCCAAACACCTCCTGCACTCTGGCTTAAGATATTTACATTGTACTTGTTAGTTCATCCAATTTAGCAGCTGTCTGTCTAGGTCTTCAGTGAAATGGCTCTATGGCCAAGCTAGGCTACTTGGAAATAAATAAATATATAAACAAATAAAATCACTTAGAAATAAAAAAGAGTCAGTCTGAACACAGGCAACCACTGCTTAATTAACTGAAATGGAATCAAATAATTTCACTGGATATGTCAGAAGTGTAAGAGTTCTCTCTCTTTCTCGATGCAGTCACTTAGAGCTGCTAAGAAAATCTGGTCTCACTAAGTATTTTTCAAGAGGCTGGCTTTAAAGGCATACCATCATTCAAAAGTCATTGTGCTTTGAACAACACCTCTCCAGAATACATTAAATGATCTACTGAGCAAAAGAGAAAATACAAACCTCACTTGGTTCAATAGGCCATCATGGCACCACAGGATAAACAGCCTTTATTTAGTTGGCTGATTTATTCTAGCAGTTCTTGATAATACACATTGCTATATGATGAGCCTTTTAGTTTTACTGACTGATTTATGACCATTGTTAACATTTTAATTTCCTTACTGCACTGGAGATTATTTTGGTAATATTCTCACATAAAATGAAGAGCAGACTCCTGATATTGTAGCTGAAATGAATAAAAGTCAGTTTACATATTGTATGGCTTTTAATGAACTGCACTTTGAGAGTATTTAAATATTGATGCCTTTACCTGTCAGCTACTGTTTTTTTTAAGCCTTAAAAGGTGCATTATTTTAGTCTATGCCTTCTGCTTGTCCTTTACAGTTTCTGTAGGTCTGGCTCACATTTTCCCTGAATTCAAAGCCTTTTGCCTTTCTTCCTTTTAAGGCTTGTATTTGCTTCCCTCTCTCTTTGTACCAGAAGCATCTTTCCCTCCAGTTCTTCACATTTTGCCCTCTTTACTTCATTAATTTTGGATTTCCCACTCCCTCTCTCTCTGTCAGCCATAAGCATATTCTCTTTCTCTATTACTTTACCCTGCAACTTGGTGGGAAGGAGGCAGGTAGGTAAATCTCAGATTCTCATTGCATGGCCACAATTTCTGGATCACTCAGCATACTTTACATCTTGTTTTTAAATTTCTTTCTGACTGGTATGAATTTGTTCTGTTTCTCTGTTCTAATAGTTGTAAGTACAAAAATTGTCAACATGGAGGTGCTAGGCCCTCGATTCAATTTTACAGAGAGAGAAAACCCTGACCATAGCCCAGATGAATTCAGTTGAACTGAAACAGCCCAATGAGGATGATGAAAAATGTGCCATACAGCTTCCTAATCCTGGATAAAGGAGGGGGTGATTCAGGTAGTCTGTAAATTCTGAATTTTTGGCCATAGAAATAAGAAATTATTGGTCTTTCTCTTAAAATCAAAATGATGCTGCAGTGAAAGGTTTCTAATTATAAAGCATTACAAGGTAAACTTTTTTTTCAAAAGCTCCAAGCTCTACCTGTTCTTTTCTGTATATTTCAGTGCTTTCTTCTCATAGATAGATATCAATATCATTCATGTCTTTTTCTGTTTTCTCTAATATGCTTGCTGCAAGGTTTTTATCTTGCCATACATGTGCAGTTCCCCTTTTGCAATGCATGCAAGATGAATGCCTCTTCTGCTTTGGTCACCTGATGTATTTTCTTCTTTTTTTTGCACAGTAATGTCACAGCTTATATGCCAGAAAGATTCCCACATCTTTACTGAAATTTGTTGTTCTTCAGGAGAAATAGTATATCAAAATATTTCTCTTTGCCCCTCCCTATTTCCTTTTTCACACACCCCCTGCCCACACACACACACACACACACACACACACACACACACACACACACACACACACACACACTTGTGCTTGGCTAAATAAAAGTTAATGGCTGTCAGGTACATACTGAACCTTAGGGAATTTCTGCTTGTTATTTCTCAATAATTTTCAAAAGTTATGAGAAGTCATTCACACATCTAACTGAATAGATCACATAGCATTTTTTTTATATATAAGTTGGCCTGTAGATAGTATTGCCATGTGATATGCAAGACCAGGCTTGTGAAATCCATAAATGGAGTGTTGCAATTCATACTATTAACATGGTTTGACTTCTATAACTGATAGAGAATGCTGCAGGGAATCCTGCAATTTGAATTGGTAAGCGTATAAAAGTAGAGGAGCAGGAGGGATCACTTTTCTGAAGCTGGCTACCACAGAAACAACAACACAAAACATAACAGTACAGTAGAACAACTTGGGCACAGCTAATCCAGCTACTCTGTTCCTTACTCAATCATTGAATAGGCTTCCATTGTAATCTAATCTGAACCCTCCTCATTTACTAAATAGCGTTACATATGTCCCATATCTCACCGAACATTCCTACTGCTGCAAAAACCCTTTAGACTGCTGCATACATCCCAAAATTCAAACATTCCTACTCCTGCCGATTCTAAAAACCCTTTAGACTGCTGCATACATCCCAAAATTCTGACATATATACTGCTGACCAAACTTCTCAAAAACATCAAATGTCTTGATTATATCTATCTATCTATCTATCTATATATATATCTATATTCATCTGTATCTATATATAGCTATATTTAACCCAGCCACTGGGGATGCACAAGCCAGTGCATTTCTTTGTGCCGGTCCCAAGCTTGGATAAATGGGGAGGGTTGCGTCAGGAAAGGCATCCGGCGTAAAACTTTGCCAAATCTTTTCATGCAGTCACCAGTTAATATTTCCATACTGGATCAGCCAAGGCCCGGGTTAACAATGACCGCCACCAGTACTGTTAGCCAACAGGGTGCTGGTGGAAATTGGGCTACTGTTGGCCAAAGGAGGAGAAGAGGCGGAAGGCATGGCTGAAGGCAGGAAGAGAGGAGAAAGGCTAGGACTGTGGTAGTGAAGGTCGGAACTTTGAATGTTGGCAGTATGACTGGTATAGGGAGAGAGCTAGCTGATATGATGGACAGAAGGAAGGTTGGTATATTGTGTGTGCAAGAGACCAGATGGAAGAGGAGTAAGGCTAGGTGTATCGGTGGTGGGTTCAAATTGTTTTATCATGGTGTGGATGGGAGGAGAAATGGCGCAGGAGTTATTCTGAAGAAACAGTATGCGAAGAGTGTTTTGGAGGTCAAAAGGGTGTCGGATACAGTGATATTTATGAAGCTGGAAATTGATGGTGTAATGATTAATGTTGTTAGTGCATATGTTCCACAACTTGGGTGTGCAATGGATGAGAAAGAAAAATTTTGGAGTGAATTGGATGAAGGGTGATGACTGTACCCAAGGGTGAGAGGGTGGTGATTGGAGCAGATTTAAATGGGCATGGTGGTGAAGGGAACAGTGGGGATGAGGAAGTGATGGGTAGGTATGGTGTTAAACAAAGGAATGCAGAAGGTCAGATGGTAGTGGATTTTGCAAAAAGGATGGATATGGCTGTGGTGAATATGTATTTTATCAAGAGGGAGGAGCATAGGGTTGACATACAAGAGTGGAGGAAGATGCACACAGGTGGATTATATCTTATGTAGGAGGGCCAGTTTGAAGGAGATTGGAGACTGTAAAGTGGTGGGCCGGAGAAAGTGTAGTTAGGCAGCATAGGATGGTGGATTGTAGGATGACATTGGTGATCAAGAGGAGGAGGAGTGTGAGGGCAGCACCAAGGATCAAATGTTGGAAATTGAAAAAGGGTAATTGTGAGGTGGAGTTCAGAGATGAGTTAAGACAGGCACTGGGTGGCAGTGAAGAGTTATCAAATAGCTGGGTAATTACAGCAGAGCTAGTAAGGGAGACGGCTAGAAAGGTGCTTGGTATCACATCGGGACAGAGGAAGGACGACAAGGAGACATGGTGGTGGAATGAGGACATACAGAAGAGTATACAGGCAAAGAGGTTGGCAAAGAAGAAGTGGGAATGTCAGAGAGATGAAGAAAGTAGACAGGAGTATAAGGAGATGAGGTGCATGGCAAAGAGAGGGTGGCAAAGGCTAAGGATAAGGCATATGAAGAGTTGTATGAAAGGTTGGACACTAAGGAGGGAGAAAAGGACCTGTACCGATTGGCTAGACAGAGGGACCGAGCTAGGAAAGATGAACAGCAGGTAAAGGTGATAAAGGATAATGAGGGAAACATACTCACAAGCGAGGAGAGTGTGTTGAGGAGATGGAAAGAGTACTTTGAGGGGTTGATGAATGAAGAGAATGAGAGGGAGAGAAGGTTGGATGATGTAGGGATAGTGAATCATGAAGCACAATGGATTAGCAAGGAGGAAGTAAGGATAGCTATGAAGAGAATGAAGAATGGAAAGGCTGTTGGCCCAGATGACATACCTGTGGAAGCATGGAGGTGTTTAGGTGAAATAGCAATGGAGTTTTTAACCAGATTGTTTAATGAAATCTTGGAAAGTGAGAGGATGCCTGAGGAATGGAGAAAAATTGTTTTGGTACCAATTTTTAAGAATAAGGGTGATGTGCAGAGCTGTAGTAACTACAGAGGGATTAAATTGATCAGTCACAGCATGAAGTTATGGGAAGGAGTAGTGGAAGCTAGGTTAAGAAGGGATGTGATGATTAGTGAACAGCAGTATGGTTTCATGCTGGGAAAGCGTACTACAGATGCAATGTTTGCTCTGAGAGTGTTGATGGAGATGTACAGAGAATGTCAGAAGGAGTTGCATTGTGTTTTTGTAGACTTGGAGAAAGCATATGACAGGGTGCCTAGAGAGGAGTTGTGGTACTGTATGAGGAAGTCAGGAGTGTCAGAGAAGTATGTAAGAGTGGTACAGGATATGTACGAGGGTAGTGTGACAGCGGTGAGGTCTGCGGTGGGAGTGACAGATGAATTTAAGGTGGAGGTGGGGTTACATCAAGGATCAGCTCTGAGCCCTTTCTTATTTGCAATGGTAATGGACAGGTTGACAGACGACATCAGACAGGAGTCCCCATGGACTATAATGTTTGCGGATGACATTGTGATCTGTAGTGACAGTAGGGAACAGGTGGAGGAGACCCTGGAGAGATGGAGATATGCTCTAGAGAGAAGAGGCATGAAGGTCAGCAGGACTAAGACAGAATATAGGTGTGTGAATGAGAGGGAGGACAGAGTAATGGTGAGGATGCAAGGAGTAGAGGTGGTGAAGGTGGATGAGTTTAAATACTTGGGGTCAATAGTTCAGAGTAACGGTGAGTGTGGAAGAGAGGTGAAGAAGAGAGTACAGGCAGGATGGAGTGGGTGGAGAAGAGTGTCAGGAGTGATTTGTGACAGATGAGTACCTGTAAGAGTGAAAGGGAAGGTCTACAAGAGGGTAGTGAGACGAGCTATGTTATATGGGTTGGAGACAGTGGCATTGACAAAAAGGCAGGCGTTTGAGCTGGATGTGGCAGAGTTAAAGATGTTAAGATTTGCACTGGGTGTGATGAGGGTGGACAGGATTAGGAATAAGTATATTAGAGGGTCAGCCCAGGTTGGAAGGTTTGGAGACAAAGCCAGAGAGGCAAGATTACGTTGGTTTGGACATGTGCTGAGAAGGGATGCGGAGTATATTGGGAAAAAGATGCTAAGGATAAAGCTACCAGGTAACAGGAAAAGAGGAAGGCCTAAGATAAGGTTTATGGATGTGGTGAGAGAGGACATGCAGGTGGTTGGTGTGACAGAGCAAGATGCAGAGGACAGGAAGAAATGGAAACAGGTGATCCGCTGTGGTGACCCCTAACGGGAACAGCCGAAAGAAGATGATGATGATCTATATATAGCTATATTTATTTACTTTTTTTTTTTACTTTTTAAAGGAATAAACCATCTGGGTACAGGTGCCACATTTCTGACCAGGGAGACAGACCATCTGGTTGCATACCTCTCAACTGTACAGATTTTTGCAGAATGTCCAGATTTTTGCCTCATTTTTTGGTCAGTTTTTCATAAAATTGTGGTTTTCTGGCAAATTAGTGGCAAATCATTAAAACCTGAAGTTAGAAAATAATGACAGACATTTGAGTTTCAGATTTCATACCCTTCAGAAAATCCATGCTAATGCAAAACCTGTTATTCTACCAACTTTCTAAGTTTTAAAGAACAATATTTAAAAATTACCCCTATTTTGCGGCCTTTGTCCCACTTTTATAGCTTTGTCCAAATTTCTTGCTCTAAAAAGTTGAGAGATGTGGTTAACTGACTTCCTTAGAGTCACACCACATGCAAATTACGAATGATGGAATCAGACCTAAGACTGCAAGGTGAGGGTTGCTAGCATTTCACAGCTTTAACAAATCCTACTTACCTCATAACACACACACACACACACAAGCACATGCATATATAGAGAGAAAGTGAATAATGTCACAGGCTTTAGGACAATGTAAACATAGAAAGTTATACTGTAAGTAATGAACTGTAGGATATTTTAACTGATCCACTTAAGTGGACTTTTTAAATAAATCACAGGCAAAATCAGAAAGTACCAGTCACTTAAGTGGAATTTTAATGAACTAAAGGCAAAATGAGACAGTACCTCTAAACATGGGGTTAATAAACAGTGGTACGAGCATCGTCTTAATTATGAGTCACATAGCTTGACATCAGTTACTGGGAAATTAGTAGGCATGACGTTGGACTTTCTGGTTGCCAATGCATTTGATACAAATTTGTAAGCATGGAGTTACAAAAGACATCTTATCAATTTCTTATTTTAAAATATGATGAATAGCTAATAGCAGACATGGATAAGGCATACCAACCATACAGTCTGCTATGAGACAGTAGGACAAAATTTCACTTGGTAGAGCTAGATATTAAAATTGAAACACCTTATAGAATAAACGACGTAAGAAGCAGCAGCAGTTTATAGCTTAGCGGGTAAGTTTCATTTAGATTCGGTATTGCAGAAGTAGTTGAGATAACTGGCATGAGTGGAGGAGTTCAGAGCTAGCATGTTAAACAATCTAAGGTACTTTATAGTAAAATGTTTACTCTTTAAATGTGCAACATAAACTTAACCCTTTAATAGCCAATATAGAAGTCCTTGGTGATGTTTAAGTAATAATGCATGACTGTGCATGAGTGTATCTACTCTTCCTTTGGTTTAACCATTAAGGCCAAGCCCAAGTGATTAAACAAAGCCAGCCAAGTGTAAATCCTGATATACCCAGGGAAAGGAGTGGATTGTTGCTATTATACAATTACATTATTTAAGAAAAATTGTTTACCATTCTTAAATAATGTATGTATATCAGGGCACTTCAGTTGTCTTCATCGTTGTCTTCCCTATACTAATGTACTGCACATGCATATAGGACTTAAATTACCATGTTTGCACAGTACATCAGTGCAGGAGAAATGATGGAAAAACAGAATCTCTGTTGCTGTTTTCTGTGTTTTTAACTATTAATAAATAGAGATTTACAAAGGACAGTTCAAACATATAATGAAAATCAGGTAGGATTCTCTTTGCTTAGTTTTGCAGAACATACTGTGATAACCCACCAGTGGACCAGTAATCAAGAAGCCTTCATCCTCACCACTGGCAACAGTGGGGCCATGCACTGGGGAGATGACAGGTACACCCACAATATTTCCAGATGCAGCTCTCTGCATCAAGTGCAGTTTCCCTTAAGAGCAGACAGAGACCACAGTCAGTCTGTGGCTGTTTTTCCCCTCTTTCTCCACATCTCCAGTAAGATTCCCCACTGGCACAGCTATAGGGTTGAGATCTCAGCTGAGTGGCCAAGCCAAAACCTCCAGCACCCTCTCTGTCCAACCAGTGCTTTGTGTCCCTGCCCAAGTAGCTGACACACAAGCTTTGAGGTTTGATTTATACACACACAAACACACACACCTCAGAAAGGCTGGCACAGGTTTACTAGCTATGCCCCCTTTTGCCCAGACTATAAGGTAGTTATCACTGCCACCAGCAAACTCCTTATCAGGTACCTTAAAGCCCTTAACAAAGGGTATTCAATCTTACTGAGCAATATTAATATTAACACAAATGGTAGTTTGACCAAGAGCAAGGCTATTAGGAGTGGCCTACACAGTGTCACCAAATAAATATGCAAGTACTCTCAAAACTTAAATACCTTTATAAAGATCAGCCACAATGAAAGGTTTAAATATATTTAATAATTAATAATACAAGAACAAGAAAATACTCAGTGTATATTCACAGTGACATCAGAGTTCAAAACCATAGGCAATATTTAAAACAACATTGCAGGACAGTCTCAAATAAATAAAAAAAACATCTAAACTTTGCTTCACTATATTCCTGACTGAATCTAAGAGAATTACCATACCGAAGTTAACTTGCGTAAGAGTAAGGCAGATGTAGTGAATGGATCTTCTAGTTGTTGTCAGGTCAAATACAGAATACAGAATGCTGTCTCTCTCTAAGAGACCTCTCAAATTAATATCTCAAATATTACTGCTGGGTTAGCGTGCAGAATGACATAATTTCTTGTCATCTAACTCTATCCTAGGTGAATTCCCTGCAAATGCTGCTGGAATCTGGCAGTATTTAGCATCTGCCTGTGAGAATACATAGACCTCAGATTTTTGGCAGATGCTGGAAGTCATAAAACAAGGGAATTTCTTCACATTTCAAAGCTAGTAATTATTTCACTTTAAAGACAATACAGAAAACTCTCTGTTACAGACTTTCTGTCTCTACCTGCTATGACGTAATTTAATTTCAGCTATTTTATGATGTTAACCTCCTGTATTGCAGTTTCTACTGTTAAAATGGTTCTATATTACAAGATTAAAGCTTTACTTAATCAAATAAGTAAAGCTCGAACTTGTAATATCAAAACCGTAAATTGTTGAATGGCCGATTTAACCCCAGGGAAACTTCCCTTGGCCGTTATGTGGAGTATGCCCATTTCTCCAATTTGGAGTGATCTCGGAGTTGGTATATTTAGGTAGGGGGTGTGGGGGGGCACAGCCCTCCACATCAGGGGGTGGGGGCGAAGCCCCCCACTTGATTTTGGATGTAAAGTTTTTTTTTTTTTATTCGGCCAAGGGAAATGTTTCCCTTGGTTAAATCGGCTGTTCAACAATTTTAGCTTTCAATATTACAAGATCAAGCTTTAGTTATTCGATTAACTAAAACTTTGATGTTGTAATATAGACACATTAAAATATATACATTTAGACAGTTACAATCGTGCATGCACATTTCTGTTCTCTTCCAGTAAGGCACATTGTGAATCCATTTTAAACACAAGCATTTTGTAAATACCCTTTTCAACACATGTCAGTACAAACAAGTTTGATATATACATGACATGCAGTTATAATACATTTGTAACACAAGCATCTTATATAAATCCTGTTGATATTTACAAATGACATATAATTATTTATAAAATTCCAAACAGCTGTGCTGGCAGTATCTCTTTTTGAGACACATACCTGATTTCCTTCAGCATATGCCAATAGAAAGTCTGGTCGCTGAATGCTACTTCAGTGGCTGGAATTTTTTTTATTAGTAGATGCTCAGTTTACATTGGACACACTGATTGGGCTGGCTAACCAGCATGTTTGTTTTTGAATAGTGATGAACATTTATTGTATAAGAGACGATAAACTGCACAGCTTAGAGTTGAGGCCCAAATATATGGGCTGGCTATATCATTCAGTAGTGTCACTAGTAGAGGTCATTAAAGCTGATTTTGCCACCACTTATCTACTGAGTCTGTATATAAGGAGAGTTTACTTACTGAGTGGACTGCATTAGGAATAGATACTGTAAAAGAAGTGGGAGAGAAGGGTGTAGTTCACAAGCATATCTGAATATACTAGATAACTGATCAAAGAAATGATGGCAGACATTTAAACCCAAGGACTTTTATGTATTTGGTAGTGCTAAAAGACATAATCAGCATTTACAATGTGGAGCTATCTGGGGTCAGAAAAGAAGAGGAAAATGCTTTGTGTGTTGCAGTATCTCATAGGGAATAAGACAATCTAAAAACTTTTACATTGGATTTAGAAGAACCAACAGACACCTGGCATGTTTTCTGTTTGAAGGATGAGTAAAGGAAGCAAAATATCTTTTTATCTTTGTAGAAGGAGTGGTTGGAGTTTAGCCACAGAACTGTAAGCAGTCCTAGATGAAGAAGTGTCTAGCAGGTTAGCAAAACTGGAAACTAGTTGAAAGGTTTTGTTTATAATGGGATGCTAAGTGACACTTCAGTGGGATGGGACACAATTTGCCATAAGACAATAGAATTTCACCTCAAAATGGATTTGTAACAAAACAAGGGATGGAAATATATTGCATATCAATAGAGTGAAAAACGGTGCCAGTCATACATAGAAACTGACCAGCAAAAACTTGAAGATGTTAAAAAAGTGTTCTTGCAGCAGGAAGGGTAAGTTCTCTTGCATAATAAGGTGTCCTTACTACTTTAAATGCACTAACTGTGAGCTTGTGAACCTCGGGGGATGAGTGGATTATTCCTTATTCAGAACAATCAGAAAGTGAGTATACTGGCAGTGTTTGATAAAAGTACAATTGATGATATTTCCTTGATGAAATGACAAACAATGGTTGTCCTGTCAATGAAACTGTGTGACCCCCTTAAAAATCACATGCAGTAGAATGGATTTCTGATAAACAACTGACTTTCAAACTACCAAAACCACTAATAAAAAAAAAAACTAATAAAACCCCATGTGGTTGAAAAAGTTGAAAATCAGAATACCAGCATAATCAACAAAACAATGCAGTGCTATTTTGCTACAAAAGCAATGAACAAAAACATGTGATCCTGCATCTTTTTAGATGTCTTATGCCTCCTGCTACTCCACTTACTTATAGACGTTAGTACCAAAGTCACATAATGCACAGAATTCAGTTTACAAACTGTTACATTCTATACTAGTATTAAGCAGTAACCGATGACGTGGTGTTGTATATTGAAGATTTACCCACAGTTGGTGTGGTTTAATCATGAGGGCAAAGCCCAAGTGATTAAACAAAGGCAACCGTGGGTAAATCTTCTATATACCACAACCACGGAGTCAGTTATTGCTATTATACAATGCCATTACTTAAGAAAAAAAATACTTTTCTTAAATAATGTCTTTGTATAACGGCGGATTGCTGTTCTTCTGCTGGTTGTGGTATACTGAGTCTGCATTTTGATGTACTGCGCATGCGTATGGGACTTGCGTTCCCATACATACCAGTACATCAAGGCTTTGAAATGGAAGCAACGGAGAAAATAAAGTCTCCGTTGCTCCGTTTTCTCTTTTTTTTTTTATTGTAAAAAAATGTTTTGGGATAGTTTATACCAATGGAAAAGGGCCGTTGGTATATTGTGGGATTTACAACGGGCACGCTGTTTGGGTTGGCCAATCAGCGTGCACATTTTAGAATATTAATAGGGAGGAATTGTACAATAGTTCTTTTTCAACAGAAGTGGAAGCTCTGTGCTTCACTAAAGGAGCGCTTTTGTAAAAGGCTTTCTTTTAAATAAATAGATTTAGCAGAGTTCTTCCAAGTTCATTTAATGTAACTTACGTGTTCTCAAAGAAAACTCCAATTTTGAATCACTGCATTTTAATTATTGAACATTGTTCTATAGGCAGATACTCCTTCATGCTTTTGGTTTTATGTGAAAATATAAGATTTTACTTGCTACAAGTATTTCTGCAAAGAAATTCAGCAGCACTAATCACATTCAGTGTTTTCATGAACAGAAATAATCAATTTCTTGCCATCACAGTGATGTAATCTAAAAACAAGTGTCTGTCACTAAGCTAGTCCCAAGTGACTAGCAGAATGTAAAGATCTACATAAAAGGTCAACAGCATAATGATCCTGGCAGCACATCTTTAAATAGGTATTGGAAAAGCTGTTCCGTTTCACTAGCCAATTGAAAATGCCTGTGCTGTAATAGTCTTCTCTCATTATCAGTTGTTACTTTAGCTAAATTTCAGGTCTGTTACTCTTTATTGCTTCTCTGTAGATAATGCATGCTAGGTAAAGGTTTTACACATAATGTAAAAAAAAACACTACCTAGCTATTTATTACCCTAACAAATCATCCTCAGAGTAGTGGGTGATTTAGATTTGTGATAGTCAGTTCTTCTCATGAATCTCTGGTGAATTGTTCTAAACAGGCAATTAAAAATCTTCTCTCTGGGCCTCAGAGGAATTGCATTACCACACAAGAAAATTGAGTGACCTACTTTACATGAACTCTGACACATGAAAGATGCAATGGGTGCTTCCTGACAATCAGTACAGAGTCTGATAAAACTGGTTCACAAATGCTTGTTGAAAGACAGGGAATATCATCTGTAAGAGTCAGGATTGTTAAGTGGTTCAAGCACTACTTATAATGAGAAAATACAGAGAAATAGTCTGTGGGGAAAGGTTGTAAACAGCATATATACCTCAGCAAACATTATCTAATGTAATGGATCTCTGGTCCACTTACTCTGCCAGTCTGGGTTTGTAAGTTGGAATGCAATAAATTCAACTTTTTTAGACAAAGTGAGAGCCAAAATAAACCCCATCCTCTTCTGGGCCCAAAATATATCACCACTTCTATCCCAACTATCCAGAGGAGCCATTAGCATTTGTTGTTTGTTTAATTTAACTGTTGAGGCTGCCCACTAAAGTGTGCTAGCCTGTGTAACTGATTTATTACTGTTTCTGCATTTTGTGTGTTTTCTATCTAAAAACAAAAAAAAACAAAAAAATAATCCTTGTTTTCCCGCCTCTCCTCAACTAGTTTAGACCAGTTTACAGGCTTTGCTGTATTCTGGGCTGTGGTGTATTTCCTGTGTTGTCCATTACCTTACTTGGATAGAAGGAAGTTTCTTTGCTCACCAGTGGGAGTGGGGAGCCTTGAGCAGCCTACCTGTCCCTGTAGGAAGTGACCTCAGCACAAGAGCTGTAGTAATTGGTTGTTTTGGACCATTTCTAGCTCTTTTGAAGTTCCCTGTTTAAAATCCGCGTTTGCTCGGCTTTGCGCAATTGTGCGCATAGCGCAGCACCAGTTAAACAAGGTTAAACTTCTTCTGGCTCCGCCAAGTCTGCTCTTCAAATTTTCCCTTAAGGAAGCTCTACTCTTAGTATAATCAGACTACTCGCTATATTATAAGCCTAGCACTTGTTCTCAAAACTTCTCTACTAAGTAAGCACTCTCATACTAAGTAAGCACTACATCCACCTACCACCCCTGTGAATATCCACTTCCCTTAAAGGCACAGCACTCCCTTATACTGTTCTAGCATGTTGAGTGGTAGATTACTGGCATCCTCTCCAGTTCAGCTGGTTAATCTGGGTATCTTGAGACAATGTTACAATTGTCTCATGTACACAGACAACCCTCTCCTCCTCCCAACAAACACAAATACATGTGAGAGATGCAACTATATAGCCAAACTGGAGGCTGAACTCTCTCAACTCAGGGCTGGCATGACCAGACAGGAGGAGATGGTAACCACACACACAACAAACCCAGTCCCACATAGACCTACCACAACTGCAAACCAAACACATAAAAACACAAAGACATACTCGAAGGCTCTAATAAAAAACTTACCAAAACAACAGAGGCTCCCAAAGCAGACATCCAAAAATCCACCACCTCAAAACAAAACACATGCAACACATACTTCAATAAATCAGTGTGTCAATCAATCACAGCCCTTAAGGCCAAACACCATGCCTGATACACTAGTAATAGGTGACTCTATAGTCAGACACACTGATGTCCCGCTTACCAGGCTGAACAAGAAGAAGGTGACTGTGAGCTGCCTATCGGGAGCTAGGATCTGCCACATAACACATGCACTCAGGTCACTCCAAAGCAAGTACAAATATGACTCCGTCATTGTCCATGCTGGCGTGAATGACCTGAGACGTTCCTCCCTGGACTTCATGAAAAGAGACATAGATGATCTCTCCGAGTATGTACTCCAAGATGATCAGCTTTAATAATTGGCTCGAGTACTGGTGTCATTCTAAAGGGATCCAATGTCTGTCTGCTTGGGATGACATGTTGGACAAACCATGCTGCTTCACAAGGGACAGCTTGCACCTGTCGCCACTGGGTTTCCGGATATTGGCTAAGGCTCTTGCCACCCCCATTGTGACTTTTTTAGGCAAGGCTCAAAAGACAAACCCACCTCCTTAGAAAACAAAATGGAAATAAACTAAGGGTAATGCTGCTCAACGCCAGAAGTCTAAATCTCAAGATGCAGGCACTCAATGCACTCCTCAGTATGGAGAACATCGACGTCTGTGCAGTAACTGAAACCTGTACAAGGCTCCTGAGAGCACCCCAGTGCTACCAGGCTATACCTCGTATCATGCTTTTCAGCCTCAAAACCCGGGCTGAACCAGAAAGGGAGGGGGAGTGTCCATATTCATCAAGGACACCCACACCTCCAGGTTAGTAGCAACACATGAAGCATCGGAGACCATACTGGTGCAACTAACCATAGGCAAAACTGCTATACAACTGGTAGCATGTTACAGACCACCCTCCCAATCTCAGGAACCCCACTCAGCCTTCCTGAAAACATTGGAGGATATGAATGTATCACAAAATACCATCATACTGGGAGACTTCAACTACCCTAACATAGATTGGGTACATTATTCTAGCCCTAACACCCTAGCCCAAAGGTTTCTGGAATTCATAAATTCAAAGGCACTGGAACAACTAGTCACCTCTCCCACTAGGGGAGATAATATACTAGACCTGATCATCACAAACATGGGGACAAAATGCTCCACACCGGAGGTATACCCCTCACTAGTGAGATCTGACCACAAACTAATCACCCTGGATATACATATCCCACCTCCACCCCCAGCACAAAAGACCACTGTGAAAAACTTCTCAAAAGCAGACTTCACTCTTCTTAAGACTGAGATTGTATCCTTTAAGCCCACTGGACCAGTGGATACCACATCCCACAATGCTGAATCCTTCACAAATGCTTTCTATGGACATCTCCAAGAATGCATGGATCATGCAATCCCAAATAAATCCAAGTCCCTCTCCACCAAAGGCAACCGTCCTGTCTGGTGGACCTCAGCCATTAACAAATTGTATAACAAAAGAAGGAAGCTACTGCACGACAGAGCAAAATCCCATAGAGGGAAGACATCTCTGATTAACACTAGCAGAAAACTACGTTCTCTCATAAAAACTTCCAAGGACAACTTTGAGAGAAAAATCGCTAAGGACACTAAAGATAACCACAAAGCATTCTTCAGCTATGTTAGAAACCTGGGCGGAAACCCTCAGATATGCTCAGAGTTAGTTCACAACAACAAAAAATACACTGAACCCACAGATATTCCAACATTCTGGCTGACAGGTTCAGTGCAAATTTCTCCCCTCCCTCACCCCCAAAAGAAGAAATACTTATCCCAGCTGAATGTAATCTCCCTGTCATCTCAGATGTCCAGGTGAGAGCCGCCCTCAGCAAAGCTAAAAACACAGCACCAATGGGACCTGACGGTATCCTGGGTTGCGTGCTACGTGAACTCCAAGAGGAGCTAAACCCGCACATAAAAATGCTATTTAACCTTAGCCTTACTACAGGATATGTACCTGAACACTGGCGTACAACAACCGTGGTCCCACTCCACAAAGGGGGTACCTCTACAGACCCTGGGAACTACCGCCCCATAAGCAACCAGCCTGGTCTGCAAAGCTATGGAAAGAATCATTATGGAACTCATAAACAGAGACATTGGGGACCTACAGACACTTGATCCCACCCAGTTTGGCTTTGTAAAGGGCAGATCCTGCCTTTTGAACCTGGTTGACTTTTTCAAAACAGTCACTAGAGCCATTGATGAGGGCAAAGCAGTCCATACAGCCTGCCTGGACTTGGCTAAGGCCTTCGACACAATACCCCACTCAGGCATCATAGATAAGCTCAACAGCTTAAATGTAAACCCTTATGTCACTAGATGGATTGCAAACTGGCTAAAGGACAGAACCCATAAAGTTAAAATCGCTGGAGCATTGTCAGACTCAAAGCCAGTCACAAGTGGTGACCCACAGGGATCTGTCCTGGGACCCCTCTTGTTCGGCATTTATTTCTCAGATGTTAAAGCAAACATGGGAGGGTTGTGGCTGACAAAGTTCCCAGATGACTGCAAACTAGGCGCCATAGTCGATACACCAGTGGACACATACATCCTACAAAAGGCCTCACAGAAGCGGACAACTGGTGCGAGTCATGGCCTTAAACTAAATGCCAAAAATGTATAGTCATCCCTTTGGGAAAAACAAAGTACCCACAAATTATCACATAGACAGCAACCCACTGAGTACGGAAAAAGCAATCAGAGACCTAGGGACCCAAGTCGACAGCGACCTCTCACTTGACACCCACGTTGCCAAAGTGGTTAGAAAGACATTCTACCTTGCACACCTTATCATGAAGGGATTCGCATCCAGATCCAAGGATGTCATTGTACCCCTATACTCCTCCCTCATCAGACCCATGATTGAGTACAATGCCCCATTTGGTATGTACCTCACCTGGCATTTGCAACAGCTGGAGAGACCACAAAAGTACCTCACCAAGAGGATCAAGGGTCTCCAACATATGTCTTATTCTGCCAGACTAAAGAAACTCCAGCTCTATTCAGTAGCATACCGCCTGCTCAGAGGTGATCTGTGCCTGACGTACAAGGCCATGTCCAATCAGGAACTGATGGACATGCTCCACCTCAAAAAATCCAAATCCATCAGAACCACGAGAGCTAAAGACTTAAACCTCGGCACAAGTATGAATAGGACATGCTGGAGGGATAGATTCATAACCCAGAGGCTTCCCATGCTCTGGAACAGAATCCCAGTTCATGTTAGGCAGAGCCCCTCACTAACTCTCTTCAAGAGAAATCTTGATGAGTGGATGGGAGATCATAAGTTTACCCCAGGGGTCACATCTGTGTCACTACTAGACAGGGGCACAGTAAACTAATTCTATTTTATAAGGGGAGCTTCACTGTGTCACTACTAGACAGAGGCACAGTATTCTAAATCTATTCTGTGCATTTTTGTACCATTTCATGGGATGGCGAAAGCCACATCACTATGGCTAGGCTTACAAATGCCCCAGGGCAGATAGCCTAGTACTAAACCATGAAACTATGAAAACGTCAGATGGCTATCCATAATATAAACATCTTACCTATTTTTAGGATCTCAACTCTACATACTCTTAACTCCATACTTATTTCAAATTCAGAATGTAACTGAAAAAGCACTACTGCATCCAATCCATCTGTTCTTGCTTCAGCACAGGATACATCACCTAATCTATCTTCTTCCCAAGTCTCTTTTTCTTTCTCAGATTCACTGAATATTGAGCCACTTTAGAAACAAATGTATATTATACTTTGCGTGATTGTTCGCTACCCTGTGCTTGTTCAGCAGAATGTTTATGCACATTGTTTCTGTGTAATTAGTCTGAACCACTCTGCTGTCACTTTCATTTCTATATGTTTTGTTTGTGATTTTTTTTTCTTCACCTGGACTGGTAAATATAAATAAATACATATAAATAAAGTTAAAAGCTTGCTCTCGTTATATCTGCCATGTGAAACTCACAACATCTGGGCCCCAAATTAGAAGTACAAGTTCTCAGGGTGGATGTATAAAGTAAGCTCACCATTTACTTATGTGATATCCAGCCACTGGAATTAGGTGTAGCCAAGGACCTATGCTGACTAATCACAAGACCAGATGATGGCCAGGAGAAAGAGTCTTCTGGACTCATGGGTGCAAAATAAGTTTTACATTTCTGTGAAAATAGGAAAGGAACTTGGGGTGTTGGGGTGGATTTGTGAGTTTAATAAAAGAAGAAAATGCTTCATTATGTAAGCTATGACAGACAGGACCTCGAGGAACAAAGAGCTGGAGAGAAGGTCTAGTTGATTCTAAAGCATGAGACAACCTGGCAATATAAGGCAGCTGAACAAGAAACAGTCTTGGTTTCAGTGATTGTTTCAGTGTAGGAAGTAACCTCAGAACTATTTAATCAACTTAAGATTCATTGAAACTTGATTTAGTGTTCACATCAGTTGTATATGTTTTCAGTAAGCTATATCTTTTAGAAATTGCTGTAAGAGTTGACTGAGTTAAAATCATTAGTGAATAAAATAAGAATGTGTGGGGTTTACCATGCTAAGTATGTAGAACTGTATGCTAAAGATTTTTCCCTACAGCACTTGTTACTTTGCCCTGATTTGAATTTTCTTCCAGCATTTTTTTAGTCTTCTGTTTCTGCCTTTGTTTGGAAGAGTACCAGTGCATCACTGTTCGACTCTACCATTATCATTTTTCCTCATATCACTACTGGAGCCAATATAGCAATCGGTATTATTATCGATCCCCTTTTCTTTCCTCTGTTATTCTTTGTCAAAATCACATGCTCATTTATATGCAAAAGTGTCTCCTACAACATTGCTGTTTGCACCTAGCACTTCTTAATATAGTTCAATGCTCTTTGCTTTTTACTATACTTGTAAAGTCATTCACGTTCCATGATAATATGGTCAGAGGAGTCATTATAAAAGAAATCTATTACTCCCACCTATTATACAGAACAGTGTTCTTGAATGTACATTTCCAACTTTTAACCTGCATGCAGAAATTAATGTCTGTCAGAGTAATTTCTTAAGCAGTTGCTTTTTCTCGTCCTTGTTTGAACCCATGTTACATTTTAAGACTTTGTTTCATTAAAAACACTAAAACAACTATACAGATTTTCAGAAACCCATCACTTTTCAACCTAGAGCAAGCACATAAAATCATGCAGATATTCAAAACAAAGTTTACCCTTCCAGATAGAAACAATTACCCCAAACTGATGGCTGAGCCCCTGGGCATTAACTAATGTAAAACTATGACTGCACATAGTGTTCCCACTTACCCTAATTGCTATCTTTTCTTTTCCTTTCCTTTTATTTTTTCCCCCTCTCAGATGTGAAAATAATTTATATACTATTATTTTTTTAGCCCCAAAAATGCAATTGCTCCCAAATAAACAAAACAGTGTATTGCTGTATTAAATGCATTAAAGCACAAAGGCTGCTGGGGAGGCAACTACTTGTATAACTCATTCACATCCCATAGCTTAAAACTTAATTTATTCTTCATTGAACTACTTCCAGTGTACCTTTAAATGTTAATTACAATGTACCTTATACAATTCACTCAGCAGCCAGCATTCAGAACTCATGATTAATTACTTAGGGTTGGGAGAGTGGCTTAATGGCTAAGGTGTTTGCCTTACAAACACAAGGTGCGGGGTTTGAGTCTCACAAGGGATAATTGGCTAGGCTTAAAAAATGGCTCGGAAGGGCAGTTAGCTTAGTACTAAACTATGAACTATGAACTTGCAACAGGAGACTTCTCATCTCCAAGTAAAAGCATTAATTATCTTTGTAGATGCATGAAAGAATCTTTATGAGTTTTACCCAGAACATACAGTTCTGCCCTCATAAAATTATTTGCTTGCACCTGTAGACTTTGTCTCCCACTGAAAGCCTTTGTTAATAATAAAAAAATAAAGATAAATAACTAAAGACTGCAAATTTTAAAAAGTACTAGCATTTTCATGCCTTTCATAATTGTATCTTACTTTCCAAGCCTATTTGCTTTAAAATTGTCTATGGCTTAAACTGAGGACATTATTATAGATATCTGCATATATAAACTCGCAGAAATTTTTATCTTAGTTGTATATATAGTATGATCAATACACTTTTAGTCTTCCTACATCAGGAGCCTAAGATTGCAACAGTACATTATCTCATTTAAGCCTGTAGCAATTTTTGTATACTTCCAGTTAATGCCCATACCACTTTACTGCGTCCAGACCTTTTTTGGTTGTGGCTTCTTTAACTAAGTAACTTATCGGTTAATAGCATGTATTATTGAAAAGAGCAATGAGTAAATAACACAATTACACTAAAATCATTACTAGAGGATGTCATGCAGTAGAGAAATGAATCACTGTTTTCCAGTTTTTATTCATATTTTTACATTCATTGTCACATTTCTGTAAGTTAAGAGACCTATATGATATTGAGAAGTATGGTATGAAATGCCAAGGTAGCAGACAGAAACAATTATTGTCATTGTCTATTTATATCACACCATACTAGAGTTACTTCTACTTGTTTGTTAGTAGTTATGAAAACAAGCAATATTTCCATATGTACTTAATAACCTAATTTTAAAAAATAAGTGACTTACAAACTATTGCAATGCATCAAGTGAAATCTTGGATGCTGTTGAAGAAAACTGCCATAGATATTTGCACTAAAAGTTGCAAACCTTACGATATCCAGTGTTATTTTTATTACTGATTATATAATTAGGCACATGTTTTCATATTAATAAATATCTCAATTAGCATGCACTCAGAGAGGAATTTATTGACGTCACGTGTAAGCTTATATCTGATGGACAACAGTGTTCTAACAACACTTCTAGGTTTTACAGTTTCCAAGATATGACAATTTGTTTTTGAAAGTTTAGTAAAAATGCGATTTGGGTTTGATTGCATTATAATATGTCATAATATTTAAAGAAAGACTTTGAATAACTGACTGTTATCACTATAAATAATACTTCTTACTGTTAACATTGCTATTTGTACACTCAATAGTTTTTATTGTTCACAACATATTTACATTTTTTATCTTATGCATTTTAAGTTTATTTTTCAGAAAATGTTCTGGAATTTAAGATGTGTGTAGGCTGCTAGAGGTGTGACATTCCACACCACATAGGTGTTAATGGGTCAGCTTTAACTTGCTTTTGTCCAGCTTTACATACCTTATTACAGTCTAATGCCCGGATACCTTACAACTAAGAAAGTATACTTTCTTGCTTTAATATACTTTACCATACAAAGCAGTTGCTGATAACTGATAAGACACCTCTCACCTTACACTTAAAAT
Source organism: Protopterus annectens (assembly GCF_019279795.1). NCBI lineage: Eukaryota > Metazoa > Chordata > Ceratodontiformes > Protopteridae > Protopterus > Protopterus annectens. The sequence goes on from NC_056741.1 coordinate 1,191,039,659, forward strand.
ACCCCTGACTGCACACTATACAAGATTGCTTTATAGTATAACATGCGATTTACATCAAGAAATATAAAAAAATATTAGTAAGACCAAAAATGGTTTTAGTTCATAGTTACTTCAGTCCCTTCAGTGACATAAAGTAGGCTATATGTTTTATTGTCCAGCCACTAGTTTAACACAGTCAACAAAATTCTGTTCTGCCTGACACTTCTTGCAAAGTCATATTTCTCATGTCCATTCCTTTTTTTTTTTTCAAATAACTTTTTTTTTATTTTTCCAAATAAAAAACAATACATACATACAAAAACAAACTATTTACACAAAAAAAAAAAAAATACACCATGCTACTTTATATGTATAAAGACAGAGCCGAAAAACTGTAAGCATGAAATAATGCCACTCCAAAGGGCAAATCTAAAAGAATAACAAAAAAAGTGTGGAGATAAAACATTAGTCACACAAAATTACATCCAAAAGACATTTCCATAGATTGGTGAAATAAACTTTCTTCCTAAGACCAAGCGTAATAAGTTTTTGTGCTGATATATGTTTAATTGCCATCTCTTTGAAACCCTGCCAAGACATTTTTAAAGCGATCCATCCAATTATTAGTGATGTAGAGTTTGATCAGAGAACAAAAGTGATTAAAATGTGCAAATGTAATTTAGGCATCGTGAATAGTGGAATATTTAATATGGCTGTTTCCCATGAGAGTGTGGAACTGTAGTAACCCATTTTTTTTAGTCGCACTTTGAGAGAACACCATAATTTATAGGAGTGGTTACAGTGCCACATAATATGGAAGATCTGCTTTTAGACAGGGCAACATGAACAAGCAGAGGAATTGTTAGGATTAAATTTATTGAGTATTACAGGTGTATAGTACGAGTTGTTATTCAACATCAATTGGGTATACAATAATTTTTTGAAGGGGGCAAGTTCTAGAGTGGTTTTTATGGCTAGTAGATTTTGATCCTCTGTGATAGGAGAACTTATATTGTCCCAGTAGGTGGAGAAGAGGCAATTATTATTGTAGAGTAATGGTTTCAGTAACTTGTAGGAGGAGGAGATGGTTTTTATGGGGTTTGAAAGTGAAGAAATAATTTCGGATGGTTTATTTATTTCCCGTGTATAAGATGGAATGCAGACAACTTGTGAGGATATGAGTTCTAGTAGTTGATGGAGAATGACTGTGTATTTATTATTGACCTTGAGGATTACACGTAGTTCTACAATCGATAGAGACTTATGTTTGAGAAGGTCCCACACCGTAAGGTCCGTGATAAGGGGGAATTCAGAGAGATCAATCATATTGTTATTGATTTTAAGATTTGGATTAAGATGCAGAGGTTGTAGAAGGGGAAGAGTATTTTCCAAATTAATATCCTTAATCAATTTTTGGAATAATCTAATTTTGTGCTTCAGTAAGGGGAGTAATTTGGAGTTATATAGAGAAATATGGGAAAGAAATGGGATAGCTTTCGGTTGATTTTTTGGAGGTCACATGTCGATGCCAAATCATCACCCAGGCAGGAATATGCGTGTGTGATTTAGTATTCATGTTTGAAATGGACCAAAGTCTGTTTGAGGAGATGATCGTATAATACAGATGAAAATTTGGAAGACTCACTCCTCCTTTCTCTTTGGGGAAAGTAAGTTTAAAATAAGAGATCCTGACTTTCTTAGGAAACCAGAGAAATTTTGCTATGTTTTTATTAAATTTGGAGAATAGGTTATTCGATATCATTATATTCAGAGCGTTAAATTGATAGAGAAGTCTGGGTAAAATATTCATTTTCACAATGGCAACTTTAGAAAGAAATGCTAATTTCAAAGTTTCCACCTCTGTAAGTCTTGGCAAATAAAAGCCCAAGATTTTAGTAAATTATTTTGAAGCATAGAGGCTTGGTTGTGTTCAAAATTAATACCGAGATATTTGATACTATATGAAATGTGGAAGGAAGATTCAGGGAAAAGAAGGATTTATGAGCGTCAGGGTTAATTGGGAGGATATGAGATTTTTCTTATTAATTTGGAGGCTAGAGGCACAAGAAAAAATATTAATTGCATTTATAATTTTGGGTAAGTCAGAGTTGGGATAGTGAAAATATAAATTCAAATCATCAGCAAAAGCCGACAATGCAACTTGTGTGTTTAATATTTTGGGGATCGTGGTGTGTATTCTGAACAATGTATAGGAAGAAAGGTTCGATAAATATATTAAAAGGAAAGGCAGCGGACAGCCTTGCCTTGTTCCATTGGTAATCAGAATCGTATTGGATCTTTTTTATTTATGAATAAAGAGGTGTAAGAATTTGTATAAAGAATTCTGATCATATCTGAAAAAGATTTAGGAATATTAAAATGGGACATGGTGAGGAATAGAAAGTCCCAATTTACTCTGTCAAATGCTTTTGAGGCATCAAGAGTCAAGGCATATAACGGATTTTTGTAACCCGTTGAAAATCAATAGGTTGCTATGTTACAGTGCCACATTCTTTGTCCCAATGAGATATCTTTTCCATTTTGCTGCATAATTCTTTCTTGTTGAAGGTCTACGAGCCTCAAGGATTAAAGTCTTTAACCCTTTGGGATAAATCTGGGTTAATTGTCTTATGTAATGTTCCAGGCAGTTAGCTGCAGAGTTTTCAGGTTTGGATGCAGATGTTGTAGTTGTTCTGTGTTAACAGCAATGGGATCAGGGCAGTGTCCATATTTGTTCCCGAGACATGCTCCTCAGCAATGGGTACCAATGTTGTCTTGGCCAGTCTGGAGCTATCAGAATGATCCTTGGACGTTCCTCTTTGATCTTCAAAAACACCTTGTGCATCAAAGGAAGTGGTGGGAATGCATATGCTGTCAGGTTTTTCCAACTGAAAGATAGGAGTCCACCTTCCAAGCAAGTGGGTGGTACGTCCTTGTGCAGAATTTCTTTAGCTGGTGATTGAGTGGGGATGCAAATAAGTCTATTTGTGGTAATCCCCATTCTCTTGTGATGGCTTTGAAGATGTCCGGATGCAGCATCCATTCGGGGCATCGTGGTAGTTCTGCTTAAAATGTCTGCTAGAATGTTTTCTTTTCCTGGTACAAAAATTGCTTGTAACAGAATGTTGTAGCTCAGAGCCACATCCCATAGGTCCAGTGCCACCGGCATAGAGGATATGAATGTGTGCCTCCCTGTTTGTTGATGTACCACATAACTGTGGTGTTGTCTGTCCTTATCATCAACTGACCTTCTTGGAGAAATGGTCTGAATGACTGGATTGCCAATTTTACTGCCAGCATTTCCTTTAGATTTATGTGCAGGTGCAGCTGGTCTTGAGTCCATAAGCCTTGTATGCACTTGTCCAGCATTGTGCCCCAACCGCGGTCTAAGGCATCTGTCGTGATGGTTTGGCTTGGTTGACTGTTGCAGAAGGGCAATCCTTTGTTTGATGGACAGGCCTGAGCCCACCATAGGAACTCTTGTTTTAGGCATGGGATTATTGGAATTTTGGCTTCTAGGCTGTGCTTGTGTTGGGACCACAAATTCTTCAGGTACCACTGTAGCTTTCTCATATGCAGTCTGGCATGAGGGACCAGAATTATGCAGGATGCCATGAAGCCTAGGGCTTGCAGTACTTTTCTTGCAGTTAGATGGTTCTGCTTTGTTAATGCCAAGAAGTAGAGAGGTAATTGCTCTTGTTTCTCTGCAGTTAGGAATGCCATTTGTTTTGATGTGTCCAGCTCTGCACCCAGAAAGGTTATTCTTTGGGATGGTATCAGCCTTGACTTTTTATATTGACTGTATATCCCAGGGCTTGCAGCAGGTAAATGACTCTTTGTAAGTCTTCTGTTAGTTTGTTTTGTTGTCCGCTTGTATCAGGCAGTCATCCAGGTAGGGATAAATTTGGATTCCCTGAAGTCTGCAATGAGCAATTACTGATGCCAGGCATTTTGTGAACACTCTGGGTGCAGTAGATAAGCCAAAGGGCAATGCTGAGAATTGATAATGCTCTGATCCTGCAAGAAATCTGAGGTATCTTCTGCAAATTGGTCGTATGGGGACGTGCAGGTATGCCTCCTTGAGATCTAGAGTTACCAGCCAAGACTCCTTGCCCAGCATGGGAAGAAGCTGCTGTAGGGTCAGCATTTTGAATTTTGGAACAATGAGGAATGTGTTTAAAGCGGACAGGTCAGAATAGGCCTCCATTTGTTCTCTTTCTTGGTACCAGGAAGAGTCTGGAGTAAAATCCTTCCTTGTCCATAGATGGTACCTTTCCACAGCTCTCATTCTTAATAATTGAGATATTTGTTTACCACCCTTGAGAGTGGTACATCTCCCCGGAAATATAAATGGAAAAAAACCCGTTTTTCCGGCAATTTAAAACCACCCCCGAGCATCCAAATCTTAATTTAAGAAAAAATTGGGTTTAAAGGGTTTTTTTTTTTTTTTTTTTAATAGAACAGAGGATGAAGACCAATACACTTTATAGAACACTGAACTGTTATTTAACTGAACAAAGAGAATATAACAAACCTAGATGATTCTAGATCTTGATAATGAAGCAGAATCTATGTGAAGAACAGTTCTTTATTTGAGAAAGCATTATGTGGCAGTTAAAGAGCAATAGAGCTCATTAAGGACAAGTACATACAGTTAATAAGACTATAAAAGAGCACTGAGTGCAACGACAGAAGCTCAGACTATAACTAAAACAGTCTCCAGTCTCATTACAAGTGAAATTCCAAAGCCCACATCAACTTATAAATACGTAACTGGTTAAAAATTGACTAAATATGTAGGCTGAAACTGTGAAACACAAAACGTTCTACTAAGATAGTTAAGGAAAACAAATAAAATTCTGTGTACACTTAAGAGCCACATCACAGATCAATAAAAAAAAAAAAAAAAACATCCCATGAAGTACAAGGCGTGTGAACCAATAGTACCACAGCGCCAAGGTCTGAAATAGGTATAATACAAACAGCATCTCCGTGCACAATTAAAGCATTACCCATTTGAGGATAATCCCCAATAACAATACAGGCTAGGGTTATCACCTGTCCCACTATGGAAGGGACAGTCCCTCTTTGGGCAGCTGTGTCCTGTAAAAAAATTGTAAAAAAGGCAAATGTCCTGAGATTTTAGGACAAAATTATTTCCTATATTTTATGTAATAGTTTCATAGAACAGTTATTCTGTATATGAAACCCCTAAATGTCATAAGAAACAGAATAACCAACTAAAATGCTACAAGAATAAGCTTTTATTTAGGTAAAAAAAGTGAAGTTCTGTTCTTTGTACTGGCCGTGGGTATGTTTCAGCCTGCTAATTCTGATGTTTGTACCAACAATGTCCCACTTTGGGCATTTGACAAGGTGGCAACCATAATACAGACCAATGCTGATAAAATATAGTTAAGAATAAAACAACCACAACAACATAAGTACTTTGCGCTGAGCACTTTATATACCCATATATTCATAACCACGCTCAACTACCCAGCACACAGAGTCGCATGCACAGACCGAAACAAATCAAATATAGGTGTAATAGATTAAATTGTAGCCTGTATTAAATACAAAAAAGTCAGAGACAGGGAGGCTCCACTGTGTTTCCATAAACATATACTGTTGACTAAAACCCTGAGGGGTGAGTTCCTCCGTCACTGCAGATTGCTTGTTATATTCGCTGGCAGCTTGATTACAAATATAATGATTAATCATGAGCTCATAAAAAAAAAAAAAAAAAGTAGCATGTTCAAGCCACGAGCTACGCAGCAAAAGAGGTCCACTGTCTCTGTTCGTTGTCGATAGACATTTCGTTTTTAGGCACTCAGCGAACACACACATACCTGGAGGCTAACAGATGAATAGAGCTTTACGCACGACAGGGCATGTAAGGCACTTATGATGCTAGATGACAAACCCCAGACACCTAACGACACCAGGTAGTGAGAAAAAAACAGGAGCTCTAGCTTAATCGTCGTCAATGCACCTGCTGAGCTGAGGATTCAGGGTGAAGGTTGAGACAGCCTCCTGAACCATGCAAATTATGCGCCCCAGGCAAGGATACGACCAAAATTCAAGAACTCATGAGTGTAACTGCCAAAGTCTGCCCAGTAGAAACGAGAATTTGGATGCGTGTTCCTATAATTACGGAACCAGTATTAGCTAATGTATAAAATAGAAAAAATAAGTAAAAAAAACTTTATAGAAGACTTTGTCATCTGTAAGAAAAGCCACATTAATACAAGGAAGTCACTTCGATTAATTTTCAGCAACGCGATTAGCCTTTGAGCATCCGGTAAGGATACTAAGATTTTAGCATTCCTGGGAGTTCGTATAATTTCGTTAATATTCTCAAGGAATAGGAGATTTGCCAAAAGCTTTAATAAAAGCTGCTTTAGCTTCATTTATAGAGGTAGCAGAAAATCTCACATCATTCATGTAAAAGATTAAGATATTGGGATAACGCATCTGGAACCTGATACTTCTTTTTATAAGGTCTGAACAAAACGGAGCCAGCTTTTGCCTGTTTTCCTTGATGATTAGGGGTAGATCCTGAGAGAAGGAAATTTTATGATTATTCCACATAAAGGATTTGTGTTTTTTGGCAGCAAATAAGATTTTTTGTGTATCTTGGAAGTTGAGCAACTTAACATAAATTTGACGGGGAAGTGAAGTGTCTTGACTTTTATGGAGAGCACGATGAGCTCTTTCAATAATTATTTCATGGTTATCACCATCTTGGAGAGTTAATGCTTGAAATATCTGTTTTGAAATATTCAGTAAGCCTTGATTGTCATATTTTTCAGGAGACCTCTAATTAGAATATTATTTCTCCGACTCCTTGCCTCTAGATCTGTTATCTTCACTTGTAAATCTGCTATGGCTGTTGCTTTGGCAGATAATTCCTCCGAAAGGGATGATACTTGAAGTTCGTTAGACTGCATTTTTTGTTCCAGAATGTCCACTCTATCCACAATTTGAGTTATGGATTTTCCTAAAGTTGAGAGTTGATCAGAAAAGCTTTGTATAGCTGAGTGTATGGGCTGTAGGGCCTGTTTTAATTCATCCATGTGGAAACTGGGATCTTCATTGAAGTTATTAGTATTTTTATTAGATTCCACTTGCTGTTTATTGGTTTTCTGTCTTTTAGATATATTTTCCTTTTCTGGTGAAAATATAGCTGAAGATTTGGCTTTTGATGTTTGTGTCTCCATAATAACAGGATCAATTGAAGATTTTTGCTGCCTGGCCATGTGGTCTCCGGAATGCTGAGGAAAGAAGCAGGCCTTCTGAATCTCTGTAAGTATGACACTGAAGTACAGAATGTACAGTGTAAGTCAGATTTACCAATTTTGATAAGCTGAAAAGCTGAGTAATCCGAGCCTGATAGGATTCAGCGTCTTTCTTTTGTTATAAGAACATCCCCAAGCTACTGCAAAAGTGGAACAAACTTAAAGAAGATAGATTGAGGTAGGGAGCTCTGTGTATAAGCAGTTCATCAGCCGACCACCATTTTGGAATCTGATGTCCATTCCTATATTTAATAGGATTGGTGCTTTATAGTCTCCAATTTAGTTATTACTTCACAGTGTTGCTGGTTGTCTTCTTGATCCTCTCTGTCTCCCAACACCAGTCTCTGGTTCAAGTCCAAGGTACTCCTGCTTCTTCTAGTCATCCCCTGTGCATTTTTCTTCAAATGTTTTCCTTTGTAACAATGGAAAATGTTTCACTAATAAAGTTCTGTATGGACTTTGTTACTGTCAAAGGAACGAGAAGTTGAATTGCCTTCTTCTGGCTCGCTCTTTGTTGGCTAAACATTTTTTCCATTTCTAGATTATACAGTTCTGCATTCAAAAATGCCTTTGATTTGTTCTAATTACATCAGCAGGATCTAATTCTTCTATGCAGTCTTTATTTGATAAAATGATGAATTTTAAAAGTATTTCTGGTTTAATATTCAATGAAGAAAAAACTAAAATACTACCTATATATACACGAAAAAATACTCTCATTAGTGATTTTACTAAATATGTACCCAACTCAGGTCAGATAACTTATTTAGGTATAATACTATCTAAAGATATTAAATCTATTATATATAATAACTATAATACCTGTTTTCTTAATATACAAAATCTTTTAATACCTGGAATAATATGTTTTTACTATGGAGGAGAGACTTACAATTATTAAAATGATAATATTCCCAAGATTTTATACTTAATACAATCAATAATACTTTCACCTACAAAATAACTATCAAGAAACTGGATACACTAATGTTAAATTTCTTATGGGCACCTAATAGACCTAGGATTGCATTAAAGAAACATACTAATAGCTGGTCTCAAGGGGTATTTCTTTTCCAGACTTTAATTTATATATTATCTCTTCTATTATAAAAGTTATTACTTTATTAATAGATCGGTCATATGTCAAAATGGAAAGACTATTGGGAGCTAATTAGTATGCACTTCATGAAAATCTCCTTAACACATAAAATATGATTATAAATAACTCCATGTTGTGGTTGCTAAAGGAATTTTGTACTTCACCTATTACACCTAAACATATGGTCTGTTACCCATTAAATATTATTATTAGTTATCGTAACTTTATATTCATGCACCCTAAGTATAGGGAATGATTTTATTGTATTCCCTATAATTTATACTCAGGGTATGCTTATGTCATCTACTTCTGAAGGAGCTCATTTAGCTATAGATAATAATCTAAAGTACTGGTATCAGCTGATATCTGATAATAAAGTTAAAATCTAGATTTCTTAAAACAAGAATTTGATCTAAGAGAAACTTGCTGGTTAGAGGTTCAGATCTTTAGACAACATCTCATTGATAGAATAGATCTAATGTCTATAACAGTTAAAGAATCTATTCCAAAACTGATTGATTACTTGATAATAAATTTACAGCATAAAGTTTCTGATAAAGGTAAACTTTCATATATACATAAAATTATCAGACAAGAAACTTTTACAATGTAGATTCATACTGGAATTATTTCACCTCTATTAATGGGGACCCACCAACTCAACAAGATAAACAATATATATTGGAATCTGCTTATAGAACTACATCTTCCATTGTCTGGAGACTTTATACATGGAAATTTTTACATAGATCTTTTTATACACCTTTGATGATGAATAAAATTAATAATAAAGATAATCTATGTAAGAGATGTAATGTAGAAATTAATGCTGACTGGACTCATATGTTTTATGACTGTATGAAGTTGAAAGAATACTGGAAGTCAATTAATGAATTTTGCAGGCTCTTTTTACAGATAATTTCATTATTTCTAAGTCTCTTATATTATTCAACACACCTGTACCTCAATGTGTTAAAAAGATTAAGCTTCCCTTGTTATGGTCTATCCTAGCAGTGGCTAGGAAAATAATAACTAGAAATTGGATTTCAGATACACCTCCTTCATTCAATGAATTTAAAAATGTTATGAATATAATGTGTCATATGGAAATAAGCACAATTAGAATGAGAATAACTAGAAAAACATCACATTTTATTGTATGGGATAATTTACAAAATTTGTTAAAAAAATTCTAATTTCAATAGCACAGTATTTTAGTTTAATTAATTGATCTGATTTTAGTGGATGTCTTTGTAAATACTTTAGTTGTTTTGTTGAATATTATAATAATACCTATTTTTAATTATTTGTATAAAATTGTTATGATATTTCTCTTATATGTTAAAACAATAAATTTGTTTTAAAAAAAAAAAAATGCCTTTGATCCTTCTGGAAATAATATTTTGAAGAAAGCTGGGTACACTAGCTTGAATCTCATACCTGCTCTCAACATCCCTGATTGCTAAGATAAACTTGCTTCTCTTCTGCGTGGTATACAGTGAATTATCATTTTCCACAAACATCTTGCTGACCCCAGTTTGTAATACTTTTTCCCTTATGCTACAGTTTTGACTCTTTCTGCTGGTATGATTCCATTAAGTCTTGGTTGACTTACCATGGTATTTAAGGATTTTGGCAAATTTTATGTGCCCTAACATACCCTGCTGTGGAATACCAGTCCAGTTGCTTATTTGTACTTTCTTAAAATTAATGCAGTCGGTTCTATAAAGCAGAAAACCTCATGTTTTCTCTTACATGCTCTATTTTCTAACTCTACTGATTTTTGAAATGGTTCTTCTTTAGAAGCCTCATGCTCAAGCAGTCTTTTTTTATTTCAACCTCTGAGTTTTTCAATTTTATCAGTTCATCTGAAGAGCTAGTTAATGCTTTTTCTCTTTTTCCAGCATTTTTTGTTTTTATATATTCCTTTAATGTTTCACTTATTTTAATCACCTCTATTCATCTAAATCTAATTAGGAGGTCATTACAATCAACCCACTTACTTAGCTTAGAGGAAGACTTGTAGTATTCTTTGGGGATCAGAGAATCATTTACTGGATTGTAATAGAAAGATGCCAACTGCATACAGTATGACATCAAGTCATTTGTAATAAGTAAGGTAGCGGTGGTACTAAAGGCATTACTAAAACATGTTGTTTGCCAGATAACAATCCATAGCTATTAATATATTTCATTACTTGTTTCTATATGATTTTCTTGAAATATTTTTGCAAGTAAGCAGAGGAACGCCAATAGATACAAAGTTCTAAATAGCTTTTGGACAGCCTATTTTAAGCAGGTGAATTACAATGGAATGTTTTAAGGTTGGGGGCACTATTTCTGTTATAAGGCCGATACTATCTATGTAGGTTAACAGTTTCACACTGTTATCTGTGCTCTATTGGCCACCCATCATAAAACAAACCTAGATTGTGTTTCACTTAGCATTCAGCAGACCTCAACAACTCCCAGCAGAACTGTTATCAAGTCACATGATGATCACAGTCCAGTGGAATCATTTGACTATTCTCTATCACTGAGAGTCCTAAACCACTTAAAAACAACTTTGTTGCAGGGTATACCTCTCATCTGTCCAGATTTTCACAGAAATCCAGCTTTTTGCCTTGTATTTATATGTTCCTCACAAAAGGTGTGGTTTTCTGTTAAATCATTGGGGATTGACATCATTAAATAATAAGATATTTGAGATTCAAACTTCACATCCTTCGCAAAATGCATGCTAATGCAAAACCTGTTATTCTAGCAACTTTCTATGTGTATAAGAGTAATATTTAAAATCTATCACTACATTTGGGACTTTGTTCCCACCAATTACTTTTGGCTTTGTCTAGAATTCATGTACTACAAGGTTGAAAGGCCAAGCTAATTACGACTAATCATCACTAATGGAGTTAGATTCTCTTGTCTTTAATCCTATAAGGAATTCTCAGAGGAGTTCCTGGGACTTGGTGCTGAAGGAAAACAGAGTCCAGCAATGTAAAAGAGAAGCCTGCTTTTCAGAGGAAGAAAAAAATGGAGCTTCTCTGAACTGGATTTACCATAACTATAGATGCAAACCAGGGGAATACTACAAGTTGCTGCATATCTTTTATACTACATTAGTGCAGAGTCATTTGTCATGCTTGGCAGGGCCCAAGATGGCAACCCCTCAACCCAAAGATGAAGACCAGAAAAAAAGTCTTCCAGTGTTGAGGATGCAACTTCCTTGTTGTAGTTATTACCATATTAAGCAAACAGAAGTTCTATAATCCATATTCCTTTTATTTATTTCATATTGTAAATATATGCACTAAGTAATCAACTTCAGGGTATTACTGTAGATGGAAGAAGTTGAATGGGAGGAAGGAGCTATATGAGTTATCTACTTGTTTCTATACATCATATTTACATCTGTTCATATATTTTATCTGGTTGGTTGTTATGTTTTTCTTTGTGGTGTTCATGATTGGTTTCTTATATTTCTAAAATGTACTAAAATGCATTAAATAAATAAATAAAATCATTCTTTTAATAAGAAGCTACAAAATAACCCCTAGCTTCTTAAATAAATGCTGGTACTGCACAAATGCTCTATTATTAGTAACTGTCATTCATATTCCCTAAAATTTTCCACCCAGGGCAACCACCTAGTCATGGGAATAGGCACCAGAATTGCTGAGGAATGGTTTCTTTGTTTTGTCAAGGTAAATAATTTGCTTAGTAAAGCTATACTTGGTTTTGATTTAAGAAATCCCACCGAGAAAGGAATGTAAACATTGCTTCTTGTTTTTTGAGAGAAATAACCCATTTCCTGTTTTGATGTGAACTCATGTTATTAAATTTTATTTTCTGCCGAAATCTACAGTCTCTGCATATTTTGTGTAAGAAGTGCAAGACGTACACACACACACACACACACACACACACACACACACACACACACACACACACACACACACAATCTCTCTTAAGACTTATTAACTGGCTATGGAGAAAGTGAAAGTTGTAGTGCCACTTTCAACAACAAACATTAATCTTTAATGTACATCTTGATATAAAAAAGTACTTATATCCTATGATCTTTTCCCCCTCTGGCTACTGTACAGTAGAAATAAAGTTGCCTGTTACGTTCATAAGTACAGAAACATGATTTTCTTTATGATTTGACAAACAAAAAATTACCCTTTTAATACATTTTTAATGATTTATCCTGTTTGGGATACAGTTGCATAGTCAAGAATGTGAAGGATTTCAACATAGGCTTTGATCTAATTATTAATGGCAGCTTTGGATGTACATAAGTTAATAAGTAACAAGTTATGTGAAAATGAGGTTATAATTTAAATATGGTAAAGGTATGCAAAGTATTGATTTACAAATAAAAAAGCAAATGTTTTTATATACACTTTGTGTATTGTAAAAAATATATATGCATGTTTGTGTGTGTATGTGCACGTGTGTATTAGGTGTGTTTTATTATATACTACAGTCTTACATATTTTATTATATACAATATTCATGTAGCAAAAATGGAGGAGTAGATGCTTATACTATATGACATTATACCTAGCACGCTACTCAATAGCAAGATACACAATGACTCCGTACTTACTCGGATAAGTAGTAAAAAGCACTGATCACAATAAAAGATGAAAACTATGCATTTACCACTGTTCTAATCACTGCCATTAAATAGGATCTGTTTGTGCTTGCATTAAAACATTTGCTATAATTTACATGACTTTTAATATAGAAAACAGAAAGTATATACCGTTTCTTACTTTTATGTGCAACTTCAATTTGATGAAGCTCTGACAAGAGTGAAAATACTCATCTCCTGTTTTAACTTCATAAACCATTATTTAAACAAACAATACCAGCTTGAATAGCTTGAATCTTGTTTTCTTATTTTTAATAAGAATGCAAAGTGATCTTTGACATGGATCTTAAATAAAATGTTTTGACAACAGTCTAATTTAATAATTTGTATGTCAATATCATAAGTAATGTTTCCTGTACAATTAGTTGTCCTTTTTTTGCGTGTATGTGTGTGTGTGTGTGTGTGTGTGTGTGTGTGTGTGTGTGTATAGGTGCACACACACACACACACACATGCGCACACACACACACATATATATATATATATATCTATATATCTATATATATCTATATAGGATTCTTTTAGATATAGAAGACGCAATCCTTTAAATGTATCTTGATTGAACTTGAAAGCACAAAACAACATATAAGTGATTTCTTTCCTTGGGAAAGAAATTGCTTGGCCGCCTCTGTTACTTTGCTGTTTTCCTCACTGTAGTGCGATCTTGGAGATGGTATATTTAAGTAAGAGGGTGTTTAAGTGCAAATACAATTTTTCCATGTAAGACAAAAGAGGGAGATTTTTATGCCATTGTGTTGATCAAACTAGAACGTCTTAAGAAGGTGAAACATTAAGAAATTCTGTTGTTTGTTTTTTGTTTTTTCCTTCTTCTTCAATGTAGAACAGCAGAAAAAAATACCTAAAAGGCACAGTTTCATACCCAGACACATTTAGGCAGGAATGTTGCTCCAATCTGATAAGAAAGTAGTGATAGTCTAGTTAAGTTCAAAATACATTTGAAGTCCTATATTTGCGATAAATGGCTTCTGACCAAGGCAAAATAAAAACAACTCCTCAAATTAAGACTGGAAATGTGACTTTGAAACTGATGTTCTCCTTCTGCATAAATGATGTGTGGTCATTAGAAAATCAATTATTGCCCTTATTATTTTTCATATTCTCTGTGAAAGGACTTCAGTGTTCCAGTGGCTGACTTGGTTACCAAAATGTGGCCTACCTGGTTACCCAAATGTAAAAGTAAACAGATGCATGAAGTTATTGCCTAAATATACAAGTAAATGCAACATCTTTCTGCCATAAAAAACAAACAAACAAACAATGTATTATAAGGGACAGTGATGGGAGAATGTTGAATACCAGCTTCTTCTTCCCCTAAATCCCATTGTGGGTACAAGAAGATAGGTAGGGCTTAGCAGGGTCAAATATGCAACTGTATCTCTTGCACTTGCTCTCATACTAAAACAATGGAATAGGTAAATTCATACATACAGAATTCCAAGGAGTAGAGGAACAGGAAAATAGAGAGAAGTCACTGATTTCTAAAGGACTACTCATAGCAAGCCAGATGGCCAAGTCATCTCGTGGAATGTTCTGAAGACTGAATGACAGAATCTGCTGAGAGTGTTAACTAAGTGCTATGACAGATGGAACAGGAAGACAATACCCTGTATAGGCAGACTGGACTGTTCTCCTTCCACAGTCATAGTGAAACCTCAAAGTCAAGTAATAAGGGACTTGGAATTGTACCTATCAAATTTGTTGTTCAAGAATTTTGGAAAATGCAAAAAATAATAGGGGCAAAGGCTAAACATCAGTGACGGTTTTTAAATATTACAGTAATTCACTTGAAAAGTGAAGTGAGCAGTAGGTTTTGCATCATTGTGCATGTTCTGAACAGAGAGAGAAGAAGGAAAATCTGGCATTATTAACTCACTGTAATACTCAACTAAGGCAAAAAAAGGAACATACTGCAAAATCAGGTTGGGTGGGATGGCATGTAGGGGATACAGTCTCAAACAAAAAGGTGCAGAATGGGGAGGGGGGGGCTTGCTGCAAAATTTTTTTTTTTCACTGAATAGCTGCATGTCACTGTCAAAGTATAGCTATGAAGATGTGGGTCTCTTGACTACCCAGCTTTTTACCAAGATGGTAGCTTTGACTGCTTAACTTGATGGGCTAGAGCTTGAAGTTTGGAAATTATGGACTAAAACCCAGAAAATAGCAAAAATACTGATTAGAATAAGAATGGGAAAAGCAGTGAACACATCATGCAGGTAGACCATGGTAAGGAGAGTAATGCATCTGTGTAAGGGAAATAAGGGCTCTCTTCTTGGTGACATGTAAGTAGTGAACAAATTTACTTCTGATGTTTTTTGTGAACGCTTGTTTCACATGTTTTCAACCAAGTCCTAAGCCACAAGGGCAAGAATAAATGCAATATAGGAACAGTGGAGAATCACCAGTCAACCAATATGCCTTTTTGAGGAAGCTTGGAATACCTGCACAAACCTGCATAGACACTGGTAGGAAAAAATACACTCAGAAAGTAGCCAGAAGTAAAGAATTCATTTGTCTCTATGACTCTGAAAAAAAATTACTTAACCAGACAATGCTCCTGGGCAATGTGGAAATTTGGCTAGGCTCCTCAGTGGACACCGGGAGTGCATGTCTAGTAACTACCTATGACTCTATAAATGCCAAAATTATGAAGGTGAAACACTTACCACAGAGTCTCACTGATGTCCAGATCAAGTTCCAGACCAGGGGCTGCTATGCATAACTGAATATAATGTAGTTTTATCTCCATCTTCATCATATCTGACAAGGCAGTAGAAGACTGCCATCTGTCCACATGCAATAAGTCTTTTTAGTTTCTGCAAGTCCTTTGGGTTTCTAATACCATTACAGGAATGGACCCCATTCCTATGTCAAAGTACAATTAAAGTTCATGAAATTAGTACTGTTTCAATCTTTGATGTCAGCCAGTAGTGCTCTTCACAGCACCCACAATGTGCCCAGTAATGACCCCTTCTGCAATTGATATGGGGTTACATGGATTGGTAACATATCCAAATACAATTGTAAATTATTTTTTATAAGACCCATTGCTCCTACTACTACTGGAACTGTCTGGGTATATTTCTTCCACATTGCTCTCATTTCTGCTTGCAGATCCTGGTATTTTATGACTTTGTGTCTCTCTGTAAGCAAAACACTGAAGTCACTGGGTGTGGCGATTTCAATGATCAATGCTACTTTTGTCTTCTTTTCTTGGACCACTATATCTGTTTTTTTAGCATCTATCTTTTTGACTGTTGGTAATGGGTGATCCCATGTGATATAAACTTCATAATTTTCTATGATGCTTTGTGACTCACGTTTCCAGTGTTTTTCAGCCACTTCAATATCATAATGTTTGCTTGCACAATCCCCAGTGCAGCAGTCTCACCACATTATTATGCCTTTCAGTATACAGTTCTTCTGCCATTAGTGTGTCATAACCAGCAGCAAGGTGTGTGACTGTTTCCAAATCAGTTTTACAAAACCTACGTTTGTCTGTTTCTCTCACATGTTCAATGAAGTTTGTAAACCAGCGTGTACATGGCCCACTATCTTGGGCTGCCAATATTAGCCTTTCATTTCTTGGTTTGAATTCGCCTCCCTTTACCATTCTTGCATTCATTCTTGATCAACATGAGGCTCTTCCAGAAGTTTCCTATACTTGCAACTATATTTATGTTTTTTACACATTTCTTGTCTTCTCATCCGATTCTTCACCTTATATTCCTTTTGTTTTTTTGGCACATTCAGTTGCTACCTGGTTTTTATCCACTTCTGGTTTGATTTCCATTCCTGCTTGACGTCGATATGCTTTTGCTAGATTAAGCAGAGATGTCATCTTAGATTTATTCTCCTCATGTTTTAAAACTTTCACTACATTTGGAGCTTGTGAGGTCAGCAGATATGTGTGGAGTCCCATGATTATAGATCAGTTTCAAGGAGGCCCATCCCTCCTTCAGAATGGGGAATATATAATCTTGGTATACACTGATTTTTATAAATAAATTGGTGAGCATGAAGCATCCTTCTTGTTTTAATGTCCAACACTTTTTGGTGCCAGTCAATCTCTCCGAAACTGCAAGTTAGGATGGGAAGAGCAAATTGATTTATAGCTTGGATCTTCTTCCTAGATGTCAGTGCTGTTCTCAAGATTAATTTAAGTCTTCTAAAGTGTTCCTTACTGAGTTTTATTCGCATTTGTTCATGTTTTATCATTGATCCCTCATCAATTCCCAAGTATTTATACACTCCCTCTTACTCAAGCTCTTTTATATCACATTCTTGTTCCTGGTGCTGCAGTTTTCCTTTTTTAAAGGTTGCTTTTGCACATTTATCAAGACAAAATGACATTCCAATATCATCTGAAAAAGTTTTGACAACCTGCAGCTGTGCTTTCATTTCCTCATCTGATGAGCTATACAGTTTTAAATAATTGACAAGGAGAAGATGAGAAGTCATTAGACTTTGTTGCTTTCTAGGAGCCAAATTGTAGCTATGGCCTAAGCTGTTAAGTAAACAGCTTAATGGATTAATGGCAAGGCAGAATAGCAATGGTGAAAGGGAGTAACACTGGAATATCCCCCTCTGAATTTTTATCCCTGGGATAATAATCTGTCCTTTATCATGGCTTAATTGCAAAGTAGTCTGATTACATTACAGTAACTATGAAACAATGGCAATCAGTGTAGGGTGTATCTTATACATGTTTATGCACTCTTTTATCCATGAATGTGGGATATTATCAAATGTTTTTTTGTAGTCAATCCATGCCATATTTAGATTCTTCCCCTTTTTACAGTTCTCCACTATAACTTTAACAACAAATGATCCTTTGTTCCATACGACTTTCTTTTATTGCCATTTTGTTCTACTGCCATAATTGAGTTTTCTTCTAAATGACTATAAACTCTATTGGCGTCAATTCCTGTGTATAGTTTATACATCATTGGAAGGCACGTTACCGGTCTATAATTTTTACGGTAGTTTGTAGGTTCACTCTTAAGTAACAGCATTGTTTTTCCTGTTGTTAACCAGTGCGGTGTCTGTTCAGGGTGTGCATATAAATAGTTCTCACTCATGGCTGAATCCTCGTGCAAAGATTTTAATACTTTCAGCCAAAAGTTAGGTACTGCATCTGGGCCTGAGGTTTTCCAATTAAAAGTTTTCTTAACTTTGTTGCAGTCTCTCTGGCTGTTACTTCATCCCATTTCATATCCTGTACCTTTAATCCTCTTAGTCTTTCTTTTGCTTCTTCTATCCAATTACCATCTTATTTATGTTCCACAGGATCTTCATAGTTACTTCTCCAAAATGTATCTATTTCTTCTTTTTTTGGCAGTCTTTCAATTCCTTTTACCCTATTTCCCAATTCTCTATAAAATTTGTTTGGATCATCAATAAATTGCTTATTTTGTACTTTTCCTTTATATTTATCTTTGTATCTTCTAAGTCTTTCTGCCTGTGCTGAAATTTGTAGTTTGTTACTTGCTATAGTACATGATAAATCCTGGTCTGTTCTAATACTGTGCATTGCTTTTATCACATCTTTCTTAGTATTTTTGTTGATCTGTTCCTTCCTCTATAATCTTCTAACAGTGACACTTCTTGTCTTAGCTGCTTTATAGTTTTCTCTATTCGATATTTCCATGATGGCATTCACTTTCGCCCCCTCTTTTCCCTTGCTACCCTATGTTCCAGTGGTAGAACTTTATCAGTTATTAATTTAGCAGCACAGTAATATATTCTGTTTACTTCTGTTATATTGCATGGATCTCTATGGGCAGTCCTAATTACTGGGTTAATTTGTTTTATCAAATGTCTGACTTTTGGGGTTTTATTAACCTTCGGCAGTCTATTTCATTCATTGATTTTGACATATCTGTCTATGTCTATTAAATCCAGCAACTAACTCATTTTCTTCCAAACTGAGGGTACGTCCCTTATTTTCCATTTCCTGCAGGCATTCTATAGGAAGTTCTATAGCATCTTCCTGTGGCACATTCTCTTCAACTTTGTCGTCTGCCATCCGTTGTTCTAGCATATGGGAACTCACTGGCCTATCACTCCTCAACATTGACTACATCAGTTTCCACAGTTTCCTGTTCCTTCCTTTGCTGTCTAGCTTCAAGTGAATGGTTATACTGGTTTCCTGTGGAAGGCTCCAAACTATCTTGATATGGCACCTGACCAGTTGCTTCCTGTTCCACTGGTTTCCCCTTAATTTGGATATCCATTGCTCTATCCTGTTGTGGTGCTTTCTGCATTCGATTTTCTACACTAAATCCTTCTCTTTGCAGCTGTTCCATAACTTCAGTTTCTATTTCTTTGATTTCTCTAGTATGGACAGAATGCTGGCTAGCCATGCATCAAAGTGCCCATGATCAAAGCTGGCTAGCTGAACATTAATTCTGCCATATTTTGTGCATTTCATTTTCAGTGAATGAAGATACAAGACTTTGCTAGGAAAAAGTATTTCCTTTCCTTCAAGTCTGTGTAGCCTTAGTATTGAAATATTTTATGTCATGGGGTTTTGTTATACCCTTCCAACCCCTATCATACACTCGAAGTTGGGATTTTTGGCATTATTTTCATTGTAGCCAATTCTGACTAGCTGCTTTCTGTGTTTCATCCTGCAGCAAATTGAAAAACTGTTTCAAATGAAGGAACCTGTTATCATGGGCATGTGGAATACTTGGACAAAGAAGTAATAACTGTAGGCCCCACAAAAATCCTGTCATGCTACTGGCACATTTAAAAACTTCTTCCAACACCAGAAGTTTCACTTATTAGCTGCCGTGAATTTATGAAACCAAAACACCTTTTATTCTCTGATTCATAGTTTGCACTTCCATCACCTTTACTGTTGTGTTGCAGTGGAACTATACATGAGAGATAAAAAATGGACTGACCTTTGAAAGGTTTAGTTGTACCGTAATGCAGCACTGCAGACAGATTGCAATATTTACTTAAATGCAGTGAAATGCTAACTCAGATGAGATACAACCTACATAAAACATGTTTTGGTATGTTGGCTATTTATGAACTATTCATAAAAAGTTAGTCTTTTTATCAAGTGCCTCTTTGTTTCTACCCCACTTCCTTTATCCTACCCCATCCCACATTTAGCTGTTAGTATCTTCTGCAACTTACAAAATCATTTACAATAATCTGATCAAGTGAAGTGCTAAAAAACTATATTAACCAGATAATCCCTCTGGACACAGTGCCTTTTCAGGCGTATCACAGGGGCAATAGCTGGAATTTCACTTGCACAGAGTCACGGTACAGGCAAATTGAGGCTACGAGAATCAAACACAGGACTGCTGCAAGGTCTAAGTCTAGTAACACATAGTTTAAACTCCCTGTACCTAACACAAAGGCCTAATCTGGATTTTAACAGTACTTTTCAGTAAATATTTTGTGCTGCAGATGAAACATACTGCAAGCCATAGGGTATGTACATGTGGTGTGAAACATTCATTGTCATGAATAACACTGAAGTAGGGAGATTTCTGAATACTGATACACTATCAGCAGATAGCGATGTCACTTGACAGCAAGAGGTTCATTGGTTTGATTCTCGATTGGTGTGACTTTTGTGTGGAATCTGCCTGTCTTTTCTGTGTTCATGTGAGTTTTCTCAAGATGCTCCACTTTCTTCCCACATTCTATGACATGCAGTAGGTGGACCGACATGCAGTAGGTGGACTGGACACACTAAACTGGCCATAGGTGTAAGTGTGTGTGTTGTATCGAAGAACTACCATAGCAGGACTAGCCACATAGCAGTTTGAATCTTGGCTCTAAATAATTGTCACTACTGAAGTGACACCCCAACCCCATGTGCAAAAATGGGAGAAAGGGTCTGTGGATGGATGGATCATAAAAATGAATGCTTTAATTACCTGTAAAGTTATAGGAAGGGATGGGAATCAAGAGCTGTTATGTTTCCATTGATCGATATTCCTGAAAAACATTATATGCAATAATCCCACCTTAATTTGCCTTGACAAGGACTGATGCACAGTGTTAACTCTGTTACCCAGTACCCAGGACAGAAGGTGGCAGGTACATCCTCAAACAACATAAAAGAAACCAGTGGGGGTACCACAGTGATTCATGCTGGGATCTCTGCAATTTAGCACATACTACTTTGATCTCCAAATCACAAATGGTACCATCTGGCTAACTAGATTTGCAGACAACTGGAAATTGAATGTTATACTCAAATCCCCTTCTGATATGCAGAAGTTGCAACATGAACTTAAATTTGTTAATAGCTGGTGCTCTGAAAATGGGCTAAAACAAAATAAAAAAAAATGCAATATTGCTGTGTTTGGTAAATAAACACACTACTCAGCTAATGCTATAGAAAACCACCCTCTACAAAACAAAGATGTTGTGAGAGACCTTGGAACATGGGGAAATAACTCCATCTCCTTTCATTATCATGTTGCATAAGTGATCAGGAAATCATTCTGTCTGGCACAACTGATCCCAAAGGGTATTTCCTCTAGATTCACATAAGTCTTTACCCACTATATTCATCAGTGACCAGAACCTATCATTGAATCCAGTGTCCTCTTTGCGCTAAACATACCAAACAGTTGGAAAGATCCACAAAGGTTCCCAGAGAAAAAAAAAGATCATGGGCCTAAAGGGCCATAAGTATAAAAATAAATAAATAAATAAATAAAAATGCTAGAGATCTTGTCCCTGTATTTGGAGTCATATCGACTCCTTAATGGTGATTTGTTTCCTGTGCTCTTGGTCAATAGGGATTCAGCAGTCAAAGACCTCTTATTTTTCCTTAAATCAGTCCATTTAACACTAGAACCAGAGATTTGTACCTGTCACAACAAATAAACAAATCACAGTGGAGAGAAAGATTTTTTCAAGCAAATGACTGCCCCTTTTCTGGAACAAAATTAATCTCCAGGTCAGGCAATGTGACACACTATCTTCCTTTAAGAAATAACTACAAAACTGGATGGCTACTCATACATTCAACCCAATGGCTCATCACTCCTTGAAAAAAGGAGGTAAGGTCGAAAGGTGGGTACTGCTAAGGTATAAACTGCCACATGACCTAGTTGCACTGTACATTCTGTGATTTTATAATTCTAGAATTCAAAGGCAGAATCATGGGAGTGCATGGAGACAAAATACTGGAGCTAAAGCAGTAGTCAAATATCCGAGGTGGCATGCTACATTACACTGAGGATGATTACTAGAGTGCCAGAACGGCCTCTGCTTCATAACAAAATGCTTGCTGAGGTTGGTAAAGCTTCATCTTAAGAGCTGAGGTGTTTTGTAGCCTTCTTTTCTCACGTACTCTCAGGCATTTAAAAATACACACTCTATTGCAATAGGAAACACAACAGTTCTTTTTTCTCAGACTGTCACCTCTTGGGCATTAGCCTGCCATGCTCTGCACCAAACTGGCAAAGAAGCAGCTATTCACATGGATAATCCTTTGCTGTGCTGCTGCTGCTAAGTTACAAAGACCTAGTTTTGTGAACGGTGCAAAATAAATCCGCCCGTCATCCTTACTGGCCAGGATGTACATGTAAAGTAGCTCTAGTCTGTTCTCAAAAGGGTAGATATCCCTCTCCTCTTCCAAGTTTTGTGACGCTCCTCTGGACATTTTGCTTCTGTTTGATGTCACACTTGTGCTATATCCCCCCAAACTGGGCACTCTACTCCAAGCGTAGTCTCTCGTATACTAAAACAGCAGTAAAGATGCTTTCTAAACCTTTCATTTCTACATCTTTACCATGCACTAAATTCTCTTTTGTCACAATTACTTCATTTTTTCCTAACTGATTTAGCCATGAGTTTGCATTTTCCTAAACCCAGTGCCCTAAACGCACACAGAAAGACATGCATGCATGCATATTTCCTGCTATGAGTTTTTCATCTGGAGTGCATTACCTTGTACTTTCACAAATGAAATCTCAGCTGAAATGCATACAACAAAATTATAAGTTTCTGGAATTCATCCTTTAGGCTGATTCTTGTGCAGATACAGTGGAATTTGTTTTTGTGTCTGATCCTTGAAAAGATTCTGCATCACCCATGAAAAGATTCAAACACTTGGCTATCAAATTCCCTGCTGATGGTCAGTATACACGAATACATATATATATATATATATATATATATATATATATATATATGGTTCCCTATCAGAAGCCTGAAACACTATAAGCCTGAAAATCAAAATCCAGAAAACTATAGACTGAAAGTTCAAAATCCTGAAAGACCAAAATCCTGAAACTCAAAATCCTGAAAACACAAAATGGACATACTGACGTCATTGTGGCTTTGCTATTGTTAGCCCTGTGGTGTTGGGTCATGCGTTGGGTTCAGGTAAGTGTGCGGTTGGTTTTATGTTAGGGTTAGGGGCGGTTTAAGTGAGTTAGGGTTCGGGCGCAGGTTAGGCATGTATGCAATAGTGACAAATATTGGTGTTAGGGGCGGTTTAAGTGAGTTAGGGTTAGGGCTGGTCAGGTGAGTGTGCGATAGTGACGGACCTTAGGGTTAGGGTTAGGGTCAGGGTCAGTTGGTAGATATTAGTGTCTTTATAGTGACATATTAGCATTATTTGTGTTTTCAGGATTTTGAGTTTCAGGATTTTGAACTTTCAGTCTATAGTTTTCAGGATTTTGATTTTCAGGCTTATAGTGTTTCAGGCTTCTGATAGGGAACCATATATATATATATATATATATATATATATATATATATATATATATATATATACCATATATATATATATATATATATATATATATGTATATATATATATATTATTTTTTTTTCCCAGCACTGACCCTACAGTCCATCACTGATCTGCAGGTTTTCAGATGACTGCATATTCATTGCCACCACCATCTGTACCATGCTATTTACTATTTACCAGCTCTTTACCTATTTAACTAGTCTAGTTCTAACCCTAATTATTTCAGATTTTGGACTGGTGCAGTCTGAGACTTTGCAGAAGTGCAAGCTATCTATGCTTACTGTTTTTCTTGGTCTGTCCTAATAATGATCTCATGCATAAAATTGGGTAAAACTAAATTTGTGTGGCTATTTCTGCATAAAAGTTCACTGCTGATAGACCTCTCACCTGTTTGCCTCAGGAATGCCACTAGGCATTTGCTCATCATTCTTTCTTTCATTTACTTTATGTGGGTAAAATGTCAAGTTCACTACAAGATATTCACCAGACTATTCCCAAGATCACATGCCCCAAGACTTCCCAGTCTATAATGTTTAGTTTCCAGTCAACCTACCAGCTCCAGGTGCCCCTGATGTCTCATCCAAGTGAGTCCTCATCAGCTCATTTAACTCCATTTTAGAGAATAACAAAAGAAGACTACCACACGTGTCACATCTGAACTAAGAAATAGCAATACCCAAGAATGAAAGTATTGCTCACTACATGAGGACATTTAGACAGATTTCAATACCCACTGCTAGCAGAGATTCACACAAACTCTGACGGAATCTACTAAAGAAAACACGCATGGAACCTAATGCACAATTGCCTAACTTTTGGTTAACTTTTTATAACTTTTTATATCTACAACATGACAGCACTGCTGTTATTACCTAACACTTCAAGATTCAGCTATAGAATTACAAAGTATTTTTTTTTCAAATTCTTGTTGACACCATCAACATATAACAAAAACAGTCTGTGTTCCCCAAAGTGAAACAGTGAAAAGGAGATGAGATAGAGTTCTGGAGGTAACTGGAGTAGGACACATCCAAGGACATCTCTGTTAGTTGCATGTGTGTATGCTATAGTCAGAGGGTACATATACAATCATTAAATGGCTAACCTACTTACAGTGGAATCATCCATGTTAAAAAGGTGTCACATCTATGAAGTCATACAAAATGCTAACACTCCAAACAAAATAACTTTAATGAAAAGAAAAACACAACCTGTAAGTGCTTTCGTTCTAAATGAAGTTCATCAGGCCAGGTTGCAAATACAAATCAACATTCAATAAATAATTAAAATCACATGATCGTTTACATCATCTATTGAATCAGCATTTTAACCCTTTCCTATTTAAACCACTTTAAAATTCTCCTTGTCATTAATTCCTAGATACATACATTAAGCCTAACCTCCCAGCAATACTCTTTCCACTCCATGTTATTTTTTCTGCATCCCACCTAGAATGATAATTCTTAACTTGATTAATAACTGAAAATTTATAAAATACCATGTAAATGCATGCCTGTCAGGGAGAATTTTAAAGTAGTTTTAAATAGGAAAGGGTTAAAACACTGATTCAAAAGATGATGTAAATGATCATGTGATTTTTAACTAAGTATATATCAAATGTTGATTTGTATTTGCAACTTGATCTGATGAAGTTCATTTAGAATGAAAGCGCTTAATCGGTTGTGTTTTTCTTTTCATTGAAGTTATTTTGTTTGGAGTTGTTTGGAGAGCTGTTTTTATTTATTTGTTTCAGTATGGTTACTTTGGACCTTTGTGGCATTTTGTAAAATACTAACAGTGTTGTACTGTACAGTTAAATACACAACATATATTCTGAGCTGCTAATCACAATTAATCACACTACAGTGCATGGCTGAATGTACTTCAGGATATATAGCTGTAGATCAGAATGGATACCACTTGATGTAGCATTGATGTTAGGATCCTTCTTGTATAGTTTAGCCACCTTTTCCTTATATGGCCTTCTTCCTCTTCATAGGTTCATAGGTAGGTACTAGGCTATCTGCCCAAAGGCATTTATAAGCCTAGCCGGAATGTGTTCGCTTTCGCCGCCCCCTTAGATTAGTTCCCTGTGCCTCCGTCCAGCACAGCCACTGAAGTGATCCCCAGGGTAAACTTTCTGTTTCCCATCCACTCATCAAGGTTTCTCTTGAAGAGGGTTAGTGAGGAGCTCTGCCTAATGTAGATTGGAATCTTGTTCCAGAGCATGGGAAGTATCTGGGACAGGAATCTATCCCTCCAGCACATCCTATTTATTGTTGTGGTGAGGTTTAGATCCCTGGAGCGTGTGGATTGAGGGGATATGGTTTTCTTTAGGTGGAGCATGTCCATCACTTCTGGGTTGGACATGGCCTTGTATGTCAGGCAGAGATCACCTCTGAGTAGGCGGTATGCAACCAAGTACAGCTGGAGTTTCTTCAGTCGAGCTGCATAGGGCATCTGCTTGAGGCCAGTGATCCTCTTGGTGAGGTACTTCTGTGGTCTTTTCTGTTGTTGCAAATGTCTTGTAAGGTACATCCCAAATGGGGCATTGTACTCTTTGATGGGTCTGATGAGTGATGCGTAGAGTGGCTCAATAACCTCTTTTGATCTGGATGCAAACCCTTTTGTGATTAGGTGGGTCACATAGAAGGATTTTCTAACCACTTTGGCAATGTGATTATCAAAGGAGAGGTTACTATCTACTTGGGTCCCCAGATCCCTTATTACGTCTTCTGTATTTAGGGGGCTACCACCTATGTGGTAGTTTGTGGGTACTTTGTTTTTTCCAAAGGGGGTGACTATGCACTTTTTGGCATTTAGCTTGAGACCATGGTTTTGACACCAGGTATCTGTCTCAGTGAGACCCTTTTGGAGGATGTCTGTGTCAAGCCAGAGAGTCAATTATAACCGTTAGTTTGCAGTCATCTGTGAACTTGGCCAGCCATAGTCCTCCTGTGCTTGCCTGTACCTCTGAGAAGTATATGCCGAACAGGGGGGGTCCTAGGACTGAGCCCTGGGGAATGCCACTTGTTACCGGTTTAGAGTCAGACCTAGCTCCCCCAACTCTTACCATGTGGATTCTGCCCATGAGCCAGTTGACAATCCATCTTGTGATGTAGGGGTTTATGTTCAGGCTGGTGAGCTTGTCTATAATACCAGAGTGGAGAAAGGTGTCGAAGGCCTTTGCAAGGTCTAGGTAGGCTGTGTGGACCACCTTTCCCTCATCTATAGCCTTGGTAACTGTCTCAAAGTAGTCCAACAGGTTTAGGAGGCATGATCTGCACTTAAAGCCAAACTGGATAGGGTCCAGTTTTTGGAGGTTCCCAATGTCTCTGTTAACGAGATCCATGATGATGCGCTTCCATAGCTTTGCAGACCAAGCTAGTCAGGCTTATAGGGTGATAGTTCCTGGGGTCCATTGTGGCTCCACCTTTTTGGAGCAGAATAACCATTACTGTGCGCCACTCTGTGGGCATGTAGCCTGTGGAGAGACTGAGTTTAAACAGTGTGTTTAGGTGAGGGGTTAGTTCATCTTTGAGCTCATGTAGGATGCAGCCTGGGACACTGTCCAGTCCCATTGATGCTGTGTTTTTGGCTTTGGAGAGGGCTGTTTTAACCTGAGTGCCTGTGATTTCAGGGGCACTACATTCTTCTGGTATAGTTATAGGCCCTTTTGGGGGTGAGAGGGGGGTGAAGTTTGCACTGAACCTGTCTGCCAGGATGTTAGCTATATCAGTCGGTCCAGTGTATTTTGTGCCATTCTGCAGTAACTCTGAGCAGATCTGAGAATTGCCACTTAGATTCTTGACATAGCTAAAGAATGCCTTGTGGTTATCTTTGGAGTCCATGGCAATTTTTCTTTCGAAACTAGCCTTGGTTGATTTTTATGAGGGAATGCAGTTTCTTGCTGATACTGATCAGAGATGTCTTCCCTTCTTGGGATTTTACTCTTTTCTGTACTAGTTTCCTCCTTCTATTGCATAGCTTGATTATAGCAGGGATCCACCAGACTGGTTTCCTTTACTTGGAGGAGTGAGTCTTGCTTTTGTTTGGGATAGCACGATCTATGCATTCTTGTAGGTGCCCGTAGAGTGCATTAGTAAAGGATTTTGTAGCTTGGACAGTGTTATCCTTTAGCATGGGGGCTTTAGTAATTTGAAGTTTGCTTTTGAAAAGTTTTTCATGGTGGTTTCTTTGACCAGGGGTGATGGCGGAATGTGGATATTCAGAGTGATTAGTTTATGGTCAGATCTAACTAGCGAGGGATTGACCTCCAGTGTGGAACACCAGTCGCCCATGTTGGTGATGACCAGGTCCAATATGTTGTCACCTCTGGTGGGGGTGTTGACCAGTTGATCCAGGGCATTTGAATTTATAAATTCTACGAAATGGTGGGCAATAGAGTTTGTACTTGAGTAGTTCTCCCAGTTAATGTGTGGGTAATTGAAATCACCCAATATCAGGGTGTTTGGTAGGACCTTTATGTTTACCATTGTTTCCAGAAATGCGGAGTGGATGTCCTGGGACATGAAGGGTGATCTGTAGCAAGCTATAATTTGAATAGCAGTTTTGCCCATTGTTAGTTGAACATGGATGATCTCTGAAGCATCGTGCTGTGCCACTAACCTGGAGGTGTGTGTATCCTTGATGAATATGGATACTCCCCCACCTTTTGTATTTTGGTCTGGGTTTTGTGGCCTAAATGTATGGTATGAGTTGTAGCCTGGTAGTGCTGGGGTGCTCTCTGAAGCCTTAAACCAAGTTTCTGTTACTGCACATATATCAATTTTCTCCATACTGAGGAGTGCCTCGAGTGCGTGCATTTTGAGGTTTAGACTTTTGGCATTGAGTAGCATTACCCTCAGTTTTTTGTGCTATTTACGGTGGTGGGTTTGTCTTTTGAGCCTTGCCTAAAAAAGGCACTATGGGGGTGGCAACAGCCTTGGCCAGTATTCGAAAGCCTAAGGGTGACAGGTGCAGGCCGTCTCTAGCGAAGCAGCGTGGCTTGTTGAGCATGTCATCCCAGGCTGACAGACACTGGATCCCCTTTGAGTGACACCAGAAGCTTAGCCAGTTGTTGAAATTGATCATTTTTTCTCTATACCATGGTATCATTCTTGGTGAGGGCAGGATGCTACTCAGGGTCAGGGTCATACCGGCCTGGGCTACGTGATCAGAGAGCTCCTCCATATCTCTTTTCATGTAGTCCAGGGAGGTAGGGCTCAGGTCATTCACACCAACATGGACAATGACAGAGTCATATTTGTACTTGTTCTGGAGTGACCTGAGTGCTTGTGTTATGTGGTGGATCCTGGCACCCTACAGGCAGCTAACAGTAACCTTCTCCTAGTGAGTGGGATGTCAGTGTGCCTGACTATAGAATCACCTATTACTAGTGTGTCGGGTATGTTATTTTGCCTTAAGGGCTGTGATTGCTTGGCACACTGGTTTTGTGAAGTATGTGTTTCATGGTTTATGTTGGGGGGTGGAGTTGCTTAGATGTCTGCTTTGGAGGTCTCTGTTGCTTTTGCAGATTTTTATGTAGAGCCTCCGAGTATGTTTTTATGTATTTATGTGTGTTTTTTGCCTGTGCTGGTTTCATAGGTATAAGTGAGACTGGTGGTGTGATGCAAGTAATTTCCTTCTCCTCTTGACTGCCTAGTCTATTTTTGGGTTGAGAGAGTTTAGCCTCCAGTTTGGCTGTATTATTGCATCTCTCACATGTATTAGTGTTTGGTAGAAGGAGGAGAGGGTTGTCTGTGTACATGAGGCAATTGTAACATTGCTTCAAAATGCCCAGATTCATCAGTTGGACCAGAGAGTACACCTGAAACTGCCATTTGGACATTCCTGGTAGGTCGAATAGAAAGCCTTGTCCTTTTTTACTGTGTAGGGGGGGTCTAGTGCTAAGGTTTATTAGTGCTTGCTATGAGTTCTGAGCAAGTGCCGGGATGAGAAGTGAATGGTTTGAGTGCTAAGTTGAAAGTTTGTCTAGTTCCAAGGGAAAAATTGAAGTGCAGACTTTGTGGAGCTGGGAATAGTTATACCCTAGCTAACCGGCGCTGCCTGGCATGCAAAACCAGGCTAGTGCAGGTTTTATAGCAGGGAAATGAAAGAGATAAAAATTAGCCCAAAATGGCCAATAAACTACTAATTTCTGGACTGAAACCACTCCTCCAGGGACAGATAGGCTGCTCAAAGCTCCCTCTCCCACAGTGAACAGAGAAACCCGTTCATGTATGTTTTTTATAAATTCCCTTGATATTGTATCCTTCTTTAAAAGTTCTTTTGTCTTGCCCATTTTATTACTGTCTGCTACTTGTCTGCCTTGTTCAATTATATATTCATTCTTATCCCTTCTTTCTAGTCTCTCTGATCGATTTGACAATTTTTTTCCCTGTCTTCATTGCCTTTTGCTCTCTGTCCTTCCTTAATCACTTATAAAGCCTCTAAAAACAACCATTTTACCTTCTTAATCTTCCTGTTTGGAATAGTTTTTTTTTAATACTTTCAGGCCAATATGACGGACTTCTAGCCCCCTTAAATCTATTCATCCCCTCCACTACACAATCAATAGGAATATTGTTCAGCTCAAGTCTCACTGGCCTGTTTTTTTTTTCTTTTCTTTAATTTGATTCTACATTTTGTAATATAGAGCAGATAGGAGACTTGGAGCTGTCTGTAACTGAGACTGATTGTAAAGAACTTTTCCAGCTCTCTGTCTGCAAAATATATGGATAGCCAGCCATCTTTTTAGCCATTGAGAGTATGTTATCTCCAGTAGATTGTCTTTATAGTATTCTGTTTCATGCCCTACCTCATTTCATACTCAAAGGCTAAACTTGCTCATTACTACATTTGTTCTTTCACTACCAGCCTTAAGCATTTCAGTGACTTATGATGAAATGAGATATCTTTTCTGGTGTTATATCAGAAATGTGGTGCAGATCCTCATAAAGTAGATTGAGTTTCCACTGTTCAGTGTTTGTAGTTAGAATGTAAACTTCTATCATTTTAATGCTAAATAACTTGCCTTAGAATTTGATTGAGAACATCCTGTCATCTTTTAGTTGCAACTGAAAACTGATTTTAATACCCTTTTACTAACTATGAGGATTACTCCATTGCATCTGCAAGATTCTTTTCAACAGCACAATATCTAATAACCATCAGATATAAATGGCCCACTCTAGCCTACTTTAGTTTATTAATTTCCACAATGTCAATGTTTGCTCTTGTCATGTCATCATGATCCACATCTTACACTCAAGTTCCAGTCATATATTATCATTGTTTGCAGCAATGGTCTTTCCCTTTCATCTTCGAGTGCTTCAGCTAACAGACATACTCTTGGCTTTAATCCATTCATGTGATGACCTCTACAACTCCTTGTACTTGTCCTCTGTCAATGGGAATATGCTGGACAATTTCAGACCTCAAGGTCTCATCTTCAGGTGTCAGTTCAGCATATCTCTGGTAATTTCTGTCATTTCTTAGCCTTTTGGGCAACCTTGCAAAGCATTGTTCATAGTGTCACTGAGATTGACAACATTCAGTTGAGTGCACATACACGACTATATTCTATGAAATCCTTCCGAACCAGAATACTTAATTTTATCTGGCAGACTACTTAACTTGCACGTGTCATCACTCATGTCTTTAGACATGGCGTGTTGTCTTGTGTTTTACAGTCTATTTGCAGCTTTTACTACATTTGGGGGTATTGTTTCCTGCTTTAAGATCTATAATTTGGATTTAGAAAAATATGTAATTTCCTTTTATTAGGTTTCTGCAGTCAAAGAAAAATAAATACTACTTTTTGTATGTATTCAATAAAATTATGTCTCTGATGCTCTGCACCTCTGTCTAATACTGTGAACAATTCTGTTAAGCATCTTTTAGTGCAATTTGTCAAGGGTGCTTTCTAATTTCCAGTATTTAAGCTGATATATTAAAGGCAGCCTGTAATTTAGTTATTCTGTAAAACTAAACAATAATAATACACAAGTTTCATTATCAAACATAACTAGTAAAATAATTATTATTTATCTGTGGTCACCTGCTTATCTGTGGCCAGGATTAAAAAAAGGCCAAGCTGCCAGTAGTAATGCTATCAAAAAAGAGGGTCTTTTAGTGTGAATGCGGAAACTAGGGATTCAGAGACAAGTTAGCCACAATGAGGAAAGACCTCATGATCAGCTAATGTTCATGTCTTTGAATCATTCAGTAATTAACACAAGTGCTAACAGGCTTTTTCTGCTGCCAATGCAGTAATCACCACTGGAGGCTGATGCCCCCCCCCCCCACACACACACACAAACACAAGCACCACCTTACATCCTGCCTGTCCCGGAGGTTACAGAATGTCACTGATTTGTCACTGTTCTTTATAAATCACAAATGATCAGAGTCATTTAGTAATGCCAGACATTAGAGTTTGATTCACAGGACCTGTTGTTCTGTTAACTGTTTAAGTAGATTTGAGTGACATGTAGAAACACTCCCTGGTGTTGATTAGTGCCCCCCCCCCCTTTGTCCAGAAGTCTTGAGTATGACTCCCGTACATCATGGGCCATTACAGCTGGTCAGTAATGCCAGACGTTGGAAATCATACTTTTTATGTATTCTTCATATCTTTTGCTCTGCAAAAAAAGAAGTTATGTACTTCCCATAACATTCCATCTGTGTTGTCCATTTTCAGTCTTCTTCAACTGATGAGTTTGGATCTGATGCTTGGATCCATCTTGGCCGTTGTTAAATCTCGTGGCAGCCTAAAACTCTCGAGCTTCCCCTTATGCACCGACCCTAAGTTACCTCAGATCTTGTTTGCTGATTTTACAAGAAAAAACAATATTTACTAAGCTTAAACAAAGAGTTGCAACAACTGCATGTACTCAGTTTAGAGAGTATATCTCGATCTCAATATAAAGGACAGTGATATTCTTCTAAGAACTCGTTCTTCCAGAAGTTCATATATAAAAAATGGATGGGGGCTGGTGGGTGGCAAGTTGAGGAAGAATGAAAATGGACAACACAGATGGAATATTATGGTGAGCAGATAGCTTCTTTATCTGATAATGTTTTCATTCTTTCCTCAACTGATGGGACAGAGTCTCCAGCTACCTAAATTCAAGGATGGACTCTATGAAAGGATATTCCTGAGCACAGGTGAACCAAATGATGCTCTACCTCTGGAGACCAGATCTAATTTGTAATGAGTAACAAAGGTATGGGGAGTAGCCCACAGTGCTGCTGAACATATGTTATCCACGGATGCTTTAGAGAAGAAAACCAAAGAAGTTGCCATTGATCTAGTTGAATGAGCCCTTACCGGTTGTGGTAAGACAATGCCCAATTTTTTTATAAATTAATGAAATGCATTTAGTTATACAGATGGCTAAAGTTACTTTGGCATCTGCTTTACCCAATTTCAAGTTTGCAAGGGAACAAATAACTGGTCTGTTTTTCTTATGTCTTTTGTTCTTTGTAAGTAAAAACATAATTGTCTGTGAACATCTAATAAATGCAAAACATATTCTTCTATGTTACTAACTTTGGGGAAGAAAACTGACTGATATTAGATTCTGATACCACATTGGGGAGAAAGGATGCATTTGGTTCGCAAAGTAACCCTATCCTTGTTAAAAATCAAGTAAGGAGGTTTTGAAGATAATGTTTGCATTTCTGAAATTTAGTGTGGCAGATGCAATGGCTACTAGAAAAAAACATTTTCCAAGTTAGGTATTTAAGGTCACACTCTGCTGCTTGTTTAAATGGGGGATGTATAAGTGCCTGCAGTACCAGGTTGAGGTCCCATGGGGGAGTGGGGTCTTTAAATGGAGGCCTTAAAAGTGGAATGGCTTGCATTAAAGTTCTGCACAACTTATGAGAAGCTACTGAAAAACCCTCAAATCCAGCATGAAAGTTAGATATTGCTGCTAGATGAAATTTAAAGGTTGAGGAACACACTCCTCCTTTAAAGTAGGACCAAAAACACAAGTATGTCATGTATAGGAGCTGAAAAAGGCTCAGTATGATTCTGATAAGCCCAGTACACAAACCTTTTCCACTTACTGTAATAGAGCTTACATGTTAAAGGTTTGTGGGAAGATAAAAGTTTATGCTGGATAGGAGAAGAGAGTATAGGTTGTCTGTCTGTCAACGGAACTGGAGAAACCAGGCAATCAAATTGAGGTTTAATACATTTGGAGGGATCATACCTGTTGAATGAGACATGAGGTCTGGAGTCAGATCCAGAATCCAAGGTTGCTGAATTAAGTGAGGTCAAAGGAAAGGTAACCAAATCTATTGAGGTCAATAAGGTGCAATGAGGATGACTTTGCTCTTCAATATGGAAGCTTTCTGTAGGAATTTCAGAATTATTGGGACTGGTAGATAGGCATATAGTAGACTCGGGGCCAGTTGTGAAGCAGAGCATCCCTTGGTGATTCCCCTGGGGGATTAGGGCAAAGTAGCTGCTGCATTTGTTGTTTAGGAAAGAAGCAAAATGATTGCAGCAAAGCTGCCCCCACTGATGAAATATAATCCGTGTCACTTTCTTGTTGAGAGACCACTTGTAAGGTACAGGAATGCACCTGCTCAGTTTGTCTGCTATTACACTGGACTTCCCCGGAATGTGCACTGCTATAAGAAAGAGGTTGGAGGAGATCACCCATTGCCACACTCTGAGGGCTTCTCGACACAAGGGGTAAAATCTGATCCCTCCTTGTTTGTTGATGTACCAAACTACTGACATATTGTCCACTTGAATTTCAATCTTCTCCAAAGGGAGAGCATATTGGAAGGTCTGCAGTGCTACTAGAACTGCTCTCACCTGTAGAACGTTGATATGCAAGTTGGTCTCTTTGGGAGACCAAGTGCCTTGGACTGTTTTCCCCAGAAAAAGTGCCCCTCAACCTCAACTGGGAAGCTTTTAGGATCACTATGGCCTTGGGCTGCCTTGTAGAATCTGACCTGACTGAATCCCCCACATGAGATCTCTCTTGCATGTCTGAGTGATTCAAATCAGAGTTGACATGGGTTGGTAAAGTATCAACCATTGTGATGCTAACATCCACTGTAGAATCCTGATGTAAAATCTGGCTAAAGGTACTAGTGTTACAGTCACTGACATTGACCTTAGAGCTTGAAGGACCAAGCAGGCTAAAATCTTGGTAATGCAGATTATTTTTCTGACCTGTGATCTTATAGTTTGGACTCTCAAAGGAGCCATGAAGCTATCATATACTTTGTGTTGAACAGTGCTCCTATGAATTCCGGATTTTGAGTTGGTTCCAGTTGAGACTTGTTGTAGTTTATGCTCATCCCCAGATGAGAACAAGTCTGGAGAACCTGATCTATTGCCCTTATCAACAGATGCCTGTTTGGTGTAGTAATGAGCCAGTTGCCCAGGTATGGAAACACCTGGAATGCCTGCAGTCTACAGTGAGCTGCTACTACTACCATGCATTTGGTGAACACTCTAGGGTCTGTGGTGAGACCAAAGGGCAGAGCTCTGAACTGGTAGTGACTGTCTTCCAGCTGGAAGAGTAAATACCTTCTTGGTCATCTGTTTACCTTTATGTGGTTGTTTGCATCCTGAAGATCTATCAAGCACATCCAGTTGCTCTTGCTCAGAAAGGGGAGAATGGACTGAACGGTGACCAGCCGAAACTTGTTGCATCAAAATGACTTGTTCAAGTTGCTGAGATAAAGAATTGGTCTCCAGTCCCCTGTTTTCTTTGGCACTAAAAAGAATCTTGAGTAAGTTCTGGATTCTATCTAGTCTGGTGGGATCTCTCGGAGGATTCTCTTTTTTACAGCAGCTTTTGAATTTGTATTGCTGCTGCTTCACTCTGACTGGGTGTGACATCGGGGGATTTTCATAAGACTGGAGGTGGAAGGGAAAAGGGTATTATATTTATTTATTTATTTATTTATTTATTTACATTTGTTAACCAGGAGTGTCCGATTGGACATAGGTCCATTTTCAGTGGAGGCCCAGGGAGAAAAGCTCCACAGTTAAAATAAACAGACAGTAGTTACATTGGATTACATAGCGATTAACAATTTAACCTAGCGATTACTTACAACATAATTTACAGATGAAGAACAAAGTACATCAGTAGACAACTAGAATCTTTATCTGTGAAGTACATAGCAGACATTAACAAATGTTACAATAAGAAGTTCCTGTTGTATAATAAGTACTAGGCTTATGAGCATCTGAGCTTGCTATAATCAAGGTAGTTAGTGGAGTGGAAAGAAAGGCAGTGGTTGGATGGGGTGGGTGATATTACAGTGGGAGTTGCAAGGGCATAGCCAGCATGTTTTTAGGTGCGCTTTTATTAAAGTTTTGAAGTCTGTGCATGATGATATGGATGTAATTGTGGGTGGGAGGGAGTTCCATAATTTGGCTATGGTGCAAGAGAATAGTGCTTCACCAGCAGAGTTATTGACTTTAGTGATCTGCAAGTGATTTTTCTTCCTGGATCTTAGTGGTCTGGTGGTGCAATAGGGTTGGAGTAGATTCTGGAGGGATGGTACATTTAGTGGATGGTTTACTAGTTTGTGGGTGAGTGAGAGTTGATACCATTGAAGGAGGTGAGGGAGTTCAAGCAAGCCCAGTTCTGCAAGTGAGAGACAGTGGTGACTATGGTAGGATGCCCCTGTGGTGAATTTGGCGATTTTGTTGTAGCAGGTCTCTAGCTTGTTTAGATTGCATTGCCTTAGGTTGGTATATACTGGAGAGGCATAGACTAGGGTGGAGATAAGGTGGGAATTTGCTATTGAAATCTTTGCTGTTTTGGTGAGAAGTTCCTTATTTCTGTATAACGCTCCTAGTTTTTTGTGGACTTTTTTTATGGTCATGGATATGTGAATGTCAAATTTTAGTTTATTGTCTATTTCCACTCCTAGCAATTTGGTGTGTTCAGTTGGGTATATAGTGGTGTTGTCTTTTGCTGTAATGTTAAAGTGAGAGTTGTTTTGAGTATGTTTGGTGGGTTGGAAGATGAGTAGTTTAGTTTTGAATGGGTTGAGTATTAATTGGGCATTGGATAACCAAGTTTCAACAGAGGAAAAGGCTTCCTGTGTGACTTTTTGCAGTTTGGGTAGGGAATGGGCTGAGCAGATGATGGTTGAGTCATCTGCTTATTGTATGAGTGTGCCATGTTTGGTGGCAGAGGCTAGATTATTGGTGAAAACAGAGAAGAGTAGGGGTCCAAGGATGGATCCTTGGGGAACCCCTATGGAGACAGGCAGTTGGGGAGATATGTCATTCTGCCATACAATGGATTGTTGGCAGTTAGGCAGATAACTCTGAAACCAGTTGGTGACTGATTGAGAGAAGGATAGGTTATTTAGGACAGAGATAAGTTGTTTGTGTGGGACCATGTAAAATGCTTTAGTTAGGTCTAGGAAAGTAGCAGAGAAGAGATAGCTATTGTTTTTATGCTGAAGGATAGTGTTAGTAAAGGAGAGTAAGGCAGTGGTGGTGCTATGGTTTGGTCGGAAACCATGTTGAGTATTGGAAAGGAGGTTGTTAGTAAGTTGTTTATATAACCTCTGGAAATAATCCTCTGCACCAAAGTATCTTCTGTTAAGTCTAACCAGGCTCTTTGGCCCATGAATAATCGACCCCCAGTTGCCTCCAGAGGTAAGCAATTAGACCACCTTTCAGGAGCACTGGTAAGGTCTGTCAAAGAAAAAATCTCTATCTCTGGGGGAATGTTCTCCACATGTGTCCTGGAAAGGACCCTGGGATTTCTTAAACCACATCTTCTGACTACCTCTTTTATTCCTATAAAAGGATCTCTGAGGGGTGGAAAAACATATGCCCATGGCAGATAGGCTCTTTCCACCCTTTTACACCTGGATAATGTGTCCTTCACTTTTGGGCCAAAGACATACCATCAAAGGGAGCATTGATGAACACACATAAGCGTATCCAGGCATGTCTCCTAATGGACATGCCTGAACTCACTGTCCTAGAGGTTCCTTCAGCTATATGCGAAAAGAGCCAGATGGGGAAATTGAAAACAGATTGAAGGGTAGCCATCTGAGAAGTCACAGATGATTGGACCTCTGCAGAAATGGATCCTGATAGGGGTTCCTTAATCAAATCACTCTGCAACCTTGTAAAATGTGCCAAATAATTCAGTGACCTTAAGGTGAACATTGCTGAAGCATAAACACATAATCTTAAGGCGCAGGTTGTTCAAGCATAAGCACACTTCCCAAACCTGTCCATCACCTGAGACTCCTTGTTAGGTTGGTGAACAGTGGAACTTTCATCAAAAAGTTCCATTTTGGTAGCCACCGTCATGACCATGGCATCAATGAGTACCCCATTACTTCAAAATTGTTTATCTGAAGGTAGTGCCATAATCTTGTCTGATCTCCTAGGTATAAACTCCACTGTGTCAGGCTCCTTCCATGCCCACTGAGAGACCAATACAATAAGCTTGTCATCAGGTGAAGAAACCAAGGAAGTAGATGGGCCAGTATCAAAAGCTGCCAGGAATACTGACTCATCAGATGAAGGGTTACTGGGTGTCCAACCACCTCTCTGCTTTAGGATTTCAAGAATGTCTCCAAATGAGACATCTTCAGGAGGGGACCATGGGGACCCTTTACCTTCATCAAAGTCCTTATCTTCCATGACTGACTCTTCTGGAGAGTCCACATGTTTCATCTCACACTTCTTTTTCCTAGGTACCACTTCAGTGGGGTGATCTGGCGAATTATTGGAAGATATAGAAATAGAAATACCCTGCAGGAGGAAGCCTGGGGTTCCCAGACTGGCTGTCCCTGTGGCAAAGAGAGATCAGGCTTCAAGCAGAGAGACATCAGGGTTGAAGAAGGAGAAGGACCTATCTTTTCTGCTCAGGCAGATAAAATCCTCTTCATAGCCCCAAAGGCAGATCATCCTAGAGAAAGTGAACACCTCAGATCTGAAAGAATAAGCTTTTGGACCATTGACCCTCTCCACTTCGAAAGCAATCCCCCATTAGTGGAAGCCAGAGTCGAGCAATCCAAAGCAGAGGCTCTGAAGTACAGAGACAGCTCCAACAAATTCAGAGTCAACTCCAACACCTCAGATCTGACGGGTAATCTTTGGCTTAAAGAGGTCTCTGGATCCGACAGAATCAGAGCACTCAGGGTAATCTTTGGATCCAAAAATATAGCAATGTTCAGATCTGAGTCAGAAAGAGTCAAGACTGTTTGGATTCAAGGGCTCTGTGACAGCTAAAAGTATCAGAGGAGGAGGCTGCAGTAGAGGTGTGGTAGAAGCATGGACCTCCTGACCTGCAGGGGTAGGAGCCAGTGAGATACCCATCTAACTGTGCGCTGAGAGAATATTCCACACCACTCTCTCTGCATTATCTTCAATCAGACTTCTGGAAGAATGAGTGGAAACAATAGAGGGGGACCTAGGTTTGTGATGCTCTAAAAAAGGCGAGGGCATCCTTGATGGCACAGAATCCACAGAAGGCAAATATCTTGTTCTTGGCAAATAAATGATAGATCCTCTAGGACTGAAAATGTCCGGATCCAGTAGTTTTTCTCATTGGATCTGAGAAGGTCAAGTCCATCACTTTACTCCTTTTCTTCTTAGGATCCAAGGGTGAGATCAGATCAAACTTAGACTTTTTTTGCAGATTTTTCCAAGACCTGAGAATAAGAAGTGGAAGGTCTCAGAGAAGAAGACATAGAATTTCTGCTTTTAGGAGATTGCACCCCTGATATTGCTTCTCCGACAACTGAAGGTAGCAAGCCCTTCAAAATCAATTTATTTTCCCTCTCAACTAATGCTTTGGGGGTTAAAGCCATGACAAATTGCACAATCTTACTGCAAATGTAATGGGTCCAAGACAGCAAACACAAAGTATGGGCATCAGACAAAGGAAGTGTGCCACACAACACATTTTTTAAAACCTGCAGGGCCTTTATCCATCATTAGCAGAAGTAGCGGAAACAACCAGTGAGAATTACCATAAAACTAAAGGAACTAGACTTTCTCTCTCTTCTCTTTTTTTTTTTGGACGGGGGATAAAAGGAAAAAAAACAGAATGCCAACAATGGTGTACAAGAGCTACATTAAGTGAAGATAACAGGAAGTATTCTTAAAAGGTATTTCATTAAAGAATTTTACAGTGTACACGCTATCCGAGATTTATTTTAAATGAAAGAAAAAGTTAAACAGATTTTTAAAGTCACTAAGTCAGAGACTGGGTAAGGGACAAGAAAAAATGTTTACAGTAGCAGAAAACATTAGAAATCAAAAGATAACAGACTTGTCTCATAATTACTTGAGAGCTAAGGTGAACCATGTCTCTCAAGTTACGTGGCAAACAAGATCTGAGGTAACTTAGAGTTGGTGCATTATGGGTAAGAGGAAGCTTGAGAGTTTTATTTTGCCATGAGCTTTAGCAATGGCTGAGATATATTTGAGCATTGGATCAGGACCCATCAGTTGAGGAGAGAAAGAAAATTGACATGAGATCCGAAGTTGTATTCATTTAATTATGGTAATATTAAAGTGCTTCTCTTGTGTATAGAATTTCCCTATATAAATTCCATGCTACAAAACCTGTTTTTCCATTAACATTTGGTGTGTGTGTAACTTTTAAAAAGTCCCTGCAGTCTATTGTACCCCCAGCATTGCAAGAATTGCTCTTTGGTTCAGGGGGAGCTTAGAGGAATGGTATCAACCTCCCACAAACACACTACACACTCACATTCACACATTCATGCTCACTGTACATCAGACATCCATTGCGCACAAACACACACACACACACACACACACACACACACACACACACACACACACACACACATCCCAGGGGTGTAGCAAGCAAATTTCATTTGGTATTCTCAAGCTCTTAATGCTACCGCTACCCCCCCTTGGACACATATCACTTAAACATGGTCACATCTCTTAAAATACTGTTCCCCCAAGCACTAAATAATTTAAACATTTTCAGCTGTTCCCCTAATACTATTAAAAATATTGTTTTTAGATTATCAGTACTGTACCTGTTGTTAAAAGCATTCATTTAGACAGTGATAGTCATAATTATGACCTGCAAAAAAGCAATTTTGATATGATGCTCAGAAAAAAATATACTCATTAGACAGCTTATCTATGCCCTACCTAACCTGCATACTGTAACCACCCAGGCAGATACAAACTCACCGTACATCAGTCATACCTCTATGTACACACACACACACATAGCCATATCCCATTATTATCTGTCCG
This sequence comes from Protopterus annectens, assembly GCF_019279795.1. Lineage (NCBI taxonomy): Eukaryota > Metazoa > Chordata > Ceratodontiformes > Protopteridae > Protopterus > Protopterus annectens. The sequence goes on from NC_056741.1 coordinate 1,191,080,735, forward strand.
CTACATTCCCAACACTTGCCTCTAATGCAGTCTCTCACATTGAACATATTTGGTGGCTGTGAATTTTTGGCCAGTGGAGGTAAGGATTTGGACAGACAAGTGGATCTGTGAATTGCTCGCCTATGTAAAACACTTACTGCGGGCATTTCCAAGGGAGAGAATGTCTAACATATGAGATTCCACCAGAATGCATCATTAACATTTGCGGTAGGCCAGGGAGAGAGTCCCATGTGGTGCCACACCTCTCTGAGTTATGGCACTGCAGTATGGCATTCTCTGAATCAAAAATGGCTGTCAGCAGAAGTAAAACGGCTTACCATTGGCTGTAATGTTTCTGAATCTTAGCCTGTTAATAGCTGCATGCTGCCAGGTATATGTGATGACAATGGATGCACCCACTCTTCACAGAATGCACTAGTTAGAAAACTAAGTGGCGCACAGACACATTTGGATATTTTGTTGACAAATTCATTCATAATTTTTATGAATGTTTGTCATTTTCTTCTAGTTTTGATTCTATCAATATCAGGATGCCTGTTGTGCTGCCATGGGCAAGTCATGTCGTGCCTGGGGCACCTCAAAAAACAAGATATGCTTAGTGGGATTACCCAGTTTAAAATCTAATCCAAAAATATAAATCTAACTAGCTGACTGTAGTAAAATTAAAAAGAAATATAGTAAGTCGGTGGAAAAAAAACCCTGATATAGGATAAATAAAAGTGAATTATGTGCAGACATACTATGCTCTGTATAAGCAACAACTACCCACAGGATGGGTATTATTAGAAAAAAACAAGTTACCCTTGGGTTTTGTGATACCTGACTCCACAGACATAGGGCCTTCTCTCTCCTGAAATCCTATTATTTCCTCTGAAGGGTATTATTGCATACAGAAAATGGGTTTGCATTTATCTATGGGAATGATAGCTTTAATATACAGTGTTTACATATTTTCCATGATAATGTGAAAAAAAAAAAAAAAACAAGAAGCTCCCCACCGAAAGTCTCATCTTCAAACCCATAAATAAAATTAAAAGATAACCAGTCATTTAGCAAAATGACATTTTTTTCCATTATGATTTATATGTGTTTTATTAGTGGGTATCCAATTACATATATCTGAGGTTATAAGATTACTTTATGTACTGCATCTTAACTTAGTAATTAAATTACATACCATTAAAATAGAACAGTTAATCTTGGGATAGCAGCCAAGGACTTATATTGACAGTTGCAAAATATTGTCAGCAGCTTTGCTGTATCTCATCTGAGCTGAGGTAGAGTCAAGATTTCATGGCTGTAGTTAATGCAAAATGTTACCCTCATCCCTTACATGCTGCAGCAGTACTTGCCTTATTCATAGTTAGGTAACTTAGAAACAAAAGAAGATACATTTGTACTGCAGACGTGCTATTCAGCAAAAAAAATACAGAATTACTTTTTATATGATGCTTTTTATATGTAAGCACCTTGACACAGAAAAATAAAAGATCAACATTAATAACTTTCAGCACAAAGTACCTTAGTAGTGACTGCAGGACATACAATCACCTCTGATGTCTGGAAGATCAAACGTCTGTGGATTCTGCTGCCATACCGGACGCTATACATATTCCATTAATGGGGCTGCAGAACATCATTGCACCTACCCCTTGCTGTTGTCAGCAAGCCTATTAAAGCCTATTAGGAGATCATACATATTGTTTAAGACTCTCACAGCCCGTACCATCATATCTCAGTGTTAACAGCGCTGTACCCAGCACTACAACTATCAGGTCTTCCCTGCACGCACCAGCTGCTGGTAAGGGTGTACCAGTTATATCAACAGATATGCAGACAAGAATGATTCAGCTGCAGGTTCTTTGTCCGTGGCTGAGTGTACAGTCTTACAGCCTCAAGATGTTCCATTAATGTGGAATAACTATGCTGCCTTACACTGTGCAAACTGCATCTGCTGCATCTGTATCACACACTACTAGCCATTATATATATATATATATATATATATATATATATATATATATATATATATATATATAGTTACACTTTAAAACATCTAAAACTCATAACATCTAAATTCAAAACATCAAAACCGCAACATGTAAAACCCAAAACATCTAAAACCCATAACATCGAATTTCATAACATCAAAACTTTGCATTACAACATCGAACACTACAAATCACATAAAAATAACATCCCCATCCACCTATAACCACACCAAACTAACAAACACACTTGTTACTATGTTTCTGCAAGGGGGCAAGCCCCCCCTGCACCCCCCATGTGAGGGACTCTGCTTCCCACCCCTGTAAATTAAATATACCAAATCCAAGATCACACTACAGTGGGAAAAAGTTAATTTCCTAACCCCTCTGTATCACGGTCACCATAAAGAATGCACACATAATGTCTATATCACATACCTGTATGACCTAAAAAACACATACAGAATGGCAAAATGAACACTATATAAATAATAACTACATAAATAAAACCTACATCTCATACTGATACCACAAGAATAAGTTTTAGATGTTTTGAAGTGTAACTATATATATATATATATATATATATATATATATATATATATATATATATATATATATATATATACATATACATATACATATACATAGATATAGATATATATGGTTTACTATCATGTACTCGAAGTGGACTCGGTCGAATCCACTTCATGCGAAACCTGAAACTCGAACCTTGGCAATGTTAAACTCTGATATTGCCAAAGTACAAATCTTGCCCCTATCTCTACCCATGTTAACACTCATCCCTAGTTCGCATTCGATATGTATTTTTTCAATACCGGACTTTACCAGTGTGAGTTTCTGTGGACGTAAGTTGAGGATATGACCATTCGACTGAGTCCGCTTCGATTACATGATAGTAAACATATATTATTTGCAGTGGGTTAACAATTTGGAGATGTAGCCACATGAGTTATGTTTCCATTCCTCTCCATTCATTGATTTCCATACCCACTAACCTATTCTGTTACATTTTATGGTGCCTGCTTACGGGAAACAGACTTTTGTTATGACATGTTTGTTACACTTAGGCCTCTTTGTCTTGTTACCTAATATATTAACTACAAGAGAGGTTAAATATTCTAGTTATGTCAAATATTTTACAGATGAAACTGTAGTTTATTCTAGGATGGGCTGGTACTGCAGATTAGTGAGCACATCTACATAACAATCAGTAGAGCTCATGCTGTTTTGTAATAGCTGTAGTATATGGTTATCACTGAGTGTATCTGTTCCAGTGGTGCCTACAGATAAGCCCTACATACAACCTGGGTGGCCAGAGTTTTACTAGCAGCTTGGGTGCTTGTAGGATAAGCTGTGTGTGTGTGTGGGGGGGGGATAACAGCAGTGTACAGTGGCGTGGACTACTGAGCCTTCCTTTTGGTTTGTACAGGGCATCCTACCATTTCCTCAGAACACCATAGCTTTTGTCATCCTGTTATCTCAGCATGTCAGTTCTATAGGGTCTGTATGCCATGGCAAAATGTACTTAGCCAGGGGGCATCATGGGGAAATATGGAGCAGTGGCATGTAGAGGAAAGCCACATAAGTTATTCACTATGCTGTCTACAAATAGAACATTATTCTTGTGATATATACTCTATGCTCTAATTTTCTGAAAATGGGCATGAAATATGCAAACATTTTTCCTTATTTTGCTTCCCCCCCACATGCATTTTTTTTTGTAAAAATAAACAAAATCTCATTCCCTCAAAATAAAAAAATTAATAAATGGAATATGGTGTTATATATGCATCATTTTTGTCCTCTAGGAATATGGAATGTATTTTAAGACTCATCTGTGGCTAGTCAATTTTATTCGGACTACCTGTGTGCCAAAATTACAGATACTTTAACAGATAGTGAACAATGTCTGTTAACACTAATGTTTAATGGTGCAACCCACTGTAGTCACCCCAATTACACACACACACACACACACACACACACACACACACACACACACACACACACACACACACACACACACACGTGCATGTGCACATACACAATGATATACCCACCATTTACAGCTACTTTAAAGAATCAGTACACTTCAGATGTCTGATTATGGTCAAATGAATAAAAAGATAATGGCTATAGTAATGCATTTCACCTTAGTGGTATAAGCTGCAACCCACTGCAACACCATTTACACATACACACACACTCTCACTCACTATTGAAAATAAACATACTGGATGTCTGCCAATGAATCGTGGGCAGAGTACTATTTAACTTAAAAATAGGTATGCATTAAAAAAGTCCTGTGCGTGTGCCTGCAGAGGCCCATCTTCTGTCTCCAAGTGCTTTCATTTTTGAGTAATGCTACTGCAATCACCAGTCACCTGATGCAGCCTGAACAAAGGTGTATTGTCTCTTTGCTTCTTCATCTAGCAGCCTAAATAGCTCCTTTGAAAGCATTCTTTCAAACTACCTGAAATGGCAGAAGGACTTATAATAAAGTGTAATCAACTTATTTTCCAATGGGACTTAGTCATAAGCACTATGATGTTTTAAAAGCAAACCATCCAAGACATCAAACATTTCTTTTTCTTACAAATTGGAATTTCACATACATGTGCATATTAATGGACACCAGTATTGGTTTAGAAAACAAAGCTGCTTTCCTTGTTTTGTGGTGCAGCTCCAATAGAGACTGTTGATGGGCTTATCTAATGGCCATTGTAAAAATAATTTAATAAAAATGTATTGTAAATGTCTTTTATTAAAATATTTGTATTAAAAATGCATATTTATGTGCAAATGTGTATAAAATATAAAACATTTTAAAATGTCTGCAGAGACCAAATTTAATATTGTACTGATAACATATGTATTCCATCTTTTATTTTAATTTATCAACTTAATTCTTTTTGTGCACTGAAAAGCCTTATTCTGAGATGCCTGATTTTGGGGTGCAGATGGAGGTGGGAGTAATGGTGTAAGAGAATTTTCAAGTAAGATAATTTTCAAATCATTCTGAAAAGCAGCATTTAGCTAGTAGTGGATAAGTAAGGGAATTTTAAAGCTGTTTTCTACTCTGCTAATACTATTTGCATATTGTATAAATTGTCTGTGAATTATTTCCCTTCTGTGACTACTCTGTATTTGTGAATTTGTTCTGTTTTCTTTTTTTTTTTTTTTTTTTTTTTTTGTGAATATCTTTACCCAGGCTGTACCTGAAAATGGTATGTAGTGATAAGTGTACTACCCCGGTAAACAAACTAAAAATAATTCTGAAAAGTATCATTTGGCATTTTAGAACTTTCCTAATTTGTTTGAAGCTATAACATTCCATCTGATTTTTCTCAATCTGAGGAAAAATGTTACTAATATAGAGAAATTCTGTGGTTGTTCTCTTCTGAAAGCAGAACTGTACTTCTTTGACTGGGCAGTGACATGTGGATTACCTGTAAACAATCTAAAGTAAAAATTATTCTGAAAAGTATCATTTGGCATTTTAGTACTTTCCTAATTTGTTTGGAGCTGTGACATTCTATTTGCATTTTGACAGTCTGAGGAAAAATGTTACCAGTATAAAGAAATTCTGTGTTCTGTGATTGTTCTCTTCTGAAAGCAGAACTATCCTGCTCTGACTGAAGCAGCAACATGGGGATTACCTCGAGATATGATCTTTTGGAAGCAAGCTCAACACTGTTTTTGCAGCTATGTCTGTATGCAAATAAGAATGACTTACGTTAATGAGGCTTCTTCACAGACTGATTAAGATGTTAGTATAATCGATTTTATCAGGTTGCTTAGGGACCTTTGGGGAGTGGATGTGTGCAAAGAGCACTCAGGAATTTGGTATGCTGAAACTGAGTGTGGCACAGTTTAGGATGATCATAGCAGATATCAGACTCTGGGTTAGCTGGCTTTAGGAAGACAGACATAGAAATAGCAACACTTACGTGGATATCATGAGAGACGACAAGATGAACAGAATGAACTTGAGACAGAAAGGAGGAAGAGGGTAGGGGAGTAGAGAAATACAGAGGAGAGCCTATCAAAAAATAGCTAAGTTGCATATAGGAGGAACTGGGCCAGAAATGCAGAGGGGAACAAGCCAATAAATACTACACAGAAGGAAAAGAATGTAGCAAAAATGAACCTCATTGTGAAAAGGGACAAAGGAAATAGAGAAGAAGAAGAAAGTGTTAACATCCCCAGTGACAGAGAGGAAGGACATGGGGGCCAGGAAGGCAGGAAATGGTTCAGGAGGAACAGAAATGTTACGTTATGTAGTAAAGGTGATGCACAAAAAGGCATTTGCATGGAAGAGAGCTAGTACACAAGCCAAAGGTAAAGGCACAGGAGCAGTTCTGCTGACCAGAGACTAAGCACTCCAGATCATGAGATGGACAGGTAACACAGAACTGGCTAATTAGGGTGAAAGTAAGTACTGAACCTCAGAATGGGTAGAACAAGCCTAGAAGTGGGAAAGCTTCTCATGGAAGACAGAATGTGCTCACATGAATTAATACATGTGCAACTATGATTTTTTTTTTTTTGTGGATCTACAGAGGAGGCTCCTAAAAAGACCATGGAAGTTTCTGGGACATGCCACCAGTAAAAGTTCAAGTTAGACTTTATACAGGTGTTATTGTTATCTGCAACCATTACCTTCAGGAAGGATAAGATCAGAAATTACACTTCCAGATTTAAGGAGTGCACTAAGCTGGACAGACTAGGACTAGTGAACAGGTGGAAGGAGACATGGTGTAAAAAAAATCATCAGGAGGTGACTCAACCTTGCTCCAGCTAAGACATCCTTGAACTCTGGATTTAGAAGTTATATCACTGGTTCATAGGTAGGCACTAGGCTATTGGCCCACGGGCCTACGCAAGCCTAGCCAACAAGGTACCCTCGCTTACGCCACCCAAAAAAGTTATTTTCCTGTGCCACTGTCGAGCAGAGACACAGAAGTGATCCCCAGGGTGTATTTCCTATTTCCCATCCACTCATCAAGACTTTTCTTGAAGACTGCTAATGAAGAACTTTGCTTGACATAGATGGGTAGCCTGTTCCAGGGTATGGGAAGTCTCTGGAATAGGAATCTATCCCTCCAGCATGTCCTGTTTATTGTGGTGTCAAGGTTTAGGTCCCTAGAGCGTGTAGCTCAGAGGGATTGGGATTTCTTTAGGTGTAGCATGTCCAACAGCTCTGGGTTTGACATAGCTTTATATGTTAGGCAGAGATCACCTCTGAGTAGGCGATATGCTACGGAGTAAAGCTGGAGTTTTTTGAGGCAGTCAGTGTAGGGCATTTGTTTGAGTCCAGTAATCCTCTTTGTGAGGTACTTCTCTGGCCTTTCCAGCTGCTGCAGATGTCTTGTGAGGTACATTCCAAAAGGGGCGTTGTACTCTATAGTGGGTCTAATGAGTGTCGAGTAGAGGGGAATGATGACCTCTTTTTTCCTGGATGAGAACCCTTTTATGATGAGGTGTGCCATGTAGAAGGACTTCCTGACTACTGTGGTGATGTGACTATCAAAGGAGAGACTACTGTCCACCTGGGTCCCAAGGTCTCTTATCACACATTCTGTGTTAAGTAGATTGCTGCCTATGTGGTAGTTCATGGGTACAGAGTTTTTACCAAAGGGGATGACACTGCACTTTTTGGCATTGAGCTTGAGGCCATGGCTCTGACACCAGGCATCTGTCTCAGAGAGGCCCTTCTGTAGGATGTTCACATCATTTGGGGACTTGAATACGGGTCCTAGTTTACAGTCATCTGCAAACTTCATTAGCCAGAGGCCTTCTGTGTTAGCCTGTACTTCAGAGAAGTAGATACCTAACAGGAGTGGTCCCAGGACGGAACCCTGTGGTACTCCACTTGTCACTGGTTTGAGGTCAGATTTGGAGTCTGCAACTTTTACAGTGTGGGTTCTGTCATTGAGCCAGTTGGCAACCCATGTTGTGACGTAGGGATTTATGCCTAGTTTATTGAGTTTAGCTATAATTCCAGAATGGAGAATGGTGTTGAAAGTCTTGGTGAGGTCAAGATAGGCTGTGTGAATCACCTTACCCTCATCTACAGCTTTGGTGACTGCCTCAAAGAAGTCGATCAGGTTCAGGGGGCATGATCTGCCTTTCACAAACCCGAATTGGGTGGGATCCAAAGTTTGGAGGTTACCAATGTCTTTGTTTATGAGTTCCATGATGATATGTTCCATGGCTTTGCAGACCAGGCTCGTCAGGCTAATAGGTCTATAGTTCCTGGGATCAGTGGTGGCTCCCTCTTTGTGGAGTGGGATAACTATTGCTGTGTGCCATTCAGTGGGCACAAAGCCTGATGTGAAGCTATTATTGAACATGGTGCTTAAGTGGGGAGCCAGTTCATTCTGAAGTTCGTGTAAAATGCAGCCTGGTATGTTGTCCGGTCCCATGGATGCTGTGTTTTTGGCTTTAGAGAGTGCAGCTTTCACCTGCGTAGTTGTGATTACAGGGACTCTGCATTCTTCCTGTATAGATATGGGCCCTTTAGGGGGTGAGGGGGGGGGATAAAGTTAGCATTGAACCTATCTGCCAGGATGTTGGCAATATCAGTTGGAAAGGTAAAGGCACAGGAGCAGTTCTGCTGACCAGAGACTAAGACATAAACCAATTATGTCTTTAAAATCAGCTGGATGGAGAGGGAGTCACAGTGAGGTAGTACTAAGAGTTACAGAGACAAGAAAGGACAGAAAACATGAGCATTAGAAAGAAGGACACAAAGTACAGAAGTAGATGGGGATACATGACAAATAAAAGAGGATGGTCATAACCAATAATGACAGAGGTGCAGGTATAAGAAAAATGTGGGCATTATAATTGGTAACATGGGATAGGCAGTCACACATAGCAGGGATGTCTGAAATCAGGATATATGATAAAAGCCACTTGGACATGAAGTTCCCAGGACATCAGCTGCTAGGTAAGCCATGAAGGACAGGATGAGAGAGAGGGGTATTCCATACAGAGCATTGAATATAAAGCATTTTAAATCATCTGTAGAGATCAACACTTAACATTGTACTGCAGAATGAAAAAAATAAAATGGAACACAGATGATTAAAGGCATAATGCTTTGTGCAATGAAAAGCCCTATTCTTAGATGCCTGATGGGGGGTGGGGGTGGCATCAGCTGGAGCCCTTGTACTTTATAGCAATGGAGGAATAACACAAAATATTTTAAAATAATTCTCAAATACAGCATTTGACATTTAGTAATGATTGGTCTGGAGCTTTGACATTTTGTTTTGTGTTTTATCAGGCAAAGGAACATTTTTAGCAGCATAAAGCTATTCTTTGGTAGTTGGTACTGTTCAGAAGCCAAGATGATGAAGCTGACTGATGAGGGATATGAGGAAAGTCAGGAGGAGCTAAAATGTCCGCACTCTCAGACAGAAGGGAATGATTGTCCATGATATGATGCATTAGGGTAATCATTTGGAGGTGCAATACAAGAAGAGGACAAGGCTATCACATTAACACAAAATTTAGTTTATTCATTAGAAAGCACTATTTTTCAGAAAGAGTAGTGAATATGTGGAACAGACTACTACAGGAACTGTAGACTTTAGAAGCATTCTGTATATATGGATACATGAAACCACAGATATGGAATGGAAACCAAGACAGAATTACAGATGTATTCAGTCAGAGATGTGCATTATGAGTTAGCATAAAGTGACAGAAGGAAGTGTCAGAGGTGTGCATTAAATGGAAAACATAAGGCCAAGTATAAAGAACTACTACACGTGTAATGTTACATGAATAGTGAAAAGAAGGAAACAGAAGAGGTTTTAGAGTTACACAGCCACACAGCTGTGTATTTAGATGTCATGCGTCGTACATAAAATTACAACTGACAGTGGATTACTAGATCAAACTACAAATGATGTCCAACAAATGGAATTCATGAGGATTTGTTGTCAAAGGCATGGAAGTGCATGAGGTATTAGATCACACAAATGTATTAATAAATGACAAGGCAAAAGGAGATGTGGGAAACTGACGGAAACATAAGGTATGAAAGTCAAGTGCTGTCTGGGCAGCTTGATGCTAAACCTTGGCAATGCCTTCAGGTTTAGGAAGCTTTTAATCTGCACTTGTGCCTAAAGTGGTGATGCAAGAAAGAGATCCTGAGACTGAAACAGCGGGTAAGGATAGCAGGTGCACTGGACTGAAGGGTCATAACAATGTATGGCCGTAGCCGCAAATTCCAGCATGGAACACAGATGATTAAAGGCTAATGCAAACCTTTTTAAGCGGGGTATCATACCTTGACGCAATGGAGGAATAACACAAAATATTTTAAAATAATTCTCAAATACAGCATTTGGCATTTAGTAATGATTAGTCTGGAGCTTTGACATTTTGTTTTGTGTTTTATCAGGCAAAGGAACATTTTTATAGGTTCATAGGTTCATAGGTTCATACTAGGCTATCTGCCCGAGAGCATTTACAAGCCTAGCCCATAGTTTTGTGGCTTACGCCACCCCTTTAGTATGGGGAACTATACCCATTATTTTGCTGTGCCTCTGTTGAGCAGTGACACTGAGGTAATCCCTGGGGTATATCTGCGATCTCCCATCCATTGGTCAAGATTTCTCTTGAACAAGGCCAGCGAGGTGCTCTGCCTCACATATACCGGGATTTTATTCCACAGCATAGGGAGTCTTTGGGTGATGAATCTATCCCTCCAGCACGTCCTATTAATAGCCGTGTCGAGGTTTAAGTCTCCGCCCTTGTGGCTCTGACGGATCTAGATTTTTGAGGTGAAGCATATTCATCAAATCTGGGTTTGACATGGCCTTGTATGTTAGGCAAAGGTCACCTCTGAGCAAGCGGTGGCGACTGAATAGAGCTGGAGTTCTTTCAGTCGGGCAGCATAGAACAGATGTTTGAGACCCTTTATCTTTTGGTGAGGAACTTTGTGGCCTCTCCAGCTGCTGCAAGTGTCGAGTCAGATACATTCGAATGGGGCATTGTACTCAATCATTGGTCTGATGAGTGATGAGTATAGGGAGACTATGACCTCCCTTGATCTAGATGAGAATCCCTTCATGATAAGGTGGGCAATGTAGAAGGTCTTCCTAACTACTTTAGCTACATGGGTGTCGAATGACAGACTACTATCAACCTGGGTCCCCAGGTCCCTGATAACTTCTTCTGTACTCAGTGGATTGCCACCTATTTGGTAGCTAGGGTAACCTTGTTTTTCCCGAAGGGTATGACTATGCATTTTGGCATTTAACTTTAGGCCATGGCTCTGGCACCAGTTATCCGTTTCTGTGAGACCCTTCTGAAGGATATCTGTGTCAGATGTGTTTTCTACTATGGCCCAGTTTGCAGTCATCTGCAAACTTTGTCAGCCATAACCCTCCTGTGTTTGCTTGTACTTCGGAAAAGTAGATGCCAAACAAGAGTGGGCCCAGGACTGTGCCCTGTGGTACACCACTTGTGACAGGCTTTGAGTCTGACATGGCGCCAGCAACTCTGACCCTGTGGGTTCTGTCACTCAGCCAGTTTGCAACCCATCTTGTGATGTATGGGTTAACATTTAAGCTGATGAGTTTTTCAATGATACCCGAGTGGGGTATTGTATCAAAGGCCTTCGCCAGATCGAGGTAGGCTGTATGGACTGCCTTTCCCTCATCAATGGCTTTGGTGACTGTTTCAAAAGTCAACCAAGTTTAGAAGGCATGATCTGCCTTTGACAAAGCCAAACTGGGATGGATCCAAAGTCTGAAAATTCCCTATGTCTTTATTTATGAGGTCCATTATGATCCTCTCCATGGCTTTGCAGATAAGGCTTGTCAAGCTAATGGGCGGTAATTTCCAGGGTCGGTGGAGGCACCGCCTTTGTGAAGTGGGACCACAGTTGCAGTGCACCACTCCTGGAGTGCGTATCCAGAGGTAAGACTATGATTAAACAGCTGTCCTAGCTGTGGGTTTAATTCCTCGTTGAGTTCGTGGAGCACACAGCCGGGGACACCATCAGGTCCCATGGATGCTGTGTTTTTGCTTTGGAGAGAGCAGTTCTCACTTGGGCGTTGGAGATGTTTGGGGGGCTGCAATCGCTTGGTATAGATATCTCTCCTTTTGGGGGGGGAGAAGTTTGCACTGAACCTGTCAGCCAGTATGTTGGCAATGTCTGTAGGATCAGTAATCTTCACATCATTTTGAACTAGTTCTGAGCATATCTGGGAGTTTCCTCCCAGGTTTCTAACATAGCTAAAGAAGGCCTTATGATTGTCTTTTGAGTCTTTAGCTATTTTTCTCTCAAAATTTGCTTTGGATGATTTTATGAGAGCTCTTAGTTTTTACTTATAGTGATCAAGGGTGTCTTACCTTTTAAGGATTTTGCTCTATCTTGTAGTAGCTTCCTCCTTTTGTTGTAGAGTTTGTTTATGGCTGGGGTCCACCAGAGTGGACGCTTGCCTTTGGTACAAAGAGTCTTTGTTTTGTTTGGGATTGCCTTATCCATGCAGTCCTGCAGGTGCTGGTAGAAGGCATTTGTAAGTGATTCAGCGGCTTGAGTACTGTTTTCCGTGGCTCGGGGCCTTAAAGGAGACCACACTAGTCTTTAGAAGTGTGAAGTCGGCTTTGAGAAGTTCTTTACTGTGGTCTTTTATTTCAGGTGGGGTGGGATGAGGACCTCCAGCGAGATTAGTTTGTGATCTGATCTCACCAGTGAGGGGTATACTTCCGGTGTTGAACATTGTGCTCCCATGTTCGTGATGATGAGATCAAGTATGTTTTCTCCTCTTGTGGGGATGGTGACTAGTTGTTCCATGGCATTTGAGTTTATGAATTCCAGGAACTTTTGGGCTAGGGTGTTTGGGCTTGAGTAGTGTTCCCAGTCTATATTAGGGTAATTGAAGTCACCTAGTATGATGGTGTTTGGTGATACATTTATCCCTCTAGTGTTTTCAGGAAGGCCATGTGAGGTTCCTGAGTTTGTGAGGGTGGCCTGTAACATGCTACAATTTGCAGAGCAGTCTTGCCTATGGTTAATTGCACCTGGATGGTCTCCGATGCATCATGCGTTGCCACCAGTCTTGAGGTGTGGGTGTCTTTGATGAATATGGATACCCCCCTCCTTTCTTGGTATTGTCCGGATTTTGGGGCGGGAACGCATGATAAGAGGTAAAACCTGATAGTGCTGGGGTGCTCTCAGGAGCCTTGAACCAGGTTTCTGTCACTGCACAGACATCGATGTTCTCCATACTGAGAAGGGCCTCGAAAAGTGCATTTTGAGATTTAGACTTCTGGCATTGAGCAGCATTACCCTTAGTTTTTTTCCTTTTTTGTGTTCTAGGGTGGTAGGTTTAGAATTTGAGCCTTGCCTAAAAAAGGCACTATGGGGGTGGCAAGCGCCTTTGCCAATATCCGGAATCCCAGGGGTGACAGGTGCAAGCCGTCCCTTGCGAAGCAGCGTGGCTTGTCCAGCATGTCATCCCAGGCAGACAGACATTGGATCCCCTTTGAATGACACCAGAGTTTAAGCCAATTGTTAAAGCTGATCATCTTATCTCTGTATTGTGGCATCATTCTTGGTGAAGGTAGGATACTGCTCAAGGTCAGGGTCATACCTGCCTGGGCTACCTAATCAGACAGCTCCTCAATGTCTCTTTTCATGTAGTCCAAGGAGAGTACGTCTCAGGTCGTTTACACCAGCGTGGACAATGACTGAGTCATATTTGTACCTGCTGTTGAGAGACCTGAGTGCTTGCGTTATGTGGCGGATTCTAGCCCGACAGGCAGCTTACTGTGACCTTCTCCTTACTCAGTCTGGTGAGCGGGACGTCAGTGTGTCTGACTATGGAGTCACCAATGACTAGTGTGTCTGGCATTGTGTTTGGCCTTAAGGGCTGTGACTGTTTGACACTCTGACTGTGAGGTCTATGTGTTGCAGGTGTCGTGTTCTGAGGTGGTGGTTGTTTGGGTGTCTGCTTTGGTGGCCTCTGCTGTTTTGGTAGATTTTTGATCAGAGCCGCCGAGTATGTCTTTGTGTGTTTATGTGTATGATTTGAGGTTGTGATGGTACTATGTAGCATAAAGCTATTCTTTGCTAGTTGGTACTGTTCAGAATCCAAGATGATGAAGCTGACTGATGAGGGATATGAGGAAAGTCAGGAGGAGCTAAAATTTCCGCACTCTCAGACAGAAGGGAATGATTGTCCATGATATGATGCATTAGGGTAATCATTTGGAGGTGCAATACAAGAAGAGGACAAGGCTATCACATTAACACAAAATTTAGTTTATTCATTAGAAAGCACTATTTTTCAGAAAGAGAGGTGAATATGTGGAACAGACTACTACAGGAATTGTAGACTTTAGAAGCATTCTGTATATATGGATACATGAAACCACAGATATGGAATGGAAACCAAGACAGAATTACAGATGTATTCAGTCAGAGATGTGCATTATGTGTTAGCATAAAGTGACACAATGAAGTGTCAGAGGTGTGCATTAAATGGAAAACATAAGGCCAAGTATAAAGAACTACTACATGTGTAATGTTACATGAATAGTGAAAAGAAGGAAACAGAAGAGGTTTTAGAGTTACACAGCCACACAGCTGTGTATTTAGATGTCATGTGTCGTACATAAAATTACAACTGACAGTGGATTACTAGATCAAACTACAAATGATGTCCAACAAATGGAATTCATGAGGATTTGTTGTCAAAGGCATGGAAGTGCATGAGGCATTAGATCACACAAATGTATTAATAAATGACAAGGCAAAAGGAGATGTGGGAAACTGACGGAAACATAAGGTATGAAAGTCAAGTGCTGTCTGGGCAGCTTGATGCTAAACCTTGGCAATGCCTTCAGGTTTAGGAAGCTTTTAATCTGCACTTGTGCCTAAAGTGGTGATGCAAGAAAGAGATCCTGAGACTGAAACAGCGGGTAAGGATAGCAGGTGCACTGGACTGAAGGGTCATAACAACTGGTGCTCTTAGCACAATGGGCCCAAGCAGTGAAAGGCCAGGCAATAGAGTTCCAAAGCATCATTTGGCAGAAATAGCCTCACTCCGGGTAATCTTGGTAACACTTAGAAAACACTAAACAAGTACTGATGGGTTAATTCATTTCCGCTGAGATGCAATCTTAGATGACATGCAGAAGGTCAGAGAGACAGTGGCACTATGTATGTTCCTAAAGCTTTCCTATAAGAATAATTCAGTTGCTATAAACTGATAAAAAATGTTCAAATGTTATGCTTTGATTTGGAGGCAGTGTCATAAAATGTCACTCTTGTCCTTTTAAAGGTCCTGAAAGCATATGTGTGTGTGAGCTCCTGTTTAGAGAATGATATAAAACTAGACCCCATAACCCACCAATGCTAAAATGTTGGCAGAATTGTTCCCCTCTGGCCCCAGTCCTGGTGCCATGCTAGTTCAGTAAAATGTTCTGCTTAGATGTCTCTGACTGTGCACTGATGATGTGACATTCATCTGAAAGGCCACATGTTTAACTGCTGGTTATCTGTTCTACCTTTGACCTTTGACCGCTAGTTCGAGAAACTTTAGATTTATCTTCTCCTTTTTCCTCTGTCTGCCATCCCGGTTGCTAGAAGAACAGGTTTTGCATAAGCATGCATATTCTGAAGGGTTGAATTCTTTATTGTCATTATTTAGTGACTTAAATCCTCAGTGATTTGCCAGAAAACTACTAATTTTACCAGCAACAGATCAAAATTATGAGGCAAAACTGTGGGCATTCTATGAAATTTTGGGCAGGAGAGATGTGTAAATACTGTTGATTTTCAGGCGCTCTGTTTCCTTTAGTAAATTTTCTTATTTTCTTATTGCTAATTTGCAGAAGATTATCTTGCCTGGTGGCTTTGTCTTTCTCATGAGAAAAATTATTCTGAAGAGGGGCATTCAGGTTATGTGTACAGAAAGAAAATTCCCTAATCCATCCAGAATGTACAGGTTCATAACAGTTCACTGTTTACACTACAATGAAGTGGAACATACTTACCTACCTTCCAAGTGTTTGCAGCTTTCCCACAACACCAATGAACTGTGGAGAACTAAGGGTTACAGCCAGACAGGAGTGTTTGTGCTAGTGATTAAACATTAACAGGTGCTGTGGCTACATGAGCAGCTGCCTTTGTACAAATGTCAGCAGGGGATGGTAAATCGCTGAAAAATGAGGCAGTATGAGGGGGGGTGCTGCTAAGAGAAAGTCAGTATTATGCAGAACAGAAACAATTCAGGCTTTAGGTAGTAAATCATTATAGTCAGGAAATTACACCAGCATACTTCAATGGCAGATAATCTAATTAACCAGTGAACTGCACCTACAGATCCTACTGGGAGGAAACAGAGAAACCAAAAACTACACAAGTTTGCCTATTACCAGTAAATAGTCAAATCATTTAAACTGTTAATAATGGAATTGGTATAAAAAAGCGGAAAATAAAACATGACAAGTTAAAGGGAAGGAAGAAGAATGAAACTAGAATGCCTAAACGGACCGAAAGATTTGCAAGAAAGGAGCGACCAGAGAGTGGCAGACGGTCTACCACAAAAAAAAAGCAAGCTGATACTTGAGATGCAAACTGGCACATCATTTAGCATTTGCATTGCAGAGCCTGGCCCTCCATTAGTTCTTAAATGGGGTGTTTTCAGTGCAGAGTCAGAATGTCCTCTATCTCTATCTGCTTAGATTTTCTCTAGATGCTTCAAGTACCTCTCACATCTCAAACACATGCTGTAGATGAATTGACAATCCAGCAAACTGCATGTAGGCATATATGCCATGTGTAGATGAGTGTGTATACGTATATTTGCGTGAATGTGCACATGCAAACATGCGTGTGTGTGTGTGTGTGTGTGTCTGTGGCAGTATTGTTAGCTATAGTGAGATTTAGAGTCTTGCTATAAACTGATGAGTTCATTCTCATTGGAGCCATAGCTGTCTCAATTAATTTTCTCACTGTAATGTTAATTGATCTAACTGAGGTAGCAATTACCTTGTGCAGTGAGCCTTTTTTTAAATCCTAGAATCTGTATAATTAACAGTCCAGGTAATTTCAAATTCAATGAAAACATCTGCTTGAGCAGCAAGACAGCAACTCACTTTTCAGACAGAAAGGAACATCCCAGGAATTCATGAAAGTGCTTAGAATGAGCCATATGGCTCATGCTAAAAAGGTCCTGCTAACACAATGCATTATTTTGAGCTTCAGAAACCTCATTTTCAGCTAATTTACATGTCTCTGAATTGCATTTACTACAGCAACATGCAGATCATTGCTGATGTACACGTCATGGTAGTTACTGTTGCTGTTGTATGCATTGACATCCCCAGTCACACTCCCACACACAATGCATATTTAAATGCAAATGCACACACACACACACACACACACACACACACACACACACACACACACACACACACACACTCTCTCTCTCTCTCTCTCACTACAGCCCTGACTTGTCTGACCTCCCCCTAGGTAGTGGCTTCCCCACCCCTTAATAACCGTACTAACTGAAGTACCATTGGGGTACAAATGTTTACAGTACTCCCTGATGGACAGTGCTTCCTCTCACCTCCCATTGTGCTATTATGGTGCAGTTGTAGTTTCTCTGGTGGTTAGTGTGTACCTCCTAATCACCATACTGCTGGCAGTGTCATTATGACACCACAGTGTAGAGTAACTCCCTGGTTTCTAGTGACCTCCTCACCCACTATCCCTCTACTGTTTTTGTGTTCAGTAGATGCCGTGGTTATTACAACAAAGTGTTGGGGCTGGCCATGCTGATTTACACAGCTGAGAGATTTCTTGAATCACTCAGCATGTTGATGGCCTTTCTGGAATTGGTTCAGGGGGAGAGATGGGGGGGATGGGGGGACACAGCACATGGCTAATTAACATATGACTCTCCCACAGACTGCTTCATTAGCATACAGCATGGCCAGTGAGGCAGTCCTATGTCATTTTGCATGTTTCGTGTTATAGCACTGTGCAGCACCATTTTAGAACAAATTTTGGATACAAAAATGTTGCCACAATGAGAACATGAAAGTGTACACATCACAGCACCTTTTTGAATTCAGGCCCATATTATTGAGAGATGTGTGAACACGGTAGACAATATTCAACTGAGTGAATACCAAAACAGAAGAAAGGGTTACATATCTAGAGAATTATATCTCCAGCAGCACAGAAGGTCACACACATTGCAATGGACGGAACAAGCAGGTATCCATTAACATGAAGGAAAAGGCTAGGTCTTGACAGTGCCCACACTGGTACACATTGCTGCCAATATACATTGCTGAAGAAGACTTTTTCTCTAGTTCAGATAGCCAGTTGCAGTTAGCAAACTACAGTTGCATTGCTCTTGTTATTCTTCTTTTACATCAATTCTGCCATGCAGCCCTGAATGTTTCTAGTGATTTGCACTGCATAGTGTATTCCAAAAGGCTGTTCAACTTTTCCAACACCCATTTTGTGAAATAGCATTTCCTTATGCACATTTGACGTTTGTTTTATCTATTTCAGAACTGTGCATCTTCCTTCCAAACCAAATTTCTTTTTTGCTTTGCTTCCAAATCTGCTGCATGTTTCTTTGGTCCTGAATCTTATCCCCCACCTTTTTCTTTCTTATGTAGAGCCTATGTAGCCTGTCTTCCATCCCATTCTCCATTTTCTCCCTCTCTTTCTCTCCCTCCCTGCATTCTTCGTATATGGTCTCCAGACCTGGATGTATTATTCAAGGTGCTGCCTTACAATCACTCTGCAGCATGAGTCATCTCCAGATCTTTGCAGTCGGTGTCACTAGTGATGCAGTACAGTATCCTCCTGGTAGTTTCCCATGTGTCACTAGTGATGCAGTACAGTATCCTTCTAGTAGTGCCCCATGTGTCACTAGTGATGCAGTACAGTATCCTCCTGGTAGTGCCCCATGTGTCACTAGTGATGCAATACAGCATCCTTCTGGTAATACCCCACTGCTTGTAGACTATACTTAGTGTGATTTGGCATAGTTAAGTCTTTTTACTGGTCAGTTGTTTTTAAAGTGAACCTCCTTGAGGTTATAAATTATCTATGACTATTATTCCCTGGGTGAATGATATTGTATTTCTCTGCACAGATTCTCACCTGCTATCTTTCATCCCATGCTGGCATCCTTTATAATTTCCCAATGTAGCTGGGTCCATATTATCTCCTGTTGCTTCAGTCTTGGTTTTGTCCAAAAAGAGTTTAATCCTCTTCTCTATGCCTTGAGCTATGTCAGATAAGAACATTTAGAAGTCCCAAAACATATCCCTGAGGTACATCAACGATCATTACCTTTTTATCTGACAGAACCCTGATTACTGTTATTTTCCATATTCTTCACTCTGTCCTCCATTCTGTCAGTTTAACGGTTTTACTGCTCATCAATCTACCTCTCAGTTATTGGTAATCTTTTACGCAGGCTGAAGATGAATGCTTTGTTCAAAGTCTTTGATGATAAAAAGTGCGCACAGATATTTACATGTGTATACTGTGGATATGCAATACACAACTGCATCTTTAAGAATTGCACTATCCAAATAATGCTTTGAGTGTGATATGTCAGTTGGAGTGAAGTTTGTGATTGGATATGATGCTATTAACTGCCTTTCTGCTACAAGCTGAGACATTTGGTGTTATTAAAGTTGATATTTTACTTGAAATGCCGATGTCTGATGACATTCTTTACATTGTTGAACATGATAATTGGGTAAACCGTTGGTGTATAGCATGACAAAGGCCAAGTATATAACATCAAACAGATTCCCTTACCTCCCCAGCTATCCAGTCATAAAACTGTGTAGAGTTCATCTGGTAGGGTTCCTAGCTGGTCTAATGTAGCTCTCTTCAAAAAAAAAAAAAAAATGATGATTCTTCCCATAAAACCATAGCGGTCATGGATAAGGATGTTTTTAAACGTTCTGATTTCTATGAAATACTTGAGTATAACCATTAATGCCTCAGAGTATTAACTCCATTTACAGCATGAAGCAGTTACTCCACCCTCTAAAGGTTTACAACACCATCCATATTCAGTCATGTTCCATTACCCCTTTTTCCTATTCTGCTTTCTTTTTCATTACTGCAACCCCCCACAAGATGTTAATAATTTAATGTTTTTGCCCACTCCCTTTCTTTTTTACACCCTTCTACTGACTTGTTGTTGCTAGTTACCCCCATGTACCAGAAAAAACTCTACTTCCTGTCTTTTAGTTCTTAGACCAGGGCTCTGTACATTTCAGGGTTTGCTCTTTTAACTGCCCTGACTGCCACTTTGCTTTGCTTTACATGCCCTCCTTTCCTTCACTGTAAGTGTGGTCCTACTATAGGTCTGAAACACATTTTTCTTTTAAACTTTCTTTATCTCCCATATATATCCCGGATTCTCTTCTTATTTTCCTAACTTCCTGGAGTTCCATTACCTATACCTGTCCTTCAGTCCCCTCCACTGATACATACTATTCCCTGCTTCCTAAGTGGTCCTACACTAACAAATTACTGTCACACTTCACTTTTGTTTTTATCCCAAACCACAGTGTAATTTTTTTTGCCAGTGTTGCCCATATCTTAACTGCCCTTTCTCCCCAGCCCACCAGTGTTTCATAGTATATAGAGGACAGTATGCTGTGCTTCCTAATACTCTGTCATACCTGTAGGATAATCCCTCACTTATCTCAGGTGTCTACTAACCCTTCACTCTTTCTCTGATAATTCCTCTCCTTATACTTCCTCATCTTCCTGTTCTGTTAAGGATGTGTTCATTATTCCATATGGCAGCAGTTAATGACCTGCACATTCTTAGCAGGCCATTTTTCTACTTTTCTTCTGTAGTGGTCACAAACCCAAAACATATGAAATTCCTTTACCTCCCTTCCTCCTCCCTTTTCATTGTCTTCACGTTTTCCTTCTTCTCCTTCATCCTGCAGCACATAGCATCTCATTCACTTCTTAATATATACTCTAACCCTTCCTAACCTTTGTCTTTTCTAAGCAAGCTGAAGTACAGAATCCCAGCCCTTTTGCCACTGGCACAGATCTCTTTCTCACCACTCACTGTGCTGGCCTGTCTCACTGCTATGACTGCATGCAGCTCAGGCCTTGTATTATCTAATCTCATTGTTTTACTTAGCATCGCTCCACATTCCACCAATTTCCTCACTGTTTTTATTTCCCTTACTGACTGAAGATATTTACTAGGATGACTGCAATGGCCTCCACAGCTTAGTTAAAAAAGTAAGCTTTGCAGTGTGAAATTACTGACTGTTTTGTTTTCACAGAATTGTGTCTTTCTTCCAGCACTGTTAGAGTGGACATCACAGCCTCATTTAAGGATCTATGTCCAACAAAGTGTCTATTCTTGTATACTCCTGTGTAATAGTACATTATCTGCCCTATGACCACTAAGTACAGATCATTGTGCGATACAGCCCGAATGAAGTCTTTACAACCTACAGTCGCACAGTGTGTGATGGTGAGCACTGCAGTCTCACTGAAACATATCCATGCAGTGATTCTGTACTTAGTGTGTGTAACAGCCTGATTGTTATGTGTATGTACTATGATGAGCACTGCAGTCTCACTGAAGCATATCTCTGTAGTGATTCTATACTTGGTGCAAAAGCCTGACTGATATGTGTATGTACTATGATCAAATTCTTTGTGCTGTTGAATATTAAGTGGTGCAGCAGTAGTGTTGTTGCCTAACACTAAGAGGTTCTCTGGTTTGATTCTCACCTGGAGTGCCTTCTGTGTGGAGTCGGCATGTCCTCCCTGCATTTGCATGGGTTTCCTCCGGCTGCTCTGGTTTCCTCCCACATTACAAAGACATGCATATGGAGTGTTTCTCCCCAGGCCTCTGCTGAAAACTGACTCCGTTCCAAGCCGGACATTCTCAGTTAACAAATGTTAAATAAATAAAAACATTACAGTCTGACTGGGAGATATCTACCCTACAATCATGAGCTATATGCTAGGATGCACTTAATTTTGAACGATGTGTATGTATCCTTTTGTTACAGAGCTCACTCTGAGGTATCCGACAGTCTGCATGAAGAGTATGTACTTCAGGATCATGCACTATATGTTGCTGTATGCTACAGTATGACCGACAGACATCTTTTACAGTATGACTGACTAACTGGTCAGGAAGAGGCCCTTACGGACCGCAAGTTAAAATGTTAAGAGCAATATGAAAAGGAACCTCCTAGAATAATAATGCTTTCTAAATAGGAACAGTTTAAATTTATTTTCAACTAATTCAGGCTTTTTTTTGGAAGGGAAGATAATGTTGCACAAATACATCCCAAGTGCCTGAGGTTTCCTTTCTGAATGCACACAGTGGTATGTCTGCCAGATGATTTCTTTCAGCACAGTCAATGTGAACTAGATTTGATTTTTACATTTTTATTAATAGGAAAGTCAGAATGCTACTCTTGGGAGTTTCTTGTTTCTTGAGCCTTGGCCTGTACAGTGTGGTCACATTACTGATGTATGCTTTTAATGCAATTTGTTTAGAAGTTTAATTTAATATCATTAACAGCTCATTTCTTTGACTTGCACGCCTTTTGATTTTTACAGAGCAGATCTTGTTAGCAGAACACTTTGAAAATGGAGTTGGAGATTTTTTGTATGTGCTGTGACCATGGCGAATGACATTGGGAGGATGGGGCCCTGAAGACTTATGAAAAAACGACTGCTGGTGAATGGGCCTTGCAGACTGCTGTACTGTAATATGACTGTGGGGAAATAGGGCCTGTAGTCTTACTTCCCAGTGTGATTGTGGGATGGATGGGTTTTGCACACCTTTTAGTTAAACTGTGAAAGACAAGGCCCATAGACTTGCTCCAATGTAGTGTGAATGTAGGAAGATGGGCCCCTGCAGGCAGACCTCATAGTCTTTAGCCAGGGCAGACTACATGTCTACTCTGTGCAGATGGATTACATTGCTTTAATGCTGCCACTGTACTCCATGTAATGTTTAAATAAGGTATTTGCTAGTGATGGATAGACATAGAGATTTAACATATACAGTCGGACAGTGATGTGACTGATCACCCCATACTGTGTAATTATGGGGAATCAGTCTCTACAGTTGCACAATATCCAGTATAGCTGTGCTTGTACTGGGGGGGGTCACTGTAGATTTATACAGTGTGACCACAGAAGGATGGACTTTACAGGTTTAACATACAAATAATGGCATTAGTGGGACTGACCCTGCCTTGAGTAATATACAACTGGTATATTTTGGTTTCTGACATACCACTCTTGTTTTTCATGAAACCCAAATTCCAAATGAGGCAGTAAAATATGTAAGTTACGTTTTGCCGAACAGGTTGAATAGCATGATTCATAGCTACAGTGTGCATGAGAATTACCTGCTTGTTTCATAATTAAGAGTGTTGATGTCTGGGAAAGTTGGACAAGAAACAGAGTTACTGAAGGATGTCTTTCATAGTGCGACTAGTCAGGGTATGCTGTACAGACTTGGCTAGAAAACACCGATAAGACCAATATGAAAATGAATTTCCTTCACCTGGTTCTGCTTAGTTCTGGAATAACAATGCTTTCCAAATAGGGACAGTTTCAATTTCTTTTTGACTAATTCTTACTTTTTTATATTTCAAGACTATATTGTACAAATACATCCCAAGTGTCTGAGTTTTTTTTTTTTCTAAAAGCATGCAGTGGTATGTCTGCCAAATAATTTAATTCGGCACAGTCAACACAAACTAGACTTATTTTTTACATTTTGTTAATAGGAAAGTCAGAATGCTACTCTCAGGAGTTTACTGTTTCTTGAGCCTTGGACTGCACAGTATAGTCAAATTACTGACTTATGCTTTTAATGCAATTTGTTTAAAAGCTTAATTTAATATCATTAACAGCTCAGTTCTTTGACTTGCACTCCTTTTTGATTTTATGTTGCAGATCTTCTGTCAGCAGAACACTTTGGAAATAGACAGAGATTTTATTGTATATACTGTGACGATGGTGAATAAACCTTGTACACTTACATGTATTGTGTCTTTAAGGGGATGAACCCTACAGACTCTCCTATGTTCTACAATAGTAAAGTTAAGGGTATTGCAGACTTTTCTCATGTACAACAGAACCAAGAAAATGGCCTCTGCGGGTAGTGTGCATAAGGGAAAATGGACCTTTTCATGTAATGTGACTGTGGAACGATAGGCCCTGTGTGCTTGCTTAATTTACTGTGACTGTGAGAAGAAGGGCCTTAGAGGCTCATGTTATATATTGTAACTGTGGTATAATAGACTCTGCAGGCTTACTTCAAGTAATGTGACTGCATGAAAATGGGTCCTGTAGACTTGCTTCATTTACTGTGACTGTGGGAGGATGGGCCATGTAGAAGTAATTTATATACTATGACTTTGGGATGATGAGCCCTTCACATTTACTTCATGTACTGTAATTGTTGGATGATGGAACATTTAGGCTTACCTCACGTAATATGATTGTCAGAGGATGGGCCCTAAAGGCTTACCTCATACAGAGAGACTGCTGGTGAATGGGACTTGCAAACAGATACACTGCAGTATGAATGTGGGAAAAAGAGCCCATAGACTTAAGGCACATAGTGCAGTAGTGTAGCTAGGGTGGGGTGAGACAGGTAAATCCCCCTGGCACAAAGTGTTGGGGGCGCAATAAGCCAATCCTGATCTCTCTTTAATGCAATACCAGCTTTTAAAGTCTAGTATTGCATTAGCTGTCAAACCTGAGTGCTGTAGGGCTCTCTGTGTGGTCTAAACTTTACTGACTGTTTGCTACATTTGTATGAAGCAGTTTGCTGCAGTTTAAGAAGAAGATTTTTTTTTAATTAAAACATGAGTTCTATGGCGCTCCATGCAGGCAGGGTACAAACTGTAGCAACTGTTTGCTACAGTTTAAAAGATATTATTTGGTTATTTATATATTTATTTAATAAAATAAGTTAAAGGAGGTTTGGAGCAGGGCACAGAAACAGGACCTAAATGGCTGGGGCAGGAAAGTGGGAGAGCCATGTGATAATCTGGCCACCTGGCTAGTGTGCCAGTAGAAGGAATATCCCTTTATTTAATTTAATTTATTTATTTATTTATTTATTTATTGCACTTGATAGAAGAGCTGGGGTGTGAGGGGGGTGTAGATCTAGCTGTGAGTGTTTTTATTTTACACTTGAAGAGCTGGGGTGCTGTTTCATAGTATTGACCCAGGGTGCTGGTTGAACCATATATGCTTCTGGCATAGTGTATGAGATGGGTGGACTTTGCAAACCCTTTAGTTAGGCACACTGTGAAATGATAAGGCCTGCAGACTTACTCCAATATGGTGTGAATGCAGGAAGATGGGCTTTGCAAACAAAGTTCATGGTCTGCAGCCAAAGGACAACAGGCCCTTCATATCTACTCTGTGTAGATGGGAGTATGTGTGCTTTAATGCTTAATGTGTATGTGTTTATGTGTATATGTATGCCATATAATGTGTCCATAAGATATAGGTCCTGCAACCTTACATGTGCACATTGGTTGTAGTGGATGCCATTTACTGACCAATTCTTATAATGTCCTTTTTTGGGAGTACAGGCCCTGCAGATATAAACCATGTTGCATAATTGTGGATGAGTGGACCCAGAACGTATCCTTCCTGTGCAGTGGCTGGTAATGGATAGACATACAGTTGTAACACATACAGTAAAACAGTGATGCGAATGATCACAGTGGTGTACCCCATACTGTCTAACTATGAGGAATCTATCTCTACAGATCAACATTATCCAGTACAGCTGTACATAGTGGGGGCAGGACCTGTAGACGTAGCTTATACAGTGTGACCACAGAGTGACCACAGAAGGATGAACTTTACGAGAATACTGTGCAAATAACAAGCTCAGTGGAACTGACCCTGCAGTCATACATGCTGCATTGTGGCACTCTTTAATCTTGGGCAATACACAATTAGTGCATCTTGGACTTAGACATAGCATTCTTGTTCTTCATAAAAATCAAATTTTAAATGTGACAGCAAGATAAATAAGCTAGGCTTTCCATAACAGATTGGAAACCACAGTTCAAAGCTTCAATGTGGATCAACATTGTTTGAGTATTTCATAATTAGAGTGTTAATCTGTGGGAAAGATAGGTAAGAAACAATTGTCTGTACCCCATTCCTTTTGGCTGTATACCGCTGTCTTATGAACCTGTAATACTTAATGGGCTGCTTACTTTCCTAGCCTAGGTAGCAGCAGCGGCAACCATTGCTTCCAGAATCTGGTAAGTGCAGATGTTAAATTCATCCATAATAAATTCCTTTGTTTAATTCAGGTGTCACCTTATACCCTTAGGATTTGAAATGGTGGTCACTTTTATAATAATAACATCTCTTCAAACTAGAGTGGAATATAGCATGATGGTAAATATCCAACTTGATGGCCATCACGTTTGCTACTTTCTGGTTAGTTAGATCAGACCAAGTGCTGTTCCCTTCCCTCTCCCTCTCCCCTCCTCTCCACTTCTCAGTATTTAATACATCACTTTATAAATTCATAATTATAGAATGAATGGCCATTAACATTTGAAAACAAGCACGCTGACTGGTCAACCCAACCAGGGTGCCAGTTGTAAATCGAGCATATAGCAATGGAAAAAAGTACAGTCACCTAGACTTTGTTCATTAACATATGCTATGAAAATGTTACTTTTTATTTAAAAAAATACAAAAAACCATCAAATGAACTGAGATGAAATTGAAATGAAATGAGACCTCAAATGAACAAAAGAGACAGGAGAGAGACAACAAGGATAATCAGGTAAGTTATACAAAACTAGACAAAGATGCCTGATTATCTTTATATTTTCTCCCATTTTTTTTGAAATCTCTGGATTTCATTTTTTTTAATTAAAAAACAAAACTAACAAAAAAAAAAAAAAGCAATGGAGATCTTTCCTTCTCCACTGCTTCCTTTACATAGGATGTACTGCGTAAGCATGGGAACATAAGTCCCATATGCATACGCTGCACACCAGGAAAGCCCCATGAAACTGGGGAAAATGCAGAAGAGCACCACTGTGCTGTTAATCAAGGACATTATTAAAGAAAAGTAAGTAACACATTTCTTAAATAATGTCATTGCATAATAGCAATAACCCCTGGTTTGGTGTGGGTAATGCTG
Organism: Protopterus annectens; assembly: GCF_019279795.1. Classification (NCBI taxonomy): domain Eukaryota; kingdom Metazoa; phylum Chordata; order Ceratodontiformes; family Protopteridae; genus Protopterus; species Protopterus annectens. Next base: position 1,191,107,979 of record NC_056741.1, read on the forward strand.
GGTTTACCCACAATTGACTTTGTTTGGTGAAGAAGGAGAATACTGAGGCTGCGGAATGATTTAACAAAGGTCTTGGTTTCATAGTGCAGATTTCAAGGATGCGTAGTGCAGATGAAACAAGAGGGTGAGTCAGGGGTATACAAATGACAGCACTTTTGTTGACTGGACACACAAAGGACTTAACATACAAGTATTGATTCATCATTTATATACAAGCTAGAAGCTCTCATCTGTACATGTCTTGGTGGTCAAACCTTGGACTAAACTGTAATGGACCTGGCACTATTTTCTCACATCCAACTATAGTGAATGCAAAATTTCTCCCTGTGAACTCAGTGATTGCCATGTGTTGAGGGTGTCCAGTTATACTGTCATGTATGTTGTGTCATCTGTCACAAAGTGCTTTTAACAGTTTCTTTGTAGTGATTTAGCATACAAAAGGAAGACTTGGGAAGCAAACACAGCACTAAAGGATCAAGCTAAGCTACCAGACATTGAGCAATATTATGACGCACACATGCTACCTGTTTGTTTTGCTATTACTTGAACTTTATATTTACAGCCATGTGCTCTTGAATATTTGGAAATAAAAAAAACACCATTGGTCATCCTGAAGAATAAGTTTACACAGTTGCTAAACCATGTGGCTAACAAACTGCAGTAAATGAATCTATCAAAAACAATGCAACTAATCACAACCTGTACAGTACCTGGATCCAAATCTGAACTAAATTTTAATTTCTACAGCTTGGTACTGTACATCTTTGTTACTCTTGTTGTAAGGGTTTATTTTATTCATTTTATGGTGTTCTACTTAATATGTGTCCTTTTATAGAATAGGAACCATATAAAACTTTTGTAATACCTAATAATGATTTATAAAGTGGTGCATCAGCATATCTATCCTGAAGCACATTTTGAATTCAGTCATAAAAAAGAAAAAGATACATCTGATTCTCTTTAGGCCAAGTGATACCCAGGCCATTGCCTTCAGGCGTCTTTGTCAACTGCTGTGGCAGCAGTCTATATACTATTTGTTAAGAAGCAATGATGCCTTCCACAAGGTTAAGATTTGTTTATACTTCCTTGTAAAATACGCAACTCAAATTGCAATATTACATTCATTAATAAAAAGGGTGATGTCAAAGGTCGTCATTCTTTGTAGCACACTGTAGTCAATACATTATGAACCAATACTGTTTTATACATGGACCCACTGCTAATTTACTTGAGAAGAAGACAGCTTAGAAAATGCATAGTGAAATTTCCAAGCCTCAAGTGTCTGTCCCATTTATTAACTGAATTTATATTTCAGTAGTGATTTTCTTCTCACAAATGCAAGCAAAACTTTCCACCGCTGTAAAGTCATCGTGCACATTAAAAGTGACTATGTGGCATATATACAAATGAACAACTCTCACTACTTCAACTGTATCAAAAGCAGTGGAACCACACATGACTTGCCCAGTTCTAATGCTCCTGCATGTGTGTTGCATTCACAGAGAACATACATCACAAATATTAAAAATTTAAAATAAAACAAGAGCTAAAAATTTACGACAGCATATAAAAAAAGATTAGGAGCAGAGACTAACACTGAGGCAGGGAATGGAAGACAGTGTTTTATAAAGCGGTTAAGGAACTCATTTCCCTAGTAACGAGAGCACAAAGATCTGAATTTCAATACAATGAACTGTCACCTGACTAAGGAAATGGGTCCTGGGAAAACATAAATAATTTTAGAAACAGATGTGTTGTGGTCTTCCGGTAATTAGTAGCTGCTGAATCCCCTGCAGCTTATATTTTTTTTGTTCTAGCCTGTCTCTTAAAAAGTGTAGGTGATACCAGGTGCTTCGTGGTTCTCCATGTTTATCCACTGACATTTTGATCATGAAACTGTTTTAGATCTGCAAGGGAGAGAACAGTTCTAGCTATTCTAGCTTAGGGTGTGCCTCAGAGTGTACCCCATGTGAATGGTGTGTGTGTGTGTGTGTGTGTGTGTGTGTGTGTGTGTGTGTGTGTGTGTGTGTGTGTGTGTGTGTGTGTGTGTGTGTGTGTGTGTGTGTATATATATATATATATATATATATATATATATATACGTACCTGCATTCATGTTTGCATGTGTGTGTAATATTGCTTGCATGTGTGCACTCAGCATTTGCTGATTATACCTGTGTGTTTGAAGACTACTACCCACAGCTGGAGAACACCACTGCTGCTGCCTAAGTGTTTGGTCCCCCAGTATTGTCCAGAATCAGATATCATATTGATATTTTAGGGGGACACCTGCTGAGGTAGGATGTGGGGGCTTCAACAACTTCAACCGTGCTACCTCTATTGAGTGCACCTCAGACCTGTTAATCAAGTGAAGTGACTCACCACTTTTTTTGTACAAAGAGGTTCCATTCCATTGCTAGACTTGCAGGAATGCAGAGACTCATGGGTGGAACTGGTCAGTGATAACTTTGTTCTCAGATCAGTAGCAAAAGTGTAAACTAAAATGTCTTTAGTACTTTATGGAAAAATATGTTCCCCTTCTTTATTCCAGTCCATAATCTGACTTTGTCTTCACAACCGAAAGGATAAAACATTCTAAATAAGTGTTTTAATACAGTACACAGAAAAAAGGAAAATTATTTTCAGCACATTAGCCCTTCTCTAACCTATTTTGTGTGCAGTTGACATCTATTTCATGCCTTATTTGATTGAAAGCTTTCTACTAATGGACCTTTACAGAAATCACTGTTAGAAAAAACATTCCTTTGTTCCTTTCATAATCACTATTCGAGCCCAGACAAGTAGTAGTTTGCTGTATAAAAGAAAATGTGTTACAGCTGTGGTGCTTTTCTTGGTTTAGTTTATAAATGCATCAACCTAATATTGTTTCTCTAACATATGCTTATAACTGTATTAAGGAATGCATCCGTTTGCCAGCACCACCAGTTTACATTAAGATAATAGAAGTGCGCATTCATAATACTTGCATTATTGCCTCAACACTTAGCTTTTTAATCCTGATTCTGCCTTTCTTTTCTCAGGAGTTGGAATGAAGGCCAAAATCTGCATTTAAATGACCATAAGGCAACCTGTCGTTTCACTGCAAAATCTCTGGCTGGAGGGATGGAGGTCTTTGATTGCTTTCAGTGGAAAGTAATTAGACGGCGGACTACAGAAAGAGTTAGTTTTACATGCCTTCCTCTACCAAATCGTACGACTCCCTGTGAGGTTAGGCTATAGCCGTGGTTCTTTTTAATTCTTACAATAATTTCTTAAGTGACAATTCCCCTCAGAACACACACAGAATGGGATGGGGGAGGGCTAACATTTCAAGCTCATTTGGAGTATGGAATGCGGAGACATCATTAAATAGAATTCTTCAGCTACACAAACATTATTATTTTTCTCTTCCTCACACTCTCTCCCACTTTATCAGTCTGCATGAAATGTGGTGTGTACTAACAAATTAGTTAAAAGAACGTGCATACATGGACCACTAAGCAGAAGCGGTATTTTAAAGTTGGATTTGTGCAATCAGTGCTGTCATCTACCTAGGCAGGTTTACTCTCTTTACAGAAGAAACAACTGCAGTAAATGCCATAACTCCATTATATTCACTCAGCACATCTTTGGCATGCATGTATGTAATTCTAGCAGCCTTGCTTACTCAGTCAGCATTTTGGTATGTGTACCTCCGGTACTTGCTAAAACTGTCTTCCCCGTGCTGCACTTCAACAGCTAAAAGACTGCTTGTATCAGTTTGCAAGAAGACATGTTTCTTTTGCAGCTAGTGTGCTTGAGGCAGGTCATTAATCTTTGGCCAATGTTTATCGTCGGAACTTGCCATGATATTATTTAAAGCTGTCGCTGCCAGTCATATTATTGTAGTCAACACAGTTACCCAAATGTTTTTGTTTTTATCCCCTCAAGGGGTACAAATCTCAGAGATGCATGCTGTCAGAAACAACAATAGGTAGTGTATGTGTTTCTTTCAGATGCAGCGTGTGCTACCAGTGAGGTTGCCATAGAGAAAGGTCATGGGTCACATTAGTTGTTGTGACCCTCTTTACACTATGACATAAATTGGTCATGCAGTCAGTTATACAATTGATTAGCATTATTGTATGCTCTTCACACACATCAAAGGTATTCACAGAAGTAGGGCCTACAGGTTGAGAAGGAAGGTATGGGGTGTGTAAAGACACACTGTACACTGTTTGTCTGGAAAATTTCTTTCTCCTTATTGTCCCTCAGTCAAACCAAAACAATGTGTCACATGGATAGGTCAAGCAAACTCTGTTACTACTTTAAGCAACAAATACAACAGATTGAGATTTCATATAAGGGAAGAATCTAGATGAAGCATTACACAAATAAAGACTTTGATAGCAGACAAGAGTAAGCTTGGAGCCACCAACTCTCTTGAGTACAGCTTATCGTTTTTTTTTTTTGTTCTTTTTAATCTCTCTCTCTCAAGTTTTAAAGAAAAGCCAAACACTACACACTTAACTAAAATAAATTGCCTAGAAAGAAGAACGTGAAGAATTAAAGTACTACTCTCAGATATGATACACGAATACATTACAGTAACTAATTTGAAGTTTACACTCTTTCTATTAAGAAGTGTGTGTGTGTGTGTGTGTGTGTGTGTGTGTGTGTGTGCACATCCACACACACACACACACAAACACACACACACACTAGAAAATACAAAATAATGTAATGTTTGACTCCTACAGAATGAATGTCATTACAAAACTTAAGAAACAATCTCTGAAACATCTAGCCATGCTTTTTTCTCAGTCATGAGACTTTTTTCTTCATTCTTAAATAGTTTAAAAGCTTTCAAAATGTTCATAATTTTTACATGCATATTTGATGTGCGAAACACAAGCCATGTAATAATAGCATAGCTTTATACAGAAGCTATAATAATTACCAAAAGTGCTCTGACTAACTTTCCTACCTTTTAAAGTTACAGATCGTAGTTAACCTACAAGTTAATGCTAACTTCCACCCCATATAAATATTTCTTTTGACAATAACATGTACTCATGAAAAACTGTCATGGGACATTCAAGGGTACTCGTAAGCAAACAGTGCACAGCATCACATGAAACAGCATGTTGAGGGAACTTGTGCAGGAAAAGAGCAATTTAGAGACACTAGAAGTGTGCCAGCACTACCTTTGAAACAGCATGGTGTGCGTGACATGAAAATGACTGCATACTGGTATGCAAATGAGTTTCAAGATGCTAATGAGAGTTATGTACCAGACATGGAGTGCTGATTCAGACACGCAGACATGTATCCCTATGATATGTGGTGGTCAGCTCTTCCGAGCACCAGGATTTTTGGATGTATATGAGCTCTATTTGCATAATGATATTAGGAACAGTGTTAGCTAACAGTGCAGCATGCGTCAGTGACCCCCTTCAAAGCCACTGTCTGCTGTGTTGCATATTGTCCATCTCAGTATCACTTTCCCAGTTGGAACATTGTTATGTGTACAGAGAAACCTCACATGGAATCAAACAGCATGTACATAATGCCTATCCCAAGGGACACACAGGTTTTTGGAGCATTAGCAATTATTTCTACTAGAAGTTTTCAGCATCTGAAGAGGGGCATGTTAGGAGCTGGTATCAGCTTCACAAACCCTATACGAGTTCCTTGGGGAACATTGGTTTCTGCAGAAAGCAGAGAACAGAACCACTCCCAACACTCTGTTTGAGATATAGTTCTGTTCATCATTATAATTAGTCCACCCTCTGTCTCTCTGAATCTCTCCATTGTTGCTCCTTTTTGTATCCACTCCACTCCTGTCTGTCTGTGCCTGCATTTTATGTATAAATGTTGCTCCTTTTTGTGTCCATGCCCCCCCCATGTTATCTAGTCTGCATTTTATATTTGTAGAACCCTACCACCTTCCCTATATATATATATATATATATATACATACATACACTCTCCTTAGCAGACATGGTTCTTGCTAATTTCCCCATCTAACATTCTTAAATTTTAAATAGGCAGCTGTGCCTTAAAATAATACACCGTTCTCTTTCCTCTACCATCTTCCCTTCATTTTGCCCTTGAGTGTATTCCTCTGTTTGTTCTTTTCCCATATCTGGCTTTCCTATCCCCATTTCCCCATCACTTACCTCATGAAACATGTTGACACTTTGCTGTGCTAGCACTTTCTGGCTGCATCTATGAGATGTCATGTCCTGTTTACTTTTATGACATTCAGAATTCCTAAGCCCAGTTCAGTTTTTATTGATCCAATTCCTCCACAGTATTGTTTTTTCCCTGTTTGTTTTACTTTCATTTGATACTGTTTGCACTTCTTTGCAGTAAATATAAACTGATGTTTCCAATCATTTTTTCATCACTGCCAAATCTCTCTTCAGCCTTTCAAAGCAATTTTATGATTAACCCAACTACAAAATCTACATTTTCAAAATTAAACTACCACAGTAAGACTGATTCCATAATAAAAAGGAGTACAGAAAAAAATATCATCCATATGTCTCAAGTGTCCAGATTTTTGCAGAATATCCAGGATTCTGCTGCATGTTTTTGGTCTGTACCTCATAAAGTGTGTGGTTTTCTGGCAAATCACAGAGGAGTAAAGTCATTAAATAATAACAAACATTTGAGTTTGACTTCATACCCTTCAGAAAATGCATGCTAACACAAAGCCTGCTCTTACAAATTTCTAAGATTAGAAGACCAGCATTTAAAATCCGCCCCTATTTTTAGGCCTTTGTTCCCCCATTACATTATGCTTTGTCCAGATTTCTTGCACCAAGAGGTTGAGAGGTATGAGCCTATCTCAGTATTGAGAGTATCTTTTGTAGCTTTCTAACATGTCTCCTATATCACTTTTTCTGGCAATATATTATGGGTAACAGTTAGATTGAGGCTTGTAAGAGCAAGTCATAAAATAGCAGACTAAATGCATGAGAATGGGAGCGTGTATGTATTATGTCCAGGAACGCTGTGTCACATAGTATTTAATCCCTTTTCTCTGAGGTATCGCAACCTCACAAATAGCATATACAAGTAGTGGAGGTACAGAGGTAGAGGGAGACTTACCCCTGAAAAAAATATATATCTTTAAAAGAGAACAGTGATTGTTGAGCTTCACTATTCTTTACCATTTTTTCCCCATAATTCTGGAACTCACAGTTAAGGGTCTCAATATTAAAATAAGGAGTCTGCCTAATACCTTCACTAGAAAATATTACATTTTCAAAGTCTCTCTCTTGAAAAGTCCTGCTCCCAGCTAATATACATATTAAAAAAGTGCTGGATGGAACTTAATGGAAGTTTGACAAAACAATGCATGGGATGAGAGAATATGACCAGCCAATACAGAAGTAACAGCCAATCTCAATACAGGTAACAACAGAGACAGAGAGAGAGAAATTATATGGCTTCATGTGATCACGTCTAGGAAATGTGAAACGATTATATTGAACAAGAAACGTAAAGGAGAAGGGGAGAAGGCAGCACAGGGAGAAGAAAGAAGTGACCAGTTGTTCTCTGTGTTTGAAAAAGCACTTTATGGAGAGGGACTGCGGATCCATGGAATGGACTGCTGGAATGTGCAGTACAGAAGAAACTCACACAGGCATTCAGGACGACATTGAAGAGTTGACAGAAATGGGAAGCAGGGTGTAGAATAGACAGAATTTAAAGACAGTTAAAACACAAAGCAGCTAAGTCACCAGAGTCTATCTGCTGTGAAGGTAATGTAAGTTAATGTTCTTTTCTTTCAGCCCTTGTAATTCCTTCTCAGTTCCATCCCTGTCACTTGACCCCTAGCAGTACAGTATGCGCTGATCAAAATGCCCCTTTTTCCTCTCTCTCCTTGAGTAGGACTTCACAAGTATCTTAGCTTTATCTCACACCCCAGGGCCTCTCTCATCTTTATTTAACTCTTTGTTGCATGTTTTCTTTCTGGTTTATATCTTTGTGCAATGAACAAATGACCTCAGCAAATTTGGACTCTACTTCTCACTGCATACATTCCAACATGCTCTTGGCTTTCACCAACATGTCACATTGCAAAGCATTATCTAATTTAGGGCTGACTATTACTGCCAGAACCTTTTGCTTCAAATCATTAGTTAAGAGTCAGCAAAACAAGATTGCAGATTCTCACCAACAAAGTAATAGTATTGTACTTTTTAAATTAATGAATTCTCAGCTGCCATTAGTCCACCCAACCTGCAACTTGCCACAGGTCTATATGGAAACCATCATTTCCATTTGTGACATTCCCCCAGAAACTGGAATCATCAGCATACAGGCTGATTTGCATTCCAAAGTTAAGGCTATGTCTTAGACGAATGCACTGAACACACCAGTTCCAGCAGAGGCCTTGTCCTCTGCTTTCTAATGTAGTCATGGCCATTCCCCCCTCATTGCCATGTTCTGTTTTTCATCAGGTGCTCAGTTCTTTATGCTTTTCGCCATTCTAAAGCCTGTCTCCACACCCTTTAATATCCACATCATCATGTGCTGAAGTTTTGAAACATTGCAGGGTTTCACAGCTGTCTTGTTCTTTTTGATCCAAACCCAGTTATAGTGCTGACTTAGCAAGACATATGTTGCATAAAGCCATTATTTTAAACATCAGCAGGACAATTACTGTTACTTAGAGTCCCCTCTGCTTACCTGCTCATTCCCAATATAGGGTAAGAAGCCTGCTTATTCCTTCAACATATCTGCTGAGAACTAACGTACAGCACAGTGGTCATACAGGCAGCCATGAGGGGATTTTTGCATTGGACATAGCCTGTTCCCTGTTCTTTGTCCATAAATTGAAGAGCACATTGTGGTGGGGTGTGCAGAGGGTACAGAGAGGACTTGTCCCATCTAATTGTTGACGTAACCACTCAACACTACTGCCTTTACATTTGTGACCACCTTCTCATCCTAATTGTTCCCCAGTATCCACTGGAAAGAATAATTAAAGATTTGCTTCTGGGATGCCCACACTGTTCCACTCAGGAGGACGTGATCAGGCAAAGCCTTATCAGTACTCACCTGTCCTTGGCCAGATGCTGCAACAACTTGGGGCTAGCTGAGCCAAGGTTATCCGGGTCATAGTCTGAGCACCAGCCCTCTAGCCTTGGAGCTGCCAGCCCTAGCCATAATTAAAATGGTTAACAGATCTTTGTTAATACTTTGTCAAATGCCTTGCTGTCATCTGGATAAGCTGTATCCATAGTCCCTTTGTCATCTTCTGCACAGTTCACCCTTTAAAATGTACTCATTTTCTTCACCACTAATCATAGCTAGTAATTGTTTTCTTCTGAAGAGATTATGTAAAGCTATAGGTTTGTATTAAGTCATAGTGTATTCAGTCTGCTTCCATAATATTCTGCGTCCCCTCAAATTATCTGTGGTGTGGTCCCAGTTATTCTCATTAGGGATAATATATAATTATCGACCATGGGATGGGTAAGGTCATTCTTTAACCAAATGTGATAGGTTAATTTAAGCATGGATACTACCTCCTGTAATTCTTTGGGTGGAGTAGACATACTCTTCCTGTACCAGCCTAATTTTCATTTGGTTTCCTGGTACATCCTAAAATATTCTGGTTAACTGGCCACACTAAGTTGCACGACTGTCTAAATATATTTATTTGTAGTATTTACCCTTGTAGCCAGGGTCCCCACACCAACCCATTAAGAAATGAAACATAGATAACTAAATAAATAATAAACTAAGGTGACTATACTATTCTCTCTCATACACAGTCTGATGTACTTCTAATATGTTTCCATAGTACAACTCTCAGAAGACAGACTCAGATATGAGCATTGTTCAAGCAAGTTAAGAAAGCCTGCCCTCTACTTATGACCTCAGGTTTTCCCTGGAGGCAACACACTTGCTGCTCTTTAAGGGTTTCTTTATTCTTTTTTGTCAGGACCGAGAAAGCAAATAAGAAACAGATAACAGAAATGCAAATGCTTTAATTTGGGGTCTCTAGGGAAATAAAAACACATGCCTTCTTCCCTCATGAAATATTAATTTATTACAATCTGGTTTAGGTTAGTCAGTGAGAATTACCAAATGTTACTTATTACCATCCCAATGTCCAGATGCAGCACTCGGTGAATGTCATAAATAAAGGTGCCTGTAACTAAATGTTGCTAATATACTGAACATGGAAAACTGACAGAGAAGTACATTGTTTCAAATACCTTCAATTTGTTGCTGTTTTTTTTTTTTTTTTTTGATAAGGCAAGCCCCACTACATGACAAAGGAAATGGGAGGTTGTGTGTGTGTGTGTGTGTGTGAGCCTGTGTTCAGTGAAAACAAAAAAACATTAAAGTTAACAGACCTAGATTTAACAGAATTAAACTACTGGTAGCCTTTGGTTGTCGCTTCTGTAAAGCTTGCAAGGAAACTGTGAAGCATGTCCATAGATTTGTATGCAAGTAGTAAACTAGTTGTTCTTGCAGACCATTTTAAGCCTAGCCAGTTTCCCTCTTTGTGCTTAAAATAACCTATCCCATTTAGTTATAGATTAACATTACCCATCCCATGGTTGAAAATTAAGTATTACCCCTAATGAGAATAACTGGGATCATATCATAGATAGTTTGAGGAAACCCATGGATGGGATAAAGCATTTAGGAGCTGCCTCTGTCCATTAATAGTATACAGGGCAGTCCTGGGGTAACATTTCTGTTTCCCATCATAGATCTAAGTTTCACTTGAATATGGACAGAGATGAACTTTGTTTTAAGTCGATGGGGTGTCAATTCCACAGCAGGCGTATCTTCTGCAAGATATACCTGTCCCTCCAAGCTAGGCAGAGGTGTGTCCATATTCATTAAGGATATCCACACCTCCAGGCTAGTTGCACAGCATAATGCATCCGAGATTATCCAAGCACAATTAACTCTGGGCAAGACTGCAATCCAAATTGTAGCTTGCTACAGACCCCCCACCATGCCCCAGGATTCCCACTCCTCATTTCTTGATACACTGGAAAATATTAGGGTACAACCCAACACCCTAATAATGGGTGATTTTAACTACCCCACCATTAACTGGGAAAACTACTCATGTACCAACTCTTTTGCTCAACCTTTCTGGAATTCATAAATTCCAATGCCTTGGATCAACTTATTCACACCCCCACCAGGGGCAGCAATATCCTAGACCTGGTCATTGCCAACATGGGTGACTGGTGTTCCACACCAGAGGTTAATTCCTTATTGGTCAGATCCGACCACAAGCTAATCACCCTAGACATCCCGCCCCTACCCCCCCATTAGGGAAACCACCATAAAAAACTTCTCCAAAGCCAACTTCATACTTCTTAAGACAGAAGCAGCAAACTTCATGACACCCAAGCAGATGGACAATAGAGGTATGACTGCTGAATCCTACACAAACGCACATTATAAGCACTTACACGAGTGCATGAATTGTGCTATCCCTAACAGAACCAAGATGCTATCCTCCAAAAAAAGGAAGCCAATCTGGAGGTCCTCTGCCATAAACCAACTCTACAACAGAAGAAAGAAACTGTTGCAAAAATGAGTAAAATCCCATGACTGGAGGAACTCCCTGGTCAGCCTCAGTAAGAAGCTGAGATCCCTCATAAAATCCTCCAAAGCTAGTTATGAAAATAAAATTGCCACTGACTCTAAAGACAACCACAAAGCATTCTATAGCTATGTCAAGAATCTCAATGGCAACATTCAGATCTGCTCTGAGTTACAGCACAATGGCACTAAATATACAGAACCAACTGATATTGCCAACATCCTGGCAGATAGGTTCAGTGCTAACTTTACCCCCCTCTCACCCCCTAGAGGGCCCATCTCTATACCGGAAGAATGTAAAGTTCCTGTAATCATGGCTGCACAGGTAAAAAACACACTCTCCAAAGCCAAGAACACAGCATGGGACCTGACAGTATCACAGGCTGCATTCTACATGAACTACAGAATGAACTGGCACCCCACCTAAGTACCATGTTCAATCATAGCCTCACCTCAGGCTTTGTGCCCACTGAATGGCTCACCGTGACAGTTATCCCACTCCACAAAGAGGGAGCCACGATGGACCCCGGGAACTACCACCCCATTAGCCTGACGAGCCTGGTCTGCAAGGCCATGGAACGTATATCATGGAACTCATAAACAAAGACATTGGTAATCTCCAAACTCTGGACCCCACCCAGTTTAGGTTTGTAAAAGGCAGATCATGTCTCCTAAACCTGATAAACTTCTTTGAAGCAGTCACCAAATTCATAGATGAGGGTAAGGTGGTTCACACAGCCTACCTAGATCTCGCTAAGGCTTTCAACACCATCCCCCACTCTGGAATTATAGATAAACTCACTAAACTAGGTATAAATCCCTATGTCTCAAGATGGGTTGCCAATTGGCACATGGACAGAACCCACACTGTGAAAGTAGCAGACTCCAAATCTGACTTCAGACCAGTGACAAGTGGAGTACCACAGGGTTCAATCCTGGGTCCTCTCCTGTTTGGTATCTACTTCTCTGAAGTACAGGCTAACACAGGAGATCTTTGGCTAATGAAGTTTTCAGATGACTGCAAACTAGGAGCCATACTCGAAACTCCTAACGATGTGGACATTCTACAAAAGGGCCTCACTGAGACAGATGCCTGGTGTCAAAGCCATGGCCTGAAGCTCAATGCCAAAAAGTGCATTGTCGTCCCCTTTGGTAAAAAGTCTGTACCCATAAACTACCATATAGGTGGTAGTCTACATAACACCGAAAGTGTGATAAGTGACCTTGGGACACAGGTGGACAGTAGTCTCTCCTTTGATAATCACATTGCCAGAGTGGTCAGGAAATCCTTCTATGTGGCACACCTTATCACAAAAGGTTTTTCATCCAGAAAAAAAGAGATAATTGTTCCCCTCTATTCATCACTCATTAGGACCAATTATAGAGTACAATGCCCCTTTTGGTATGTACCTCACAAGACATCTACAACAACTGAAAAGGCCACAGAAATACCTCAGAAAGAGGATTACCAGCCTCAAACAGATGCCCTACACAGACAGTCTAAAAAAACTCCAGCTTTACACCATCACATATCGCCTCCTCAGAGGTGATCTCTGCCTAACATACAAAGTTATGTCAAACCCAGAGCTGTTGGACATGCTCCACTTAAAGAAATCCCAATCCCTCCGAGCTCCATACTGTAGGGACCTAAACCTTGTCAACACAATAAACAGAACATGCTGGAGGGAAAGATTCCTGTCCCAGAGACTTCTCATACTCTGGAACAGACTACCTATCTATGTCAAACAGAGCTCCTCATTAGCACTGTTCAAGAAAAATCTTGATGACTGGATGGGAAATAGGAAATTCACCCCGGGGATCACTTCGGTGGCTCTGCTCAACAGGGGTACAGGAAAATAATTTTCTTGGGTGGCAAAAGCCAGGGTACCTCTTTGGCTAGGCTTATATAGGCCCTAGGGTCAATAGCCTAGTACCTACCTATGAACCCATGAAATGTTTAGATCCTTAGACCAAGTATTTCTGATGCCTTTTGACTTGCTGATGTGCAGTAAATCCATCAGTGATAAGTTGGAGGATGCCTTATATCCCAGACACAGATAGCCTACTAACATTCTGTAGGATACAGAGTATAGCGAAAGGGCTTCGACTTGGTCCATGTAGGATATGATGGTTAGGCGTTTTATCCTTTTAGTAAGTTATCTCTATGGGTATTCCAGTTGTTCCATTTGTCAAAACAGACAATTGCCAAACGGGCCATTATATTCAATGACTGGTCTAATGAGGGCAGAGTAAAGATGGACAATGACATCCCTAGATCCAGACACAATCCCTTTTATAAGCTATGACATATTGAAAGACTTTCTTACAGCAACAGACACATGTTGGCTAAACGTTAGGTACACTGTCCACAAAACTTCCCAAATCCCGAACAGTTGTATTAAGTCTTAGGGGCATATTGTCAGTGTGGTAGTTCCCTGAGGTAGATGAATTCCCAAAGGATATAATAATGCATTTTTTTGCATTTGGTTTTAGTTCCTGATTTTGACACCAGTTATTTATTTGGGACAAACCTTCCTGCAGGATGTATGAGTTATTAGGGATTCAGTGACTATTCTTAGCTTGCAATCATCTACAAACTTAGACAGCCAGAGCCCTTTTGTATTGGCTTTTACTTCAGAAAAGTTAATGCTAAACAGGAGAGGTCCCAGCACAGAACCCTGGGTGACTATACTGGTAACTGTTCTCTTTGTTGAGGTAACTTCCCCTGTTTTGAATATCTGTGTCCTATCTGTGAGCCAGTTGGCAATCCAGTGTGTAACTATTACCAATTTATTTAGCTTTTCTACTATGCCCGAGTGTGAATTGTGTCAAAAGCTTTGGCCAGGTCAAGGTATGTGGTTTGTAGCATTTTGCCTTTATCCATTACTTTGGCGACCTTTTCAAAAAGTCCACCAGGTTGAGGAAGCATGACCTCCCTTGATGAATCCAAACTGAGAGGGGTCCAGTGTTTGGAGGTTCACTATGTCCTGATTGATTAATTCCATGATAAGTCTTTATTCTGGTATAAGTGCTAAACTAGCCACAAGTGTGCATACTGTGTGAATGTCTACATGAGTTCTGCTATGAACTGGCATCCCATCCAAGACTTATTCTCCACCTTATGCCTATGGATGAAGGCTAGGCTAGACTAGGCTCTGGCTGTGACCCTGACTAGAACAAAACAAGTAGGGCAAAAATAGTAAATAAATTAATCTGTAATGTTAGTGTTTCCTTACTAATAAGGGTATCAGCAGGAAAAGGGAAGCCTCACAGATATTTTCTTTGACTACTAGTTTACTCCTCGCACTGTTTTTTTATCATCTCATACTTTTAACTCTGTAGGAAATTGGTTCTGTTTATAGCATTGCATTTTTGTTGTGGCAATAAATTCCATACCATAAGCAGAAGCACAAGGCACCAGGAATAGGCAAGTAACATAAGGAAAAGCAACTCAGGACATAGGCTTCTTGCTTTCCTACAACAGCATTCCATACCAAAGCAATCAATGACTTAACTTCTGAAAACGTCTAAAGCAATACAAATGTCATGTCATTAAACATACAGCACTGCATTTTTTCCCAAATAATCTCTTTTCTGTTTTAAAAACTCTTTAAAATACTGTCACTTGTTTTACACTTTGCTGATGTATAACACTTTACTTAGCACTTCCATGGAAGAGGAGTAGGGGAAGTGATGAGGGTATGAGGCCTCCTCAAATTCTACTTATTCTAGTAAGGAGGTAAGTATTGCCCATTAACCTAATGGGTGGAAATGTGCATTTCAGCAGAAGAAAAAGGACTACAAAATTCAGGCACACACTTAATTTGCATGCTGAATATGTTGGGGAACATCTTTTAAGAATTGCATTGAAGCCCCTTAAGGAAATCACTTCAGGAAGTAAAGCAATTGAGAACAGTGTCTTACAATTTCTAAATAATGTTTCTGATTTTGTTCTAATGTAGAGGCTGATTATTTCATGGTTAGTGGCTTTCCTGTGTAGGACACAGGGGGTCTTCACTACTATTTTTGTTGTGGCAATGTTTCTGATTTTGTTCTAATGTAGAGGCTGATTATTTCATGGTTAGTACCAGCAGCATTTATTTATTTACCTACTTAACTACTTATTGTCAGTTGATTACCAGGAAAGCCTGACTGGTAGGACCCCATTTTCAATGTAGGCCCAGTGAGAAAAGCTCCGGAGTGTTACAAAACATTTTAAGAACAATAATTTCACAGTCTTTAAAAATAATACAGAAAACATCTACAGTTAAATTAGACATAATATGAAAACATTAGTTAAGCACAGATACAAGTCATATGACGATGTAATAGTTGGATACATTTTAGCCAGTTTATAGAGAAATTAAAGGTAAGTTAGTATAATACAAACAGGAATTGCAATACAAAGTGAGCGAAAAGTAGGCTTATGGTATATTTAGAGAGAATGCCAGAGGAGAGAAATTGATACATGATAAAAGTGCTAACAATCAACAACTGGAGCACAAAAGTAATTTGGAACAGAGCGAGAGATTAGTGAACAGGTGGGAGAAGGTAGTTGAACCAGAAGGATTACATAAAATGGACTTAGATATTAATTATTTGAGACTGTAGAACAGGAAGGAAATATTGCATAATACAGAAAGAGAAGCCAAAACACTATACTTCCAGCCCAAAATATTGCAGGTTAGCTACTTAGGTACTGCGAATATTGTCATCTGAAATTCTACATCTTATGCTTATGTTTATGTTATTAATTGCTGTAACCTTCTTGTGCTGAATTCTTAAAAGCTTTTGTATTATTCCTGAAACAGGCTACCGCTTAAATAAATGCTAAATAAAAGTGTAAAATTTGGGGGCTGGAGATACAGGGTGTATGCGAGTGACTTACAGGAAATATAGCTTTACAAACAGTTTATCCTCAGGAAACATAATGGATGAAATGTGCAGATACATAAAACTCTCTGTGACTACACAGCTGTCTTCATGTAAGACAAATGTAAATCTGTCAAGATACTTTGATTCTGCCTCTATCTATATGATAAGTGTTACCAGGGGGTGTATGAAAAAGAAGATCAATATTGCTATTTATTGTTTTTTTCCAGCTGATATACATTTCTGAAAGACTTGCTTAAATACCCTATCAATTTACAGGTTACTGCACAAGACTGAGAAAACAGCATGAATTGCCAAATTACAGTACCGACGTATGCTTGGTTTATTGCAAAATAAATTAAACAGCTTCCCCGACACTGTGCGACCATGGACAGCTTTCTGAATTAAAGCAGTGATGGCTGCTTAAAATGAAAAACATGACTCAAAATCAGTCAAAGTTTAAATTGAGTTTTGTTGTTTGGTGATTTTTGGTGGTTCATGCCACTTAGTCACTCATGTACAGTAGTCTGATGTTTATGAGCAAGCACCTCAGTCAGGTAAATTCAGTTTATTTTTTCTTATATTTATATGTCACATTGGTAACTAATTAGTTTGCACAGGGACCTGAGGTTTCTGTGTTTCCAGTGAGTTGTGAGATGCTACAGTTTCATGCGTACAAACAAAAAAGTATTACATATGTTTGGCTGCTACCACTGACTGCACCTTTGTGATTGTAAGCTATCTGAACACAGCAAAAATGTAGCTGAAATTTATTTTTGTAAGTATCTATAACCATTTAACCTACAATGATATCAGCTCTGAGTTGGGATCTGAATTTCTAACTTTATTATTTTCAGTAGAAACAGTGAAGAACTCTGCTGTGCTACAGGATTGCATCAATCCTATAAATAACTGATGAACTGATGTTATATGTATACGAACAAGTCAAGATTAAAGATATTTTGTAGCAAGAATGAATGTGTACATGTTTATATTGCACTTCAGCTTCAGAATGCAACACTGTAATTCCTCCTGTCTTATATTTCAATAACCCCCCCACAAGAAAAAACTGCCAACATATGCACAAATACAGACATCCTAACTACGTAGGACTTCAAAGCAATAGACTACTACTAAGAGCCTGTATTCTGGTA
The DNA here is from genome assembly GCF_019279795.1 of Protopterus annectens. Taxonomy (NCBI): domain Eukaryota; kingdom Metazoa; phylum Chordata; order Ceratodontiformes; family Protopteridae; genus Protopterus; species Protopterus annectens. The sequence continues at coordinate 1,191,125,585 of NC_056741.1, forward strand.
GCAGGGAGAGAGTGGGCCAGCTGCTCCTTTATCTGCCTATAGCAGCAACAACCCTCATCTGTTCCTTTAAGTGCTGGGTCCCATCTGTGCAGTCCCAACCTTTCTGCCTACAGCAGGTCTCTGCACACCGATCCCTCCTCAAGTGGCTAATTATACGAGCATCACTGCTCTGACCCTCGGATGTGATGGGGGATGGGCCTTTTCTTCACTCTGACTTTACTGGATATGGATAGGTGCTGCTGCAGGGGGATTTCACTGCTGTCAGTTGAAAGTGTGGTTGAGAGTATTTGCAGTATAGGCCTCAAGACAATTTATTTACCTTTACTGGAAATGTGTTTTTCCACACTAGTCAGGTATGGTTCAGGCTACTGTAGTAATTGTTTTTTTATTTTTATTTTTAAGCAGAGGAGTTTCATATTTTACAACAGGCCACAAAGACTATTTACAATCTATTCCATGTCTTAGTAAAAAAAAAAATAAATAAATATATATATATATATATATATATATATATATATATATATATATATATATATATAAATACACACACACACATTTTTACATTACTATTTACATGTACACATCTAAGAGATGCACAAGACATAGATTAAGACTGCCTGCAAAGACAGTAACTAAATTAAACAACTTGTAAGGCTGAGCACTGTTTTATCCAAAACATAAGTAGTGTGAGAGACTTTAAACAGTCTGATCTTCTTATCTTACTTATACATGCTCGTAATTAACAGACTTGAGTCCTACTCTTTCAGCTTATGGATTAAAATAACATGAACCCTCATTATTATGTGGAAACTAACTTCAACCTCTTTATTTCACTTTCTTGCTCTATTTACTATTAACATATTTCTAAGGTTGCATTCACATAAGCAATGATTACATTTTAAGAAATGGCTAATTAACTGCGTGTTACAGTTTATGTTAGCAGTTTTTCATAGTTATACCCAAATTTTGCATCTCTCTAATACAACTTTGCAATATTACTTAGTATATTGCTAAACTTCACATGCATAGTGTTTGGGTGTTTTTATAATTACTAATATCTGAATTACAACTATTTTTTATAAAGTTATAGACATGGAAATCAAATCTGAGTTTCTTTATCTGTACGTCAAGAAATTTCTAGCAAAGTGCTTGTTCTGCATCATTCATTGTACACTAAACCTTTTAAAAGGTTTTAGTCTGGGGAACGAATCTTCCTCTTTGAATTTTAGTTTCGTATGATCCCTGTCTGAAAGGCAATCACAGGCTAAATCTAGATGCCCTTGAAGTTTATTTTGAACTGCACTGACAGTTTTTCCAGATGACAGTACAGTATAACATTGACTCCTCAGCATAAGTTTAACGTATACATTGCCATTCTGTCTAAGTGAATGTGCATAAACAACAATTGCAGTATATGGTCCTAGAGAAAGCTTTAAGAAACACTCATTTTAGGTTACATATAAGCTGATTTATAAGAGCCTGAGCCTAGATAGATGGTTTGCTGTCTACTTATATCTTAGATGTTTTCTGTCACTATACAAATGGATAGGAAACAGAGCTTGATCAGTGAAATAGACTTATAGACGCATTATCAAATTTTTACATCATCTCTGACAAGAACAGATACCTAACAAAAGGCTTGATATAACATGTCTTCTTGTTGCATTATCTCCAGCTCAAGTTTGTAAAAAATAGCCACTAAGTACTGATTTTATTAAGACGTTATTCCCTACAGTGTTCTCTAATATCCAGTTCCAAACATAGATGTCTTCTCACTGGTAACTTTGTAATAACTACTGTAAAAAAAAAAAAAAAAGATTTGCACAGCTTACCTTACTCCCACAGCACATCTCAGCTAAAATAGAACTTAAATGACAAGCTCTGCTGTGTCTTTTTTCAAGCACTAAGAAAATTATCACAAAAAAGGCTTGCAAACATGAGCATCTGGTCCTAACTTATGACTAAACACGAAGATTTATAAAAAACAGCTTCCCTTTCTCTGAACCATTTCCCTACCAGATGTATACAAAAGCATGGGGCTCAGCACAAGGACACTTACTAGTGGCCATCCCACCCATGACATATCCAGGTAAGGCTTTAAGCTGTGATTAAAGACATTGCCTGTGGAAAGATAATGCCATCTCAGGAGACATGTTGTTACTGCCCTTATCATTTTAATGTGCTTATAATGAGCCAAGGGTTTCTGCTAATGATCACAAACAGAGCAGCTAGTCTGTATCAGACTTACTAATTGCCTGGAAAGGTGGTTAGGACACCCCTCATCACAAATGAAGAAAAGACGCTCTCTGTGGTATTATAAAAAAAGACATCAAACATGTCACAAGAGATGCCTTTTATTGTGCCCAGAATTACTCATGGGACAGTTCGTGAAGGCATGTTTTCTTCAGTCCTGGGTGAGATAAGTTATATTTTGGACATTACATTGCTTTTACTTTCAGACTTTAGTCCTGCCAGCTGTATGTACATTTAAATCCAACTTCCAGAAGTAAACATATGTGACTAGCTAACACAATGCTGCTTTTTTTTTTTTGACATCTTAAATCACATTTCAGTTTTTTTTTGTTTACTTGCCCAGTGTTGCTCAGTTTATTGTAGCATTTATATAATTTGCAATATTATAGTTAATGGCGTTTTACATTAGGATCAGTACATACCATTAATGTTTTATGTTGCTTTTAATGCTTCTTTGGAATATACCCTAATGGATCATACCTGAAAACAGATGTTTTTTTTTTTTGCCAGTCTGCCTGCCTGGCAACTAAAAGAAATAAGTAGCAAAACAGACAGTAAGGCAGATAGAAATATGCAAACATAAAAAGTCATATGAATCTACATTAGCTAGTAAGAATATTACTGTCAAATCAAGTGCCACACTTTAATACCACAGATACACTATAAACACTGCTAAAATGCATTACATTTTCTGATAATTGCCAGTTGTGAAGTCACATTAATTTCTAAAACAACAAAATGTGTTACCACAATTAAAGGACTGCAGTAATGGTAGCAAATTATAAGTGAGATCATATAATAGTTTCTGATTTTCATGCAAATATCCCCAGTTATGATTTATCATTGAAGATGACTGCATTAGTTACTGAATAAAAAATATGGCATTAGCATGACGGATACAACATGCTATAGAGATCAGTTTAAAGATTCATTATGCTAGTAGTATATCATCGTTTTGAACACTCATTTTGTTATGCTCTATGTCCTGGTATAAGGTCGTCACCAAGTTTTTTTTTTTTTTTTTTTTTTTTGAAGTGGTTTAGTTATTTAGTTTACACCTTTGGTAGTTTACTTTGGTTTTTGATATTATTGTTTTGGTTTCACTCTGCATTCTAAGCAGTTTTACTGCTTTCACTATCACCTGGCAAGTTACACATCTATGAGAAAACAACTTGTCAAACATAACTCATTGTGAAATCATTTTGATGAAAAAAATAAACATAAGTATTTTTTTTTTTTTTGCAAGGAGACAAGCCTCCCCATACCCTCCATTTAGGGGCAAGCCACCCCACCCCCATGTTGTTTATACTGACAACACAGTTATGCACAAACACAAAGAAGGAAGAACTCTCCCAAAAGAAGAAATCACTGCCACTGTGCACTTTGATACTGCACCGCTGCCCTGGCATCAGAAAGTTTTAGTGCCAGTGAGTTCTGAGTGGTGAGCTGTTTCCTCATGCAGTTTGCCCTTGAGGAGCAGTAGAACTGCCCAATTTTCCTACTTTGGTAGGAGTAACAGTTTTAGACAAATGATGCAGATATATGCATTAGTAAATGTGTGTGTGTTACCATTTCTTATGTTTATAGGATCATAGGATGCTACTAGGCTAATTGCCCTGGGGCACTTCCGACTAAGCCTAGCCAAGAGTTTATCCCCAAAAAGAAACCTCAAGTCATCACCTGTCGCCCCTGTCAATGAGGGACACAGGTGGAACCCCTGGAGCAAATTTGTGGTTTCCCATCCACTCATCAGGCTTGCACTTGATGAGGGTCATTGAGGTACTCTGTTTGACGTGTATGGGAAGTCCATTCCAGAGACAGGGCAGCCTCTGGGAGATAAACCTGTCTCTTCAGCAGGTTTTGTTGAAGGATTTGTTGATGTCGCATATTACATTCAGGCCTTTTGAGCAGGTAGTGCATTAGGAGTTAGACTTACAGATATGGATCATCTCTAGTAGGGCAGGGTCCGAGATTGCCTTGTAGGCGAGACACAGATTACCCCTGAGCAATGTGTACGATACCGAGTAGAGTGATAGTGATTTGAGCCTGTCTGCATAGGATATCTAAACTGTATCCCTTGAGTAAAAGATTTTTTAAATATAAATATTTCAAAACTGGAACAAATCATTCCATTATAATCAGGTGCCACCACAAAGCAGGACTGGAGAAAAAAACCTGCAAAATGCAAACATCAGGACACTACTAGTGGTATAAAACAAGGTAATGGCTAATTGTACCCACAAACCCTTATAAAAATCACAATCCCTGAATACTCTGAATAGTTTTATTTGATTATTTGCTCAGTTTGCCTGAAAATATTGGCATTATTCTGCACGGTCATTTTGACAAAGCAGAGTATCAAGCCCTGAAATTTTGTTAGCCTATTAAATATAAAGTCACTGCTGCAGAAATGTAAAGCACAATATCATGTTAATTAAACATAATACGTATCTGGAATCAGAATCTTTACTCACCCAATTACTTACAATGCAGCTTGCAACTTAGAACATATTCATAAATAATATTTATATGCAGTCCAGCACAAGCTCACTATACTTTATCCTTTACTTTTTGATTTCGAAAGAAAAAAACAGGAATATTTGGAGATGACCCATTACTTAATGAAATGAAAAATGTTATGGATTTCCTGATTATTCTAATAAGCTGGGAATGACATTGTCTCAGAAACAACTTTCTTTGAGTCCCACATATTCTTTGTAAACAATTTGGTTTTACTTTTGATTCTTAGAATAATATGAAAAATAGGTATACATCTTTTTTAAACATTGTTATTATGCTATAGACAGCTTAATCAAGTAAATAACCATTGTTTTACAGTAAGCCATGTTCAGGAGTGCTACAAAAGTGTAAATAAGAAGAAAGAGAAAGAAAAACAAAATGGGATAACAACTAACAACAACAATGAACTGATTATTGACAGTTCCTCATCATCTAACACAACAACAAAAATATGTTAAGTCTTGCTGTCATCATGGGAAGTAATTCTACCTAGAAGAGTTTGAGCTTTCATGGTGGTGACCTCCTAAATGTTCACAGAATGTTGTTAAACTTACTAAAAATTTCCCTTGGAGTTTCTGTATATAACTTGTCTTGTCTTTCGGCTTTTCCCAGTTAGGGGTCGCCACAGCGGAACTCCGGTCCGCTAATGATTGGCAGTAGATTTTTACATGCTGGCTTGCCGGGCCTAATGCACAACCTTCAATGAAGGAACACCCATTCACACATGTGACCACACAGAAGGCGCTCTAACTGAGAATCGAATGGGCAACATCTAACTATGAGGCGACAACGCTAACATATGGAAATTAACAAAGGCACTCGATCCAAAGTTATCAGAACATTTGACTATGAAACAGTTCAGCACCAGTTATGTGAAACCATGTTTGAGATTTGCACCTTTTGACCAGGATTTCACATCAGTCTTTTGTGGATGACCTATCAGACAACCTCATATGGCAATATAGGTACAGGTCTTTGTTACTATCATAACAATTTTCAAAACCAGTTCCATTCTTTCTGTAAATAATCATATACATCCCACATGCCATATGTTTTGTTTCTAAAGGATGCCTTCCCAGGTGATCAGGGCAGCATCACTGTAGCCGCAGTGGGCTTGAAACACTGACCCGGACAGGTCCTTTTGGAATGTATTCTGTTGGGGAAGCTGTAACAGCATGTTGGTCAGTAGACAGTATGAGGAATGTGATCATCCAGTCTTTTTTGGCTAAAGGACTGGCCTGCTTGAAACAATTAGCTGTCATCCCTTCTTTTGCTTCTTCTTCAGTTGAAGTTATGGTCCCATATCCTTCTTGAGTACGGCTTTAGATGAAAATTATTTTGCTCAGTGTTGGCTGTTGTGCATTCTTCTGTAATGTGGTATCAATGTGCTCATCAGGTGGCTACTTCACAACTCAGTTGTCTAACCTAATTCTGGCAATTAGATAAAGATCTGACTTTAATTCAGCTAGTGCTTTAGGTGTTGGAGAAGCAGTTATGAGGGAGGTGAGAAAGGAATGACTACTGCTGACATGTCTACCATGAGGGAATTATGCTGTGGCTGCCTTAGTGGGACATCCATGAGTCACACCTCACAAATAGTACATAGTACTGCAAATTGGGATAGCATGTGGGAGAACATGTACTCACTGACAAGAGAGAACCATGTAATGCATGTCTTAGCCATGCCAAAGGATGATAGGTTTTAAAGGAAAAATTTGATTCCACAATGGATGACAACATCGTTTCTGGCTCCTGGCTCTTACCTTGAAGGAAAAAATATGCCATCAGGCTGTTACCCTTGGAAGAATGAATGAATCAGTAAGGGGTCTGAGATTTGGAGCTAGATGGTCAAGGTGGGGGATAACAAAAAAGAACAAGCTCACTCATCTAGCAGATTCAAACCATCTTTTTATTAAGACCTTCGTATCTGATTTACTTGCCTTCAGTACATTCCATGTCCCATATTAAATTTAGGCTGTCACTCACTGAAACAATTTAACACAGCTGACTTTGCCATTTCTGTCATCTGTGATGATTCTGAGAAACTTCGCAATGTTGTCTCATTTACATGTTGCATTAAAAGTTTATGTACATCTTATTTCATAATATGCAGCATATAATCCAACTTTCTTTTCAAGAATAACTCTTCTAGTGTAGCATTTGTTTGCTTGAATGGTACCCTGGTGAGCAGGAAGAAAATGATCTGTTTTGTAGATTTCTTTTGTGACTCATCAGTTCCACAGCTTTCTTAAATGAATCTGAAAATCTTTCAGCCGGAGCACTCAAGTCTGGGTACTGAGAAGCAGAACATAAAATATTTAATGCCACTTTGTTTCGTAAAAGTTTCAAATTTTTCTGATGTAACTGCGGACCAGTAATACTAATGATTCATTCAGGTTACTATTCTTATAATCTTTGTTCTTAATGTTGACGTCTCTTTCAATTGCTTTAGGCTCCTATGCTAAATCATCTGTCTCATCCTTCATTCATTAAAATTCATGGCAGCAGATCAGAAAAAGGAGTACTTTCTTATTTTACATAATAGAATATCATCATATACTAGAGCTTGCATAGTTGGCGATAATAAACAAGACATATACAAACATTTGTAAAATAAGCTATGTATCCATAAACAAGTCTGATTTAAGAGGAACTTCAGTAACTCTGGGGAGCAAGGGTAAATCTGAGAACCAAAATCATATCTCTGTGCTTTAATCATAGCAGTTTGAGATGTATATATAAAATACCTCAGGCCAAATATTTAGTGTGTGAACCAGTATTTTAAGTTGCTTAATTAATATTAATGAGTGGGTGTGATACAAAAAAGTTAAATTGCTTTTTAACCACAAAGCTATTTAAACAACATACTGAGTAAGAGCAAGTTTTCTGAAGAAGACTTTCTAGTAAAGGACAAAAGAATTTAGCGTACTGTCTGGATCTTCTGTTCGGTGTGCGTTTTTAAAATCAACTTTTTAAATGAATTAGAGAAATATTTAAAAGATTACTTTTGATTTTTGGGGTATTTATCCTCCTCATTCCTTTAGCTATGTCCAGAATTCTTAAGCAAAAAAGTTGAAAGGTACGTAAACAGGCCATGTAAGGTGCAGTCAGGTTTTTATCCCTGTGTGCCAAAGGTCTGCAATACGTTTTAGACTAGTTCTGAGGTCAGTCTACATTCAGTGGAACCAGTGCAGTCTTATCCCTATGCGGTATGATAACACTGTAACTCTGCTTCCTGTATTGTGTGCACACTGTGGATGACATGGTGGGTTTAGTCACATGGTTAAGGATCCATGGGACTGGATATACTCAATGTGGCTTTGATTGGAGAAGTCTTCAGAACTTCAGCAGATGTCCTTGCAACAACATCTAAGTGTTCATCTTCACTACTGCCTAATGAGAGTTGGTCTACAGTTAGAGAGTAAATGTTCATCTCTCTGAAATAATTAACAGATGTATGCAAGATGCAGAATGTTCTAAAACAGCATATCTTAGTTCTTACACTTTGTGGGGTAACTGTCATCTTTACAGTCTTTAAGGGTAAATTTCCAGATAGCTGCAAACTGCAAACAATTACCAGACTGGCATGTGCAAAATTTCAGTACCCTTTTAACAGCACCTGTGTGTGTTATGCTGAATAGAAGAGACTAACTCTTACAGATTATGTAAGGGCCTTAGTTTACAGACAGAAACATAGCGAATTCCTTTAGAAACTAGACCAACTGCTGGTGTAAAAGGACAAAACTTATTAGTATGACCCAGGCAATGCAAGTTTGATTACCGTCTGATGGGCTGGTAAGGGAAAATGGATGTTACTGTCTTGCAGATTTGGGGGGACATAAGCAGCCCGTGTGGTGTTACAGGTAGGTACATCTAACCAATGATATGAGTTGGCACATCAGCATCAGATGGTGAGGTTAGTGCTAAATACAAAATATTCTCATGGTGAGGATGTCAGCAAAAGTACAAAGAACCACTAACATTTGTTCAGATGATGGGTTTCCACTGCACAAGACTTCCCTGGCAGGTCTGAATGGATAAGACTTCCCACCACCAGGAATCAGGCTGTGACTGGGGTTGCTCACTGACTGGTGAAAAAGAGAAGGTAAAAACATACAGAAAAAAACTTCCTTTATAAAATGTGCAATACGTTACGGGACTGAAGTAATTAAAAACTGCTTTTTGTTAGTAAGCAAAGTATGCTATCAGTTTCTAATTTCATTCTATCATATTAACAGAAAGATAACAAATTTCCCTTAAATAAGTTGTTCAGTTTTTCAGCAGGCTAATTTTCTTATTGCAGTTTTTTGGTGGTTTACTAAACATGAGAGAGATTAGAACCTTTTAAGTTTTAATAAAAAAGGACTAGTTTTGTTCTCTACTAATATCTTTGATGCATTAAGAACAATTTATTGTTCTACACAGGAGGTTTACTGTCAACTCCCTGTGGGAAAATACTGTGGCTGTAGTATCCCTGTGAGCAAATATAAAAAAAGCACCCTAAATCATGTAAAGCACCACTGATGATCTAAAGTGACCACAGAAATAAAGTAAGAGTTAGTCTGAAGTACTGTGGTGCAATATACCTGTGGAGGTTGTAAGCTGGTAAAATGGTTAAGGTGTTAACCTCACAGATATAAGGTGCAGAGTTTCTCACCTTTGAAAGGGGACATGGGACTGTCTAGTCTTAAAATGGCCCACAAGGGCAGCTAGCCTAGTACTTATGTATGGACCAATGAACCTGTGATGTAATTACAAAACTGCTATACTCCTAGAAAACGGAAGTCAGACAACCATTGGTACAGCTCAGATAGACAGCCAGTCCCACTTCAGCAGAGCAGCCAGTTATCTGATGTTCTGAGGAGGATTAATACTCATCTTTCCAAGTATAATTTCAGGGTAATACTCCATATCCCACATAAGAGATTGGGCTTATTTTTATCTAATTAAAAATTAGATGTTAACAAGAAAACAAACTTTTTCCTGATTTCAGCTCAGGATGAATCAAAGCATTTAGTGGTACTTCTTTTTATTTTGTAGACCTTTAACTTGCTCCCTCTGCTTGAGTATGCCATCATTTTGTCTGCTCTGCTTATTTCCCTGCTATAAAATATATTATGAAAAAGTGATGTCTGTGCAACTCTGTGCATTGTATGTAACTGCTAATTACGCCTGTGATAGATATATGAACTTATGAAGGAACTCTGGAAGCACATATTCATTTGTATGATGATAAATCCAGTGACATGAAAGTGGAAGGGAACACAGTCATTAACATCCACAAGGGAACATTTTGTATGGTCACTGAATAGCATATGAGTATTCATTAGCTGAACAACTTGTTTCCATCTGTTCAGGAGTGATACATAGTACTGCAGGTGCTGTGTAACCTGATTATAAGACAATGATTTTCAAATACAACTGAAGGACTATGAAAACATTTCTGTTCCTCCAGCGGTCCCCTCACTGCATGAAGGACTTGCTTTTTGCATCATTATTTGTTATGGCACCTTATCTGAAATATAAATATCATATCATATTCACTTGCTTTACCATTACAGTGTGCCAGGCATTTACTTAATACAGCATGCAAAAAGCATACACTTTCATGTCTTTCTTGCAGCTGCCCACTGTACAGGTTACAGTATTAAACTGTGTTCACATTAAACGTATGTTGTCAGACAATTTAAAAAGACAGTATTCAGATGTAAAATGATACCTTATTTGTCCACTCGTGTTGTACGCTAGTCTTTCAGCTTTTTTTAAAACAAATAATGTAACCTACCTATCGACATGGGCCATGAGCTGCCATCTGCCATTAATGGCTTAATTGTCACAGTACATTCTGAAACTTTGGAGTACAAAAGCTGCTGCTAAACTACTGCTGCTTGGAAAGAATCATAAAACTCCTGTCTACAAGCATGCAACTAATAAAATTAAAGAGAGACTTTTGAGAACTACACTGACAGTGTGCTTCCACAGCCACTCAAAGAAAGCCTGGATTCAGTAAACTGAAGTTGTAAGTTAAGGCTTACAGGTCACTGAAGGAAATGAAAGACAGAATGACATTATACTGTGGTATACAGTGTAAAGAAATGCCAGCTAAAACAACATACCAGAGTGGCTGCAGCACCATGCAATTTTAGTGCTAGAACAGAATAAATATAACAATAACTATTTACTTTCAAACAGCCATAATAGAGCACAGAAGTCGTCTGATTTTGTATCACACACAGCTCAATAAAAGTTAAAAGTTTAAAGGAAATGGGCGATGCATGGCTGGTTAGTGGGATACAATGGCTAGCTGGGACTGGGATGCCACATGGTTCTGGGTCAGGTCTAGTACATTTTAGTATATGTGATTTTCACATACATGAGACTATAGTAAACAATCATTTGCTGATAATGGTGAACACTGGTCCATTCATAAGTCATGGTCAAGAATGCAATGCAGGTTTCTCTTACATCAATACAAGTGCAATGCCGATCTTTTTTTTTTTTTTAATTCACTTGAAAAATTAATAGAATAACAGGTTTTATATCATCATACATTTTCTGAACAATGCCTGTTACTATAAACTTCACTGGTTTACCAGATAATCAGACAATATATGTGGGATAGGGCAAAACGATACAGCACAATATTTAAATACAAAAGAAATGAATCATACTTTACTGACTGCATATTAGATTGTCAATCATTAACGTCTCTACCTAAAAATGGCACCTAAAATAATTCATGGGGCAGCCATTTTGTCAACTTTATTGTATGACTAGAGTTCCATTTTATAAGCAGTATGACCTAAGCAAGTTATCTGTTCAAAATGTTATTTAAAGCAACATACCTGGCCGATATTATTCAGGTATGAAATATGTTTGTATACTTAAATTCTGCAGTTAGTTACAGAATTTGGTGCTGAAGGTTTGAAGAAAAGACTGTTCTGTTCATTTCAGAATGTTTGTTAGCATTCATGACTTTCACATCCCCTGAGTATGCACCATATAAGAACAGATGCAGTCTGTACATTAAGGACTATGGACAGACTGCTGAAAATGCACAAATGCAGACTGCTGGCAGATGCAATGTGCCAGTATAAATAGGTCAGAAAACCAGTTAGAAAGACATTCTCAAAAGCAAATATGCAAATCTGAGCTAAAGTGCATCAGTTAAACTTCACTGTTTGTATTTCTCTAGGCCCTTGAAGGCACTGTTCTGTAACACATTATCATAACATTAACAACTGTATGCCATTGCCATTAGAAGTAAAGACCCCATAATGCCTACTCCTCATTTGTTTTTAAGTTAAAAAGAATAATTCTGTTCTCAAATTCCAAGGCATTTAGAAACTGCAGAGTGGTTTCATATAGCAATATCTTTGCATAAAAAATATGAGCAGCTGAGCTGTTTAGCAGAAAAAAATGATTTAAAGAGGAACTTAATGGACTAGAGAATTTATTGTATTTATCATAGGCATGCTGAGCATGGATTAATATTCATTAAAATAACAACTGAAAAGCCTTCAAATATTTTTATACTCAGTAAACAGAAAAAGTGCAATTTTTTTCAGAATTGCTGCTTAGCATGAGGGATAGTTGCATTTGTTGTGTTCACTGGTTGGCTAATGCAGTAGTTTTGTTCCTCCCAGTTAAGTATCAGTGCTCCAATCTGAGGATGCACTGTTATGGGGTTGGTACCAGAACCTTTGCCAAGAAGAAGCTGGCAGAAGCAAAATGCAAGGAAAGAGGGATGGTTCTCGGAGAGGATTAGATGTCTCAGATGTTCACTCAGCATGTTTTAGAGCCACCTGGAGAAGTTTGCCATTAAACACAAGCAGGCTATCCATAAGAACCCCCAGCTTCAAGTGCAGTTTCAGGACATGTATGCCAATATGAGAAGTGACACTCTAGCCAGTAAGAACAATGATGCATCAAGCATTGCTTGAGGTTTTTAATAACATTGTTTAATCTATTTCAGATTTGTATTTTGCAGTTATACTTTTAATAGAACTAAGAACTCAGACTTTGTGATTTCCGTCCTTCAGCCAGTTTATTTATTTTACATATGGGTTGATTTTTTAAAACATTTGTTTCTTTTGTGATGCCAGCATGTTGAATAGTGTTGAAGGCCTTGATGTTAGCACTGTGTCCCATCACCTACAGCTTCCATTACTCTTTTAAGGAAGCATACCAGATTAAATAGATAAAATCTACCCTTAAAAAGCAAAAATATTGGATGTCAAGTCTAACAAGACTCTTGACATGACTGTTTGTGAACAGTTATAATATATTCCTTGGCTTTGCAGATGAGGTTTGTAAGGTTATGACAGCTATAATAATCCAGATCAATTGAAAGGCCACCCTTATGGAGTGCATAACCAAAGCAGTGTGCCACACATCAAGAACAAAACCAGCAGCTAAACTTAGGGTAAGCAGTTTGAGGAAAGTGTGTCTGCAAGGACATGCTTATCACTATTAATAATTCAACCACGTACATTGGCAGGTCCCATGGAAGAAGTATTTTTGGCCTTGTTTAGCACTTTCAGTAATGATGTTTAGAGATAATTGAGGGACTAAGTGATTTTGGACACTTTGGGGCTTTGACTACAAGTCTTGGGAATGAAGTTGGCTTGAAATTTGTTTGCAAGGATATTGGCAATGTCTTTTGAGTCAGTATAGAATAAGTTCTTATGAATACCTTCTGCTCATTTCGGGCGGAGGTGGGAGTTGGCCTTCTAACATTGCTCAAGAATGATTTATAACTATATTTAGCTTCAGATTCCAGCTTAAGTTCTTAAGCTCATTTACTGGATCTGATAATGTTCTTCAGTTTTCTTGTTTTCTTTTTTTTTTCTTTTGTAATGCTTTTGATATTATCCTGGCGAACAGGTGTTTTGGCACTGCTACATAATTTAAGGACTTTCTTTCTTTTGTTGTACAGTTTATTTGTGGTGGTAAACCACTGAAGTGGTTTGGTTTTAAATTTTGCACAATAAATGGTTCTGGTAAAGACTGATTAACACTACATATTTTTCTAAATGGGTGTAGAATTCCTTAACAAAGCTTGCTGTTGTGTTGATGTCAGGGGAGGTGCAGTCGTAAGTGAATTTTGATATTGTATCAGAAGAATAAGTTGAGAGTGGCATATTTGTGGACCTTACATTGAGAGGGGGTTTGTTCAAGGAACTTTTGAGAGTTTAAAGGAGAAGGTCACAAGTTTGTGGCCAGACTTCACTGGGGAAGGAGACACCAAAAGAGTAGAACAAGCAGTGGACATATTTGTAACATTTAGAACAAGAATGCTCAAGTAGGTTTGTTTAGCAATTACTAAAGTTTTTTTTTTTTTTATGAAGTCTGTAAATTTTTCGACTTATCTTACATTGGAGATATAGGTGTCCCAGTTTGTTGAAAGGTAGTTAATGTCACCCAAAATAGGGAAGTGTTTGCTAAAAGGGAGATCTTTAACAACACTGAGTTTTCTCATGTGATCATTGGCGGACAAAGAAGGTGTAATCAGCTATTAGCTGATAATTAATCCTATCTAGAAAGATCTGTAGGGCTCTTTAGGGTTCTACTTAGAGATAATTTGTTCCTTGACAAATATGGAGACTGTATTACAGTTACAAGTGGGTCTGATGGCATGAACATTTTAAAACCCTGGTATAGAAGAATGTAGGAGTTCATCAAGATAAGGCAGTTTCTTGTTTAGGCATTTGTTATTCATCAGAGCCACCTTAATGTGATCCGATTTGGGGATTGCAATGTTAGTTAAGCTGAAATGACCATCAGCTAGATGCTACCTATAAACATATACAGCACTGGGGAAACTGCAAAGACTTTAGCCAGTACGTGAAGCCTTTAAAAAGAGATGCAGAACATCTTTAGTGAATCAAGCTGGACTGCTCAGCATCTCAGTCCATGCTGACACACACTAGATCACCCCGAAATGACAACAGGTATTTAATCAATTTTTGAAGCCAATTATCTTTTCTTTGCATCTAAGCACTGTTTGAGGTGAAATAAGGATTTCACACTGTATTAGTTTCTGAGCTGCATTATTTTGCTAGTATACACAAAAGGGATTTTTCCACAGTTCTTCCCACTTTGGTTTATTAACACACAAGCCTATTAACTTGCCAAACTTGACTTATCCAGTTGCGGATCTTACCCATTTGCATACAGCATCATTCTTCTGCTTATGTTGGGGAATGAGTGTTCACATAATTATCCTGTAGCAGAATCTGTATATAGCTTATACTGTACAACTCTATCTCAAGTCTAACAAGACTCTTGACATGACTGTTTGTGAACAGTTATAATATATTCCTTGGCTTTGCAGATGAGGTTTGTAAGGTTATGACAGCTATAATAATCCAGATCAATTGAAAGGCCACCCTTATGGAGTGCATAACCAAAGCAGTGTGCCACACATCAAGAACAAAACCAGCAGCTAAACTTAGGGTAAGCAGTTTGAGGAAAGTGTGTCTGCAAGGACATGCTTATCACTATTAATAATTCAACCACGTACATTGGCAGGTCCCATGGAAGAAGTATTTTTGGCCTTGTTTAGCACTTTCAGTAATGATGTTTAGAGATAATTGAGGGACTAAGTGATTTTGGACACTTTGGGGCTTTGACTACAAGTCTTGGGAATGAAGTTGGCTTGAAATTTGTTTGCAAGGATATTGGCAATGTCTTTTGAGTCAGTATAGAATAAGTTCTTATGAATACCTTCTGCTCATTTCGGGCGGAGGTGGGAGTTGGCCTTCTAACATTGCTCAAGAATGATTTATAACTATATTTAGCTTCAGATTCCAGCTTAAGTTCTTAAGCTCATTTACTGGATCTGATAATGTTCTTCAGTTTTCTTTTTTTTTTCCTTTTGTAATGCTTTTGATATTATCCTGGCGAACAGGTGTTTTGGCACTGCTACATAATTTAAGGACTTTCTTTCTTTTGTTGTACAGTTTATTTGTGGTGGTAAACCACTGAAGTGGTTTGGTTTTAAATTTTGCACAATAAATGGTTCTGGTAAAGACTGATTAACACTACATATTTTTCTAAATGGGTGTAGAATTCCTTAACAAAGCTTGCTGTTGTGTTGATGTCAGGGGAGGTGCAGTCGTAAGTGAATTTTGATATTGTATCAGAAGAATAAGTTGAGAGTGGCATATTTGTGGACCTTACATTGAGAGGGGGTTTGTTCAAGGAACTTTTGAGAGTTTAAAGGAGAAGGTCACAAGTTTGTGGCCAGACTTCACTGGGGAAGGAGACACCAAAAGAGTAGAACAAGCAGTGGACATATTTGTAACATTTAGAACAAGAATGCTCAAGTAGGTTTGTTTAGCAATTACTAAAGTTTTTTTTTTTATGAAGTCTGTAAATTTTTTGACTTATCTTACATTGGAGATATAGGTGTCCCAGTTTGTTGAAAGGTAGTTAATGTCACCCAAAATAGGGAAGTGTTTGCTAAAAGGGAGATCTTTAACAACACTGAGTTTTCTCATGTGATCATTGGCGGACAAAGAAGGTGTAATCAGCTATTAGCTGATAATTAATCCTATCTAGAAAGATCTGTAGGGCTCTTTAGGGTTCTACTTAGAGATAATTTGTTCCTTGACAAATATGGAGACTGTATTACAGTTACAAGTGGGTCTGATGGCATGAACATTTTAAAACCCTGGTATAGAAGAATGTAGGAGTTCATCAAGATAAGGCAGTTTCTTGTTTAGGCATTTGTTATTCATCAGAGCCACCTTAATGTGATCCGATTTGGGGATTGCAATGTTAGTTAAGCTGAAA
This sequence comes from Protopterus annectens, assembly GCF_019279795.1. NCBI lineage: Eukaryota > Metazoa > Chordata > Ceratodontiformes > Protopteridae > Protopterus > Protopterus annectens. Next base: position 1,191,142,157 of record NC_056741.1, read on the forward strand.
TGACCATCAGCTAGATGCTACCTATAAACATATACAGCACTGGGGAAACTGCAAAGACTTTAGCCAGTACGTGAAGCCTTTAAAAAGAGATGCAGAACATCTTTAGTGAATCAAGCTGGACTGCTCAGCATCTCAGTCCATGCTGACACACACTAGATCACCCCGAAATGACAACAGGTATTTAATCAATTTTTGAAGCCAATTATCTTTTCTTTGTATCTAAGCACTGTTTGAGGTGAAATAAGGATTTCACACTGTATTAGTTTCTGAGCTGCATTATTTTGCTCGTATACACAAAAGGGATTTTTCCACAGTTCTTCCCACTTTGGTTTATTAACACACAAGCCTATTAACTTGCCAAACTTGACTTATCCAGTTGCGGATCTTACCCATTTGCATACAGCATCATTCTTCTGCTTATGTTGGGGAATGAGTGTTCACATAATTATCCTGTAGCAGAATCTGTATATAGCTTATACTGTACAACTCTATCTCAGGGCTGGATTTTCTTTTCTAACAATAAATTAATGTGCTTGTCACCCTGACATGCATATATGCATGATCTCATCAAATGCATGTTTCTTAACAGATAAGAACATACCATCATATTATGAAGAGAGACAGAATTGGGGTGCTAAGCCTTATTGTCCCTACAGCCTGGCAATAGCAGAACCTACTATTTCCTAGGGACAAACATTCATTTGTTTACTTTATTTTGGTTACCCACCTATTCCAGGTCAGAATCACGGGATTGAGAGTGTTCATATACTCAGTAGGTGTAGTGCAGGGTAGAAAGGATGCCAATCAATCACAGCATAAACACATACATGAATGCAGGCACAAATGACACACAAACCTACGTTTACTGAATTTTGAAAAACACTTAGACATTTGGAGGAGTGCCAGTTCACCTGCACTAGTGAAACCCACATGGACACAAGTGGGATATGCATATTTATTACAGGACATGCCACGCCAGGAACTGAAGTAGTGAACTATGTACTCTAACACAACTGACAGTATACAACTATAGAAACAGGTGAATGAACACTAAATCAACTATTTATTTGACTGGCTTGTTTTTGTGTCTGGCTAAGATCTGTCCGATTTGTGTAGTCCTGTAGTTCTTGAAAAGATCTACCAGGCACAGATATTTTTTTGGGTTATAAGGAGCAGTTAGAGAGCGACTGTTCATATTAAAGTCATTTGTTCAGACTTGCAGATTATCCACACAGAGGGGGGGGTGACTGGATGTACCCCTGCACCTTACATCTACATCACAGTGCTAGCTCAGTAGAACTGGTGGCTGTACCACAACATCTGACATATTTCAGATTAATAGTTTAGGTAAGATAATTAAGAAATACCTGTGCCGACTGCAGAGTGTCTATCAGTGTATACCTTCCAGACTGCAGACTTAGTACTTGACATAGTTTTGCAATGGTGCAGATAACAGAAGGCGACTTTTCCTTCAGTAAACATTCCATCATACTTAGAGTACAGAGTTTTAACAAGCTCATTGTTCGCACTCCTTTACAGTTAACTTTACTCTTTATTAGTGGGGGAGGGGCGTTTTAGTTGTAGTGTTTGCTTTCTAGAGTCGTGACTTCTTCAAGTGTTTGCGCTTCACATCTGTTAACAGTGGCTTTGAATGGGTTTGATTAGGTTTGACCCTTATGAAAAGTTATGACTGCGTGTATACTTGTGGTGCTGTTTGTATTTAAATGATGTTGTTGTTTAGGCATTCTCGTACAATTTCATTCCTGACATGGCATTTTAAAGTATACTATACCTGAGCCCTTGTTGCTCATGTAAACCAATGCTTTGGAACTGTGGTGATGGTAAAACTGTTCCCTATAACTCATTGTGCACCATTGGGGAATGGAATAATATCATAAATACATTTTAGTAACAGACAGCAGGAATTGTGGGTTTTGTTTAAAACAAGCTTTCAGTCTGTATTCTAGGACATCTATAAGTAATAATAATTCACATTTCTGAAAAAATCTCAAGCTTCTTGGAGAAAATAGGGTGAGTTAATTCATACATTTGTCTGACAGACTGCATTTACTTTAACCAGTTTACTGTGTAATCAGCTGTATAAATAAAGACCACTACCTCATGTATATTAAGCCAAACAAAAGATGTTGACAATTCCCATACACACATTTAGACAAAGTACAGCTGCCCCTGAAATGCTATACCAAATTAGGTAATTTTTCAAGACACTTTTTTAAATAGATACACAACACACACCAGGCGATTAAAAGAGTACACTATAAATATAAGTAGTGGTAATAAATGAAACACTTGTTGAAAAGATGGCTTTTCAGTACCTTCTAGTAAGATGGTAGGACTCCGGCAATGTAAGAATCTGACTCTCATCTTTTAATATGACTGGTAAAGAAACGCTCATACTTGATGTATATTCCAAAAAACCTCTAGGAGAAATTCTGAGCACAGCTTTTTCCTTGCTAATCAAAGAGTTAAGGTTATGAAATGCCAATGGTGGTTGGCATAATGTGATTGTTTTGAGTAGGGCAGTCCTGCATAAGCACATCAGCTCTGTATTCTGACCTAGAAAAGTAGATTCTGTTAAGAGGGACATGGAACTCTACAACAACAGGTCTGAATGATATGATAGTACCAGCATCAGTGTTAACAAGATTTGGTAAGTTCATCTAAAAAATAAAACCACTCATCAAGCTGTACAGGTGGTTGTGGGTGGCAAATCACCAGGAAACCCTCTGGGACTGTAATCACTAAATATGGCTATTATTTCCATCTCTTTGTGATTTTATATGTGCATGCAGGCTTGGTTGGCAAAGCTATTACTGGTTGCAAGACGTGTGGACTCATTGTTTATTATCCTTCCACTTCCTGTCTTATCTGTTTTATGTTAAATGAAGAGTCAATCTCCAGAAGCCTACCCATTAGAAGAAATGTCTCTCCATAAACCATTTCATGCTAGAGCAACTGCTAACTAATTAAAGTCCACAAAAGTCACTGCCACTTTCTCCATTATAATTCCTCAGAATCCTGCCTCTCTGATTCTTGCACAACATCTACAGTTCTAATGTTATTAATGGCATCAGTAAGTAAGGGTGCAAGTTAAACTATCCCAGCTGTTTGAACCCTTACTGCTTAGTCTGTCACGACACATTCTCAGAATTGTACTCACCATAACAAACTCAAATGCTTCAGAAATAACAGACACAGATATCAGCTCAAATATTACTGCCATTTAAAATGTCTGTGGAAGTCATGAGAATGATCAAAAATAAGTGGCAGATGGTAATAAGTTTATTATTTGTTAAAACTATTACCTTGCTTAGTTAGCCCCTTTCAGATCAGGAACATAGTGAAGAAAACTAAACTGGAAGGCAGTGAGCTAAGCAATAGGCAGGTTAAGGGGAAAACGTTTTGTGATGACTGAAAAAGCCATGAGTCACATACATGATCTCTAATCATACAGTGCAAGCTATTTCACTTATCACTTATGCATACCTCACTTATTCCATTTATTCATTCATCCATTCATTTTTTATATTGCCTGGATTATTGTTTTCCATTCCTTTGAAAGGAATGCAGTACAATGCCTTCCTTAGTGCATTTATTGAATCGTTTTTTTTTTTTTTTTATTAATGAGTGCTTTTCTGCATCATTTCTGAGGTAAGTGCCTTTTTACACTGTCAGGTAGTTTAGCTGTATTATTATAGTAATGCAGTAAAAAGTATGTTCACATATGTTACACGTATGACTTCAGATGTTTCTCCAATAAAATAATAATGTGTGTTTTATATCTTTAGATTTTTTTTCCACATTGTCATTAATCCTGTGATTTGACTAGCTGGTTGCAGTTGCATTTTTACTTAAAGTTTGTTATAAATTACAGAATTTTTACTTGTATGTTTTGCTTTATTGAGTATGTTTGTTTTGAGCTTTGGGTGTGCATGTTTGTGTACAGCATATGATTTTATCTTTACTGGTATGAAAAGAATATACTTGCATAGGTAGGTAGAGCCATCTGACACAAACACACAAAATTATATATTAAATCATTAAATATGTGAACAAATACTGTTTGCTAAGATTAGCTTCTGTTTGAAAAAAAGTATTAAAACATTTACTTTTTAGAAAAGAGGTCAGACTTAACAAAACAATACCCCATTAATAGGACTGAATATGCTGAGTGAACCTTAAAGACATGCAGATAAGTACATGCGTGAGTGGGTGTGCCTTCTTTGAAGGTTGGGCACCAGGCTGGCAGCTCGACATCATAAAAATCCACTGCCAATCATTAGCGGACCGGTGATCTGCTGTGGCGACCCCTAACCAGAAAAAGCCGAAAGACATTACTGTACTGTTCAATTGCTTCCTCTGCCAAACCAAACCTTAATCTGTGCTTATTCCAGTTCCTGCTCCAACTGTTGTTTTCTTGATATTTCATAACAAACTCTTAATTACTTAATCCTTCTTCCTGCTTTTTCTAAACTCTCTACTTTCCCCTCTTTTCTCCCTTCTATGTCTCTCTTCTTCCTTCTCTCCTATCGTTTTCTTTCTCTTTTTTCTACTGTCCATCCTACTTATGTTTCCCCTCCCCATCTCCCTTCTTCCTCTTTTCTTTCCAACTACCCTCTCCCCTATATTTATAAGTGCTCCTTTTATGTCTTTCTCTCTACACGTATGTGCTGTTGTCTCTTCTATGTAACACCTGCATTTACATGCATTCTTTGGTGCTCGTAACTGTATAACATTGAACGATCTTGTTTTGCCTAGTTTTATGCCATGTTATTATTATTCTCTGTACTATAAGTATGTTTAATTTTGCTGTTAATATGATGTTTTATCAGATGTATCTGCTTTCTATGAAATTTTGATAATTTCTTTATGTACAATTCTTAATGTTTTTTAAACTGTTTGAAACTTATTTTGAAACTTTGTGTAAGTCTTATTGTTACCTTGGAGCATTTCTCCCTGGGCCTTCACTGAAAATGGGCTTATTTTGGCCCAGTAGAAGAAGACTTTCCTGGTAAATAAATGCCAATAAATAAATACCAAACCCTTGCTGTAGATTTGCTTTTTGAAGTGCGCACTAAATCTAAAGTGACAAAATAAAGCTAGGATAGGTCATCAAAGAATGCAGTGACAATATGAGTCATGCAAAAAAAGACATAAGTTTGGATATTTACATAGAGAGAAAAAAAAAAGGACTCACAAATTAAACGGCACCAAAAAGCAGTCCCAATAACTTTAGTTAAAAATGCTGAAGACTGCAGATTCTTAACTATCTATCTGTAAGCCACAAAAGCCTATCCAGTTAATCAAAATAAGCCTGGAACTCAAATAAAATCAGAAACAAGCCTATTTTGCTGTAGCGGGTTCAAACCCAGGCAGAAGAGCACTGATTTGGCATTAGAGGTTGTCCTTAACCACTGACAGTCAGTGGTAGGTGTGAAAGATGCCTCACTCTGCTACCTCCTTCCTGTGCATTTTCCAGATTAACACACATGGCTACACCAGATTATTTTCATAAACCATCACCAAATTCATCAGCCTGGATTTGGAACTCTGCAATCAGTACTGTCAAAGACTACCAATAAAAAGAAAAGGTCAGGCTCCAGTAAATAGCAATAACAAACCGTTGGCTAAATAAACTGCAAATCCAAGTCATAAAGTCTCCTGCTATATGATTCTAGATATTCCACTTAGACTGCCAGAAGTCTTGAGACAAACTCTGTAATGACAATGCACATACAATGTTTGCCCAGCAATGGTTAAAAAATGTTTGATACTAAGGTATAACAAATAAACCACTGGCTAAATAAACTGCAAATTGAAGTCATAAAGTCTCCTGCTATAGGATTCTAGATATTCCAATGAGACTGACAGAAGACTTGAGACAAACTCTGTAATGACAATGCAGATACAATGTTTGCCCAGCAATGGTTAAAAAATGTTTGATACTAAGGTATAACAAAGGATGTTTAAGTCAGCATAACATTAGGGGATATATAATAACTCAAAGTAATCATAAAGATATGCAAGACACTACATGAATGACAGTAAATGCTTCAAAATTATAAAAGTCACCTGTCCCATGTTGCAGAAGGACTAAATTCTCATTATAGCCCAAACAAATTTGTGTGATGTTTCTTTGGGGGCACATTTCTCAACTGTCCCTGGTTTTGCAGAACATGCCTGAATTTGCCTTATGTTTTGACTACCTCTTATAAAATGTTTGATTTTTTTTGGTAATCCCAGAGGATTAAAGTCAGTCAGTAATCCCAGACATTAGAGTTTTGTACTTCTTATTGTTCCAAACATCCATGTCAGTGTCTAATATGTTGTTCTATTAACTTTTTTAAGTGAATTGGAGTAATAATTAAAAATTGCCCTGTTTTTGGTCTTAATTCCTCATTATTTTTTGGCTTTGTCTTTGATTCTTAAGCAGAACGGCTGAGAGATATTCTTGGATGCTGGAGAAGCCAGACAAAGAGGGAAAAATTAGTTGCCAAAAGACTGCTTGCATTACTTGGAGGAGCTTAGCAGTGATTCTCAAACAGCATAGGCAAAAAGTCTGTCAGGGTGGCAATGCATGGATTGTGCACACTTCCACTCTTTCACTGTATTCCTCGTGCATTGTCCACAACAAAAATATGAGGGCAGGTATGGACAAAAATCAGCACTGTTCAACTGTTACAACTATAAAATGTGGCTACAGCCAACCAGGCTGATGATATAAGTGAATCAGTAAAGTGGTATAACCTACCAGGATGGGGATATGATTGGGACAGTAGAGAGACAGATGATAAACATTATTATTTGATTCAATCACCACATTTTAGCTGTGATGCTGTCCTAGTGATAAGCAGCAGCTGCCAGGTGTTGCCACCATTATAATTCACCTGCAGTGTTTCATGGGAGACCGAATACTCCCTGCTCAGCAACTCGTTCATCTGTCAGGCATAATGTTCTCAGGTGACCTGAAGTTATTCAGCCTCTAAGGCCACCATCTTATCACCAGTAGTGGTCAGGGCCTTTGGGACCACTGATAAGAGGTATTCTTAGTGGTGTACAGAGTATGGCTCTTGGTGTCCACAGCTGTGTTTCCTTTTTTCTAGACAATCATATGAATTCTTTCTTCCTTACCTTCCTACATGTACCTAATGCACTACAAGGTGAACCAGCTCAACCTGTCAACTAACAGCTACAACATAAACCTAAAAATATCCAGGTGTTCATCCTCTTATCTTTGCCTTGTAAATGTAATTTGTCTACATCTGTTGCTAGGCTCTGTCTATATGGTGAAGTGGGTGTTTCTTACATTAGCAGATGGGCATTCACTTCATTGGCTATTAGAAGGCTGGCACCATGCTAACCTGGACTGATGCTCTGTGTAGCTGCATCCTTTTTTTTTGCAGCTAACAAGAACCACTGCCTTACTTAATACCCCTGAAATTTTGCACAACTTCATACTAAAGTTGCCAACATTCATATGAAGTAGATTTAGACACAGTCGTGTACCAACTCAGGTTCTGTATGTGAAGAACATGGCTCTGCTAAGGGATAGTAATCTACAATGCAAGTCTCTGCAAGCTGTACTGGTACGTGATTAACATTACTTAAGATTTACAAGTAAATAATAATAGGAAACACCTTTGTTTACCACATATTATTCTGACACCTGTAACCAGACAAAAGAGATATTTATTGCATCTTGTAGCTAAACTGCTTTTTCTATCACTCAGTACACTCCATTTGTTGCTTTCCATTTGTCCTTGCAGAACATTATGCTGAAAGGGATGCAAGTAAGAGTGCAGTCATCAGCTCGGAATGGATCACAACTCCTTTTCTTTTCTCCCCCATAGACTGGTTATGGCATGGGCCAAATAATAAAAAAATGTGAAAAATTGTACTATATCACAGCATTGTTTTGTAGTCTACTACATCCATTGTGTAAGAAAAATACTTTATTTGACTGGCTTCAGCATAATTAGAGATGAATAGGGAAAACATTATAGTACCAATTATATTTAGCCCTTGAATATTTTAATTTCGTGGATTCTTTTTCATTTTGTTACTCCTTTGTCATGAATAACAACTTGGGAACTGAATTTTTAAAATTAAGATCCATGTAATAAACATTTCTTCAGTCCATTTATCTTCATTGTTACAGAGTAACAGCTCCTGGAAATGTATAGCATTGTTTTCATTTCCCTGGTGAACAAACTTGGTTGTATTTTTTATCTGCAAACACAGATTTCTAAAACTTCATTTAAAATGTTTGATATCAGTACTTATTAAGCAAAGTAATGTATTAAATGAATGCATTATGCAAGCATTTTACTCCACTATACTAAGACAAAACTGTGAAGTATGCACACAGAGGTCTAAATTGTTTTCTTTTTTTTTCTTTACAATACACATTAAACTCATATGCCTAAATGCACAGGAAATATATGAAATTCCCTGTAGATGCGTCTTCTGTTTTCCCGGACAAAAATCAACAATTTTATGGCAATTAAGCATGACTTCTGGTACATTTCACAAGAATAATTCACATCTATTTTGCTGACCATTTTATTTAACCATTTCTTCTCTATCAGCTCCCTTCCAGATAGTTTACCATATAGATTTTGCTCTAGATAAATTGGATTCCTTCCAGCTGCCAGAAACTTTTTAGATTTGGTGGCTTTATTGGCAGGACAAAGTGTAGAGGTTTAGTTGTCTTGCTGAGTACATCTTACATACAACTGGTTAGTGGTCTATCTTTCATTAATGACAGTGTCTCAACAGATTTCATGCATGAATTTGAAACTGGAAAGCAAGATGACTGTAAAATTAAACCTGATTCTCAGAGGCCACTGAGAAAGACATGGTAATAAGACTGCAGGGATACACAGGGCCAGATTTGGTCATCTGTTGTCCTAGGCAAAAGGTTCCACAGCATCCCCCCAATCACCCGGTGCCCCAAGCATGGTCTAACTACCCCATCCAGATGACTTCTTTCTTCCTTTTTCTCACAGGCTGTCTTACTCTCCATTTTTTTCTGTATTCATTTAACATATTTTGAGGAAACCATTTCTTGACTACAATAAAAAAAATAAATAATTAAAGAAATACTGGAAATGTGTCCCTGCTAGAGCGGCACCCTAGGCAGACTCCTACCTGACCTACACCTAAGGCCGGCTGTGGGGATGCATATGCTAAACATTACATTCTGCTATTTATTAATTTTAATTTGTCAGGTATTAGTAGGACATGAAACATGATCAGGAAAACATCAAAGATCTTACTACAGTTGTGGTTCAGCAGGCTGCGCACTACTCTTCGTCAGTGAAAGATTCAGGAGACTGTGGGTTCTATCCTCACACCCATTGTTTTTGTTCATGTACCAGTAGTGACACCAGAGGAATAGATATGGTGGCACGAAAGAAGCAGCCATCGTGGGTGCAAGTTTTAAGGCAGTACAGTACAACCTGCAGTACCAGCATTCAATTTCTTAATGCTTACACTGCCTTTGCGGTCAGATCTGCAGTATTTCAGCAGTATGGGAGTGGTATGCATGGTGCAGGCATTCAGAAACAAGTGCCAGTACTGGCAGCATTCACACTCAGTGCTCTGTATGCGTTATTGAGCTGTAGAAATTTGCTTATTACATATTACATATTATCTTCCCTAAAAATGTATCATAAACCTAGTGATACAACTCAGGCAGTTAAAACCAATAAAGTAAATAACAATGAAAAACATTAAAATTTAGAAATAATTCCATGCAAATTTCCTTATTTTACCCTTTCAGCATGAATAATTTCTTAAGATCAAAAACTAATTCACCAAATTATACCGGAGATCAAAACATGAAACAAATGAATCTTCACTAGAGAGGAATTTTGTTGGCACATTCATCACAGGGCTCTTTAATCTGTGTCATCAGTAGAATCTATCAATTACTTCCTAGGTCTCAACTGTCCATAAGTCAGTATAAAGCCATTCCAGGATACCTTCAAGGGGTAATCAATACACAATTTGGTAATGTAATATATCATCTGAGGGCAAAGCAATTCCTTGATGACCCATAAAAGCAACTAACTATGCTCCAAAGCTAATAGAAATTAAAGCATGATGTTAAAGTTGCTGTTTTTTTTTTCTCACTCCCAAATGCTTCCTTAACTGTGGTCTAAACATAGGTTCATAGGTAGGTACTAGGCTATCAGCCCAAGGGCCTACGTAAGCCTAGCCAACAAGGTTCCCTGGCTTACACCACCCAAGAAAGTTATTTTCCTGTGCCACTGTCGAGCAGAGACACAGAAGTGATCCCCTGGGTGTATTTCCTATTTCCCATCCACTCATCAAGATTTTTCGTGAAGAGTGCCAATGAAGAACTTTGCTTGACATAGATGGGTAGCCTGTTCCAGAGTATGGGAAGTCTCTGGGACAGGAATCTATCCCTCCAGCATGTCCTGTTTATTGTGGTGACAAGGTTTAGGTCCCTAGAGCATGTAGCTCGGAGGGATTGGGATTTCATTAGGTGTAGCATGTCCAACAGCTCTGGGTTTGGCATAGCTTTATATGTTAGGCAGAGATTACCTCAGAGTAGGTGATATGCTACGGAGTAAAGATGGAATTTTTTGAGACGGTCAGTGTAGGGCATTTGTTTGAGGCCAGTAACCCTCTTTCTTTGTGAGGTACTTCTGTGGCCTTTCCAGCTGCTGCAGATGTCTTGTTAGGTACATTCCAAAAGGGGCGTTGTACTCTATAATGGGTCTAATGAGTGTCGAGTAGAGGGGAACAATGACCTCTTTTTTCCTGGATGTGGAGTATTCTTCCTCCTTTGTACTTATTACTAAATTAGTAGCATGCTATAACCCTGCTAGTTAAATCTATCATTTGCTTCCCATAGCAAATTAATTTCCATTAGGACGGTCCACAATGGTAAAGTCCCTGAAATGGCTGAAAAACTCATCCAGCCAACCCTACAAAAACAGTTCCCTTCCTGCTCAGCCACTCCCCAGTGCCTACACCTTATGTTTTGCTTTTTATACTGCCTGTAAGCTAGTGCAAGTTTATTAGTTTTAATTCCATCTCTGCCTTCTGTATGTATTTCTGCACTGCATTTATATCTCAAACGGCTGCTGTTCTCAGATTCTTTTATCATGAGCATTTACAGTCATATTTTATCATTAATAAATATTTATGTAGACCCACATCTGTGGGTATGTGTGTGTTTTTCTGTATACACACACACATAAATAGCTAGAGATATAGATACATCGACAGATGTATGTTCAAAAAGTCCTGCTTCATATTATTGAGACCATATCATTGACGTTCTGAAAGCTCAAATGTTGCAGAAATAGGGAAATCTGTGTTTTTGCAGGGGGCAAGCCCCCCGTACCTCCCAGTCACCCTGAAAATTATATATGCCAACTTTGAGATTGCACTACTAGTTCCCGAATCCCCACTGTACTACGATCTCAGTAGAACTACTGAGTTTTTGGAAAGTCGACCACATAATGATCAGCTTTCTGAGCACTTTATAATCTGATATTAATATATATATATATTTACAATACTATATATAGATCTATACGCACACACGCGCACACACGCGCACACACACACACACACACAAACACACGTGCACACACACACAAACACACGTGCACACACACACACACACACACACACACACACACACACACACACACACACACACACACACGCATTAATCCAGCATACTTGAGTGACTTTTCAAGATCTTATGTACTTTACATGCTACTCATTTCTATATTTTTCCAAAATGTATTTAGCTAGTGATAGAAGTGATGTTCAAGTTTGGGCTGCATTGTTCTTTGTGATACTCTGATACATATTTCTGTTAGCACATACATTGTTGTTTGCTGCCTTTTGACAGTTCACTGTTGAAGATATTATTTCTTGTTACTGTGCTCACAACCTGAAAATGTAATGTATACTTCACAAATAAGAAAATTGTTTTTTAGCAGTAACGTCTCCTTACTGTGCTGTTCTGTACACCCCACATTGCAAGATTATCACGTCTCCTTTTTTTGTCTTTTTGCAAATCTAGATGTTGCAGATGCAAGTGAAGAATGTTCTGTTGTCTCTCCTTTGATGGGAGTCGAGTCCAGGAATGCAAGTCTACATAAACATGTTTTGGCTTGTTTAAGGTAAACACAGTTTACAATAAGTGACCATACCAAACTAAATCCCATCCTTTGAAAAAAAGCTGAGAATCCCCCCCCCCCCAATGCTTCCTACATTTTTGTTGTAATAGTTTTTACAAGACAGCATTCATTACAGGTTTGTTTCAGCTATTATAAACAACTGTGCAAAAATTGTGAAATAGTAGAAATAATAAACTGGCAGGCATTTTAATGAGTCAGTGGGACTTTGACTTGTTTATGAGTAAAAACTGATATAATTGTTACCTACACTGAGACTGTTCATTATGTTATTGTCTCACACTATAATATTCAAACATATCCTTTCATTATTTATGTCAGTACTATATATAACACTGTTGTCAGACATTACAAAATAGAAGTAAAAAAACAAAACAAAAACAGGATAGTCATTAACAGATACAGTAGTTACTCCTATTACTCTGAGATTCCTGAAGGGTGTGGACAGCAAAGATATCAAAATATTTTTTTACATTTTAACGTTTAGCACCCATCATTTGCACCATGCTCATTTGATATGTGTTAATGTAAGAAATTCAGGAAAAATGCACATTATTTCAAAAAATATCACCTTAATATTGCCTTTAATCATAAAATTAATTGTGACTTCTTTTTTTAGCAGTGAATCAGAATGTCTCCACATACGAGTTTTACTTACAGTATATGACAAGCACTAAATTTACAAAGTATTAGAATAAGTAAAATACTGAATATAACTGCATCCTTTAATATACTCCCACCTGTAGAATACGTTCACAGGTAGTTATGTCTGCAGCTAACTGTGACAATGAATGTAACTGCATCCTTTAATATACTTCCACCTGTAGAACACATTCACAGCTAGTTATGTCTGCAACTAACTTTGAATTCTGAAAAATTGGAAATCCAGAGAGTATATTCTTACAAAGAAAGTTAGATGGAGTACACAAAGCCTATCTACCACCTACATAGCACTTAACTGTTCCTGATTTTGCTTACATATTTTGCCCTATTGCTCTGTTAGCTTTCTAAATTAATTAAAGTAACACCTAAAACTATCCCTGATTTTGGGTCTTTGATCCCTATTATTTTCAGATTCTTCAACAAAGAATTTGAGAGGTTTAATACCCATGCGGTTGTAGAAGATACACACACATGCAGTGCATAGAGGATTAATGGTTTACTCATATTTTTGGTATGCGCTTTATAAAATGTGTGTTTTTCTGGCAAATGACTGAAGATTGCAGTCACTCAATAATTACATACATTCATGTTTCACACTTCACATTCTTTAGGAAAATGCATGCTAACACAAATCCTGTTATTCTAGCAACTTTCTAAGTCTTAATAAGAGCAATATTTAAATTACAGCTCTTTTTTGGGGCCTTTGCCCCCACATTAATTTAGACTTTGTCCAGATTTCTTTCACTAACAGGTTGAGAGGTATGTAATTATGCTTTTATCATAATAAAGTTGGCTTTCTCTTTCTAAATTTCACAGTTTTTAATTTACCTAGTTCAGTGGAACTATTAAGTATAGTAAGTTTGTGTTTGTATTAACTGTAGGCTGAGCAGCTGACCAGTTACTTCCTGATTTCATGTCATATGACCTCTCCTTTTATGATGCAGTTGTTTGGACAAACATTTTGTAGTAGTTAGGCGTTTTCTGTAGATTGTAGAAGATTTCAACACATAACTGTAGCACAGTCAGTCACTCGCCCCCACAGCCGCACCTCCTTAACCCTAACCCTGCACATTACCTTACAAAAAAAAACTTTACATGGCATTATTACTAAAAAGACATTGAGAGACACACAACAAGCATCAACATACATGTAATACTAAATCTGGCCCCTTACATAACCCAAAACAACAAACAGTGATATCACACTCACACACACACACACACACACACACACACACACACACACACACACACACACACACACACACACACACACACACACACAAAATCAAACATGCACAGCACTAAACCTACATCCTATTCTAGTCCTTACTCTGTCTCTAACCAGTAAAGACTTATATACTCACAAACATAAACACTGAAAGTTTTGGAAATCTGACACCTTTGGCATTACAAACACAAACAAGTCACTTACCTTATCTAGCTGAACTTTCACCATTGACATCCCATGCATTCAAAATCAGTCATATATCCACTCAACAAAATTACCACACACTGAAATCTACTGACAAAATGTTGAGGCAACAGAACATCAATCACCCACTCATATGCATTTCCACAATAATTAAATGGAGTTTATGGGGCAAGTAATGGGCAGGAATAAAAGGTACTTTAGTATCTTGGATAGGTAGATGAGTAAAAATTATAAAAATCTTTTATCTAATAGTTGCAATGCATTTATATCTGAAAAAAAGGCTATGGGAAAACAAATCATAAATTGATGAAATAGTAAATCACATACAAGCTTGGTTCATGCATTACCATTAGACACATTTTTTAATATGACAAACACTAAATCATTATTCTTACCACTTAATGTTTAATCAGAATGAGACACATACTAGCTAGATGAATTCTAAGTCATCTGCAAAAGTGTTCATTGTACTTGGGACAAGATGGGAATTACATTTTTAAAAATCATAGTTCTTGTTTTTTCCACATTCATTTAAAATTTCTTGGAAGTTAATCAGGTGCTCAGAAATGTTCAGTTCCTACCCAAATAGTTTATTAAGATAAAAGTCTTTGTGTTACTTATTAGCAGCACCAAATCCTTTGCATCCCCAGTAGGGATGATAATGGACAGGTCTCAGCAGGGGGTGATAGTGGATAGGTCCCAGTGGACAACATTAAATACTGTAGAAAACAGCAGCATTGTGGTTCATTATGATAGGTGAGGGAACGGAAGCAATGCCTTTAATACTGACTGCTCTGAGTTTACACTTTAAGTAGTTAGGATGCTATGTAAGGGTGTCTGGGTGTGTTTCCTCACACTAAACATATTTCACTAACAGGCTATGTTGTGTAGTGCATAGAATGCTGTGTTTAAGTCACCAGGCTGTGTATCACACTGATCTTGTCAAGCAATGATACCTTGTACCAACACATTCCTGTTACTAAATACTTTGTATTTCATAGTCACAGATTCATAGGAGAATAAGAGATTGCTAGGCTAATGGCTCATGAGCCCTTACAGGCCTAACCATTATTACATGGATTTACCCAGACTTTAAATATTTTACAGAACTGCCCTTGTCTTTAAATATATAAATAAACCAAAGGGTAAAAAAAGTCACACAGACAAACCATTCAGTAAAAAGTGCAAAAAAACAACAACGAAGCTAGAGTTTTTACTGCGTGATACCTTCAACTTCCTGTAATGGAGGCCCATGGGATATATGCAAATGACCGTTTAAAGGTTTCAGCTACTTGGCTTCTGAATGTCCATGACTTTTTTTTTCCTTTTTCAGTCTTTATAGTTACATTCAGGCCAATAAAGCCAAACCCCACTATCTGTAGACATGCATGTTCTGGCATTTTATTGACCTCATCATCACAGCATAAGTGGATAGTTTGTGGGCAAGCCTCCACAGTAAACCATGCTTCTTGAATCCTTTTTTTCAACATCATTATTTTCTGTTCAGCTTTGTTTTTACATTTTTTGTTTACTTTTAGATTGCAAAGACAACCAGGATATAAATCACCTCAGAACCACATTGTCACCCAAAAAAGCACAACAAGGAAGCCAGGTGATACCAAATTAAACATAAAAAAAAAACTTGTGAGTAGCTGTTAATTTGATCGGGTATAAAAAATGTATTGATCTAAGTGCTTTTGTCCCTTCTTGTTTGACCAGGACTTCATCAGAGATAAAACCAAATACATTTACATCACTTCCTTATATTAATTTATTTGTTTATTTTATTTTACATTTGTTGACTGGGTTAGTCCGACTGAGCTAAGTAGCCCTTTTTCAGAGGGAGAAAAGCTCCACATGTTCTACAGATTATCATGTACAAAAATAAGTAAACAATCAACAACTGGTTTATAGAAAATAGTCAAAGCAACATATATATGAAAAACAAGGATTTACTACAGTAAACTAATCATTATGTCTGTCAGGATTTAGATTCCTACATCATTCGTAAGGACTAACAATAGTTTTGTCACCAGATGTAAAATCTTACATTATGCAGCTAAGAATGTATGTAATGTGCTTAGCACAGAGAAGTTAATGTGAGACAAGGTCTAGAAAGTTACATAAGTTGGGAGCAGATAGAGGTGTGCAGTTAGGGTTGATAAGCTGTTTAATGCAGGTGGGTACAGAGGCAGGCCCATTGGCTTAACAGGTATTCTTTAGTGGCTATTGAATTGACTAAGTTGCTTGAGTGACCTGATCTCTAGTGGGAGTTTGTTCCAGGCTTTGGAAAGATTGTGGCTATATAGAATACATCCTTTCTTAATTTTTAGGTTTGTGGATTTGTAGCAGATCTAGGTTATACCTCCGGAGAGATCTAACAGATGAAGTGGGAGATGACAGACGATAGGGTAGGGCAGTAAGAAGGCTGATAAAGGATAGAGTAGATGATCTGGAGTTGAGGGAGAACAAGCTGGTGAGGAAGTTCAAGCCAGTTAAGGTGTTTGAGTTAGAGACAGTGATGTGACTTATAAGTCTGATGGGCTACAAATTTGGCTATCTTGTTGTAGGTAGATTCAGGTTTGGCAAGGAATGTGGAGTTGGGGCAAGTAAGAATTTGAGAGCCATATAATAGATTGGGTAGGAGGTAGGCAAAAGAGAGAGTTATTTTAGCTTCAATGGTGAGAAACGTTTTGTTGCAGTAGAGGAGCCCTAGTTTCTGATGAGTTTTCTTGATACAGCTGTTAATGTGTAGATCGAATTTAAGTTGGTCGTCAATGATGACACCAATGAGGTTAGTGCTAGTTTCCACCTCGATGTGAGTTATATTGAAG
Source organism: Protopterus annectens (assembly GCF_019279795.1). Lineage (NCBI taxonomy): Eukaryota > Metazoa > Chordata > Ceratodontiformes > Protopteridae > Protopterus > Protopterus annectens. The sequence continues at coordinate 1,191,159,298 of NC_056741.1, forward strand.
GACAGGATTGTAAAAGTGGATTTAATGTGGTTGTAGTTTTTAGGAAGAAAAAGCAGTAGCTTTATTTTTTGGAGGTTAAGGATAAGCTGGTTATCAGAGAGCCAGTGTTCTACAGAGTTAAAGTCTGTGTTGTAGAGATGAGTTTGGAGGGAGAGTCAGCAATAGTGATGACAGTAGAGTCATCACCGTATTGGACCAGTGATGACCGAGGACACGAAGGAAAAAGAAAATGAGTGAAGATGATGAAAAGTAGTGGACCAAGGATAGAACCCTGAAGGACACCCATTTTAACTGGGAGACGAGGGGAGAGTGCAGATTGCCACTTCACTGCTTGAGATCTGTCAGTGAGGTAGTTGGAAAACCATGCAACAGTAGCAGGGGAGAAGTTAAGGTTGGTAAGTTTATGCAGAAGGAGAGGGTGAGAGATGGTGTTGAAAGCTTTAGAGAGATCTAAGAATAGGCAGGAGACAAGTTTGTTGTTATCTCTGGCAAGGTTATAGTATTAAGGAATGATAGTAGGGCAGTAGTAGTACTATGCTTTGGTCTAAAGCCATGTTGAGTAGGTGTGAGTAGATTTTCAGAGAGTAGGTAGTGCATAACTTGTTTATGCATGCATTTTTCTAGAACTTTAGAGAGAGGAGAGAGGATGGCAACCGGTCTAAAATTGGTGATGTCTGAGGAGTTACCGCCTTTATGCATTGATAGAGTGAAGAATTGTTTCCATATGGAAGGGACTTTGGACTCTGAAATGGAGCAATTGATTAAGATAGATACAGGGAGAGCAACATAGTCAGCAGCTAACTGAAGGAAAAGCAAAGGAATGTTGTTGGTAGAAGCTGAGCAAGGTTTGAGTTTAGAAAGTAGGGATTTGATGCAGCTAGTGGGTACAGGTTTGAGGGAAAAAGAATTTGATGAGAGTATAGTGGGATTTGATAGAGAGTGGTTTGAAATATTATTAAAGGGAGACGAGTTGGCACTGGGGTTAAATAGTTTGGATACAGAGTCAGTGAAATGTGTTGAAGGTGGAGGCAATATCTTCAGAGTCTTGTCAGGACAAGGATTGGGGGAGCAGGGACCACCGAGATGTAGTATGTGGTTTAATGAGTTCTAAAGTTTTGGGGGGTTATATTTCAATGCTGAGGGTGGATTACAGTAGAAGTCTCTCTTATCTTTATTAATACACTTTTTGGTCTGATTTCTAAGTTTTTTCTATTGTAGCAAGTCTGCAGGAAGCTTTGGTTTGGTCCATGTTTTCCATGCTCTGTCTCTATTTTTCATTAAGATGTGGGTGGAATTTGATAGCCATGGAGATGTATTAGATTTAATATGGACTGTGAAAAATGGAGAAAGTGAATGAAAATACTGAGAAAGATGGAGTTGAAAGACAGGACAGCATCGTCAAGGGGGAACTGAGTAAGGAAATTCCAGTTATCTTTAGAGAGAAGAGATTTAAAGGTGTCTAGGTGGAAGTTAGTAAGCTTGCGACATGTGATAAATCTATGCTGTTTAGTAAAGTGAGGGATATATCTAAATGCTTTTATTGGGGAGTGGTCACAGTGTGTTGGGAAGGGTTTCAGGATTTTAATATTTAGAGGGATGAGAGACTAGAATCCAGTCGATAAGGGTGCTGTGTGTATGAGAGTTGTTGGTATGGGTGGCATCAGTGATAAGTTGAGTAAAGCCATACATGTTAATGTGTAAGGAAGAATTTGGGGTACAGAGAGTTAACCAATTAATACTGAGATCACCAAGAATAATGGTTTAATAAGGAATATGTAGAGAGAAGTATGAGAGTCTGTTTTCCAACAGGGGTAAGTTATCCCCCTGGGGAATGTTGATTGCTACTATTGTGATGGTGGTATGGGTGTTAAGTACAAGGTTGTCTGTCAGTATTTCAGCAGGGGAAAAGGACGGGATAGTTTTATTAGGAGTTGTCAGAGTAAGACGGTTAGAGTAAACAATGCCAACTCCACCACCCTTTTTTTTTTTTGGTGGTCAAGCTGCAGTGTACTATAGCCAGGATGGAGAAAGTCTTTGTCATGGTGTTGGGGTTTTAGCCATGTTTCTGTTAGGGTGATGACATCAGGGGTGTGGCTTGAGATCCAAGCATGAAGCTTACTAACCTTGTTTAATATACTTCTAGTGCTTACTGAGTAAAGGGAGATTTGTTTGTTGGGGGACCAGTTATAGGTGGAGTTGTGCTGAGTGGAGTCTGAATTGGGATGAACATCTCTTGCAAGCAGAAGAACATTAGGGTAGTAGTGGCAGTTATATTTGTATAAGTTAAAGATAAAACATTTTGTTTTATTTTTAGGGAATGTGGTGTAGGTGGGGGAGATTTTGACTTTAGGAAGAGGAGTTTCAGTAGAAAAGATAGAAGTGAAAATAGCAAATGAATGATCAGGAGATGAGGTATCCCTAGTATGAGGTATTGTAGGAACTTTGGGAATAGGAGATACTGGATATTAAGTGAGGTAAGAGTGTGAAGGAGGAGTAATGGAGGTAGTACAAGAAAAAGGATAGTAGAGAAAGGCATGATTGGTAAGAGTATTGAGTACTGAAATTGGTGATTGGGGAGTTAGTAGTAGGTTTATTTTGCAGGTAGGTATGTGAGAGTGTGTTGCTTAGGTGATGTTTGAGTGGGGGGTAATGTGGGTAGTGGAAGGAGAAGTAATAGTTTGCAAGTGTAGTGTGGGAGAGGGGAAGGGTTAGTTATGGTTTGTGTGGAGAGCAGGAAGGGGAAGTAGTGTGCAGAGTGGGTGTTAATGGTTAGGTATAAAGGAAATTATATGGGAGGTGGGAGTGGGGCTACACCCGAGGGGGTGAATTGAATGGGGCTACACCCAAGGCACGAGAAAGTTCAAAAAACAATCAGTGACTGTCTATTAGCAAATGTTGCTAGCAAGCTCTTTAAGGATGAGTAGAGCTAAGGGCATTGAGACTGAACTAAAGTTTTGTTTTGGAATAGTTTTAATCTTAGATTCTGGAGCTCACCTGTTTGCATACAGAGGGAATACTGATCTTATATAATTAGTAGAGTATGTTGCTACGTAGTGGCTGACTTGATTAAAGCTTTCCAAGTTGCAAGCTGAATGGAGCTCAATGCAGCTGTGCTTACATCACAAGGATAGTCATAAAGTAAGAGAAGATTGTTAAAACAATTCAGTGACATTCACCTAATGATTAATTGTAAAGGACAGCTTGTGTATACAATTTGAGATTTCCTAGGGCTGATTTGAGCTTTTGCTGAAACTTTGCTTCTGAACTGAAGGTGGGGGTGGGGGGTGGGGTGTGATCCTGAGGCTTGTGAAAGGCCCGGGCAAACTGCAAAGAGAAAAAAAATAGAGTGTGAGCAGAAAGTGAATACTAAAGTTTTAGGAGAAATGGAAACAAACTGGGAGAGAGTTAAGGATATTAGTCAAAGAGTGATGGAAGGATTATTAGAAGATGGACAGTGGGTACAAGAAATGGTACAGTAAGTAGGTACATAGATAAATGTCCAGGGAAGAGAAAAGAATCACAAAGAATAGGAAACAGTGTCTAGGTAGATCATAATATACAAATTTAACAACGTACTAAGTCTAATAGGTTAAAGTAGCACCATAGTTAGGTAAGATACTAGTTAGAATGTGTAACAAACACTGTGTTTCTGCTTTTCAGATACCAAATAGACAAACTGTATGTTTCTGCTTACAAAGCCAGTTAGAACTGTAGTTAGGTGAGATGCCGGTTAGAGTTTGCAACAAACACTGTTTCTGCTTTTCAGATACCAAATAAACAAACTGTATGTTTCTCCTTACTAATAGCAGGCATGTTTCTGCTAATTAATACCAAGTGAGACTGAAGTTAGGTAACAAACACTGTTTCTGCTTTTCAAACACCAGATACCAAACAAACAAGCTATATGTTTCTCCTTACTGATAGCAGTAAGATATATAACAAAAGCAATTAAGCATAATTTAAATCTTAAAGGATCATCCATCTAAAAATTGTATGGAGCAGTTCATTGAATAAGCACAAACTGCTAAACATTCACATGTTGTGTGTATGTATATAAACAAATATAAAAAATGTCTATTAATACATTCATACAATAAATGAATTAAAATTTGTTAAAATTTGATAAGAATTTAACTTTAACATTGACAGGATGGAAAATGCCTCATTCATTCATCCCTTGGTTTCTAACAGAATTTTCTATGGACCACCATTATTGTTATGTTTCAAGACATCCAGAACAAAAAACTTAAAACTATGACCTAGATTGGTCTGTACATGTTTCCAAAGAGCATTAGTTTCGTTATGTTTTTTAATGCTATAAAGATGCCCATAAATATGTTCCTTGAGTGCTCTTTCAGTTTTAGCAACCGCATGAGTTTAGTTTTGTTTCTGTTGATTTTCCTAGAACACCAGGTATCTTTGGCATTCTGAAGATGCACAAAAACCTGGTAGATCCTCCACTTCGACCAATAGTTGATGACAAATGGTCAAAGAGCTGTGTGGCATGGCTAAGTTTGTACACCACCAATTGAAGGATGTCCTGAAACATGAAAAGCATATTTACAAGGACTCCTGGGATTTTTTGAAAAGTATTAGATTTATTGCTTAGATCAATAACATTCTCCTTGTTTTTCATTGTTGATGTTTTTTTTTACACCCAACCAAATTAACAGCTACTCTCTTTGCACAAAGGGGAAATGCAACAGACATTATCAACTTTAGACCTACAGCAATCTTATCCCCATCTCCAAAATACTTGAAAAATGTATTCAAAATCAATTCCTAGACTATCTCCTGCAAGAAAAAAACATGTCTTCCATCCTTCTCATAGTACTAACTCTGTACTTCTAACCTATACTGACACTGTCAATACAGCTAGGGATAACAGCAAACTAGTCTCTTCCTTAATTCTAGGCTTGTCTAAAGCTTTCAACACAGTTTGTCACAGCAAACTTATACTTCAAATGTCCTCACTAGGTCTCTCTCAACATATCCTTCTGTGCTTCAAAAGTTACCTGTCCAATAAGATATCAGTCAGTAAAATGTCACTCTACCTTCTCTCCATTCCTCCTAGTCATCACCGGTGTGCCAGAAGGCTCTGTCATTGCTCCCCTTTAACATTCTCGCCAGCACCCTGCACACTTCCACACAACAGGCTTCCCTAATACAGTACACAGATGAATCCACACTCATTTGCACATTGGACAATATGGCACACCTCTAAAAAATTACTCAGGAAGCTTTAACAACAATTGAAACATGGCTTTGTAACTCACAACTCATGGACCATCCTTAAAAAAAAAAAAAAAAAAAACTACATTTTTCCACAAATCTCTCTCCTGTGAAACAGCAAAATCTAAAGTCCCTTCTCTTAATGAAACAGCCATTGATGTCACTTCTCATAACAAATTATTAGACATCATGGTGGATAATGATCTTATAAGATCTGCATATACAAAATTGCATAAGGAACACTCGTCGACTTGGAATTCTTTATAGTGCCAAAACCTTTCTCGTCAACACAATAAAGCTGTGCTACACTTGCCACTTCTTATCTACTCCCCACATTTCTTTATACTGCTCCAGTCCTTACTAACCTTTAGGCATCACAAAAATCAAAACCCGAACAAGACTATAACAACATTTCTAAATTCAGCAAATGCTTCTTTCAGAACCCACTACTGTGTAGCACCAGAAAGCCTAAATCGCTTAGAACTACCCATCCCGCTCCCAGCTGTCTCTCTAAATATGCTCTAAGCCTTCTTTTTTGTCACTTGATATTGCAATTGCTGATTGTATAATACTAACTTACCTTTAATTTCTCTATAAACTGCCTAAAATTTCTTTAACTATTAAATTGTCATACAACTTATATCTGTTATTAACCAATGTGTTCATATTATGTCTAATTTGGTATAATTATTAAAACAGTTTTTTTTTGTTTTTTTTTAAGAATGTAAAATAATTGTTCTTAACATGTCTCGTAATACTCTGGAGCTCTTCTACCTGGGCCAGCACTGAAAATTGTCTCCTATCCAGTCTGACTTTCCCAGTAATCAAATGCCAATAAATAAAGAAACAAACTGTGTCAACTCTTAGAGGCGTATGGTGAATGTAGTAGTTCCCTGGAGTAGACGACATCCCAAAGTATATAATAATGCATTTTTGGCATTTAGTTTCAGATGATGATTGATGCCAGTTATTTATTTGAGACAAACCTTCCTGCAGGATAGCTAAGTCATTTGGGGATTCAATGACTGCCCCTAACTTAAGAGTCTTCTGTAAACCTAATGAGTCAGAGCCCTTTGGTATTGGTATTGGTATTGGTTTTTACTTCAGAAAAGTAGAGGACAAGCAAGAGTGGTCCCAGCAAAGAACTTCCTGCAGTTTTCCTGTTTTATAGATGTATTACATCACTTGCCCCTCTAATGTTGCTGAACATCTAATTCTGTAATAGTGTGCATGCACATCAAAATATCTTTGTGTTTCCAGGACATAAACATTTCTATCTAGCCACTCTACAATAACATTTTATTTACTTTCTAAAAAAAGAATAGTAGCAGTGATTATGCAGCACTGAAATGAGATTTCACATAACATTCTAGAAATGATGTAACTGCTAAATTCAGTTACACTGATCTATATGTTTAATTTCACATGACATTCCAGAAAAGATGTAAATGCTAAATTCTATATAAATGTAAGCAGTGTCACTGTTTCAACGTTTTGTGTATTAGTATATGTTTTGAATTTTTTGTTTTTGTCAACAAGTATTACTAAGACTGACATGTTTGTTCAGTATGCCATTATGCAGTAATTCTTGTTTGACTTTATACTGCTACCAGCAGACTTTGTAACTGGAGATGGCATTCACAAGAAGGGTAGTATCTGCAGTTGGACTGTATATGTGGACAATCCAACAATTCATGAATACTTGAGCCACATAACTTGCATGCATTCTTTAGCAGTGGATCAACTGCTACAGTTGCACATGCCATAGGAATCAGCCAGTAAAATCTCCTAGCTGGCTCTGGCAGTCTAGAAAAAGAGAGTCTGTCTTACGAATAGGTGACATTTTTAACCATTTTAATCCAGAAATAAACTATCAGTTTATTTCACATGGTTAAAGCTAAAAAGTGTTAACAAGAATTCCCCTGTAGATCTGGGTTTGATTTGCATGTACAAATGTTGTCTCTGGCGAAGTTACTTAATCAGATAATGCTTCCCACATTGCATCTGAAAAGAGGTACCTACCCCTTGTTACCTTAGCCATTAACAAATTAAAATACAAACATCTTAATTTACATAAACCATCATGATGCTATAAGTACATTTACTTTTTATTTTACCTGTTTTGGACTCAACTGTCACTTTTCAGGGGATAACCAGGAACACCTGTTTAGGTGACTTGTTCAGAGTCGCATAATATCTACCTTATAGCTCACATCACTCCTTACACAACAAAACAGCATCTGTAGGTGAATAACCACCATCCAAAGCAACAGTGGTGACTTAAGTGTTTAACACAGGTTATCCAACAGTAACTGTAAAACAGTTAAATCTGTTTAATCTAAATCAACAAGCAACAGCCATCTCCATATAAACAGTGAAATGACACTTTATGCTTCTGAAACCTATAACAATGACTCATCCAAATAACCTACACCACCAAGGCAAAAGCCAAACTCCAGTCACTGCAATTAGTATAAACCCACCATATGCATCATCACACACACTTCATATTCAGTGAAGTGAAGTTAATGTAACATATCCAAATTATGAAAAGGCACTGGGGTGCCAAAGCAAAGAGCAATTCAACAAAAAAATATTCATTTAATTTTAAAGGTGGTCTCAAAGAAAAGACATTTACCTCACAACAGAGAGCTAGAGCATGTAATATGACACTAAATATGGTTCTTTGCACTTTAGGGGAAGAAATAAAACTAATGACGTGACTATACTCTTTCAGTGGGGGATGGAAGAATGCTGTTTCCCAGGCTTCATTGCTGCGTTATGCAGCAGCCATTTCTTAGCTCCTCTCCCACTACAGTGGTATAACGGACGTGGCAGTAGTAGTGTGGCAGTGGTACTTAATCTTATAGGGTAGAGGTGCTGTGATACAGCAGCATTACACTGCAACATCATGAGAATTTGTTCTGAAGAATTGTGATTTCAAGCATTTTATGTCATGATTATTTAACATCTGTTGCATTAATCACCACTTGTCATGATGCAGTACTTTGTCTGGAACATGGTAGCTTTCCATGGAAAACACAGCTGGGATGGAAATGTTGTACCAAGTATGTAGCACAGTGTTGGTAATGATGCGTAGTACTGACTGCCAAAGTTTTGCTCCTGTCAGTCTTCCATGGTGTGCAGCATTAGTACTGCAGATTAAAAGTACCACATGGATAGCAGAGCGGAATACTAACTGTGTTGGTATAGAGCCATAGTAATGACTGTCAAAGTTTGTTCCTGTCAGTGTTCCACAGTGTACAGTATTAGTACTACAGCTGGTAAGTATTTCATGGATTTTACAGAAGTACACTAGCGCAGTGTTATAGACACATAGTGCCGCCTATCAACGTTTTGTTCTTGTAAGTGTTCCATTGTGTGAAGTAGTAGTACTATAGATTGTAAGTACTCCATTTATTTTAGAGCAGTACACCAACAGTATTGGTATAGACACAAGACAGTGTTTTATTCCTGTTAATGTTCTGAAGTGTGCCGTATTTATACTGTAGACTCTAAGTACGACATGGATCCTAGAGTGATATACTAACAAAATGTTGTCGTAGACACAAAGTACTGACTGTCAAAGTTTTGTTCCTGTTAGTGTTCCATAATATGCAATAGTAGTCCAGTAGTCTGCACATACCTCATGGATTGCAGAGCAGTACATTAGTACAATAGAGTCTTTACTAACCAACTGAACATTAGAGAGAACCCCTTCTTTGCTGCACAGTAACTGACATTGTTTTGTTTTTTGGAAACAAATGCCAAGATAAAGAAGAATGTTTCTGTACAGTACACTACAATAAGTGTTGAAACAGGCATTTTGTACAACTCAGATTATTGGTACCAACAGATTCTGCATGTTACTGTCATGAGAAACTCAGGGGAAGAATCATGTGTTATGCAGAATGTCTGTGCAGTATTCCATGTGATATTGGTGTTATTGTTCTAAGACATGCAGCTCTGCTAAGGCAGAGGTATAATAACTTCTTTATATCATAATAACCTCTTTATATCACTGCTCTTATTAAGTTAGAGTGGAATTTCTGATAGGTTGGCTGTATGTTTTAAAGGGATGTACTTCTGTGATAATTTTGTGCTTTAGAGTTATAAGTTCCACTAAAGAATACCGCAGATATGTCAAAAATGACACTGCCTTTCAATTAAAATAATTTAATAAAACTGGAACTGTTACTGTATATATACCTTTTTCCTTAATCTAATCTATGAGATACAATTTTTGTACTTCATCACTGCAGACATGAAAAAAATGGACTTTTCACATAGCGGAGAGGAAACTGAGATGCACTTGTGGAATATATTTTGTCAGTATGTTTAACTATCACATTAACAACCTACAATAAATATAACACGACTGAGCCTTTAACATAAAAACAAATCTACACAAGTGACAAAATGTCTCCCAGCCACTGCAAGTGCCTAACACTTGTAGGCAGATCCATTGTCATACAGGGATGAAGCTGCGTCTTGGAGTTCCTATTAGAGCTGGGTTGTTTTGTCTGTTCACCTATCTATGGGTGGAAGGAGTGGGGCATATACTCTGGGCAAGTAGTTCATGGTTAAATTCCTGGTGAATACTGGAGACTGCATGATGGTGCTTGCCTATACAGCGACAGGTCCGCTTGACCACTTCACATGTGAAGGACAGCAAGTACATCACAAAGGCTCATTGTATGCTATTTGGAAATTTATGACCATGTACAGTGAGCTTATGATTTAGGTTAACCACTAGAACTGGCAAGAGTGTGATGACTGCTCTCCAGTCACTCCAATCCTCAGTTGCCAGGAAGACATTCAGCCTTCACAGCTGATCTGGACCAGCACTCAGTTCATCAGGACTATGCCAGGATGTCTTCCTTTGTACTAGATTTTGTAAAACCCTGCTGTTCTGAATGCGGTAAAGCAGTGCTCCCTTGATGAAGGACAGAGCTGTGGCAGGAAGCAGAGTGAGATAGTGGTGTGTGTACCCCCTACAGGATGACCACCAGTTGACAGCAGAAGTATACTAGAGATTGAATGAAGGTACCAAATGGTGTAGCTTGTGCGAAAAAGAAAAAATGCACACCACCTATATCACATTACAATCTAATACTCCACATTAGGTAATGGCAGGATATAGCTGATCCTGGCATGAGTGCAGGTATAGGCATAACATTTTGTTTTTTATAGTCAGATGTTCATGGAGTGAAACTAGTATTTGAACTGTAACATAAATTTAGTATTAATATCAGATACAAAAATGTAAATCACTACATAGTATTACTGTAAAGAGTTAATCATTGCATAGTATTAAGGTAAAGATGAACACTGTTTTGTGGCTCGCTATTGAAATGCCAGTATTTGAAATGCCGAGTGCTGGCAAGCTGAAAAAAAAAATAGAAAACAGAGGAGAAGAACAAATTATATATATATATATATATATATATATGTGTGTGTGTGTGTGTGTGTATGTATACCAACTCTGAGATTGCCACACCTTGGATAAAAGGGAAAATTCTGAGAAATGGCATCTCAGACTTGGTATATGTAAGGCTGCACTTTCGGCCATTCATTCTCTGTATTTCAGTACTCACTCTAGCAGGTCCAGATATTTCAAATGGTTTTCTTAATTTCATGTGTAGCACCATTGCTTTACAAAACTCAAAATTGTTTACACCTCAGATGTTGAAACTTCATTCTGAAGTTTCATCAGTTAGTAGTTTTAAATAAAATACACTAGATGCATGTTTAAAATACATGACACTAAATTAACAATATACTGAATTTTGTAATTATTTTATAGTTCTATCGACATACTCATCATCTTCTTTCGGCTGTTCCCGTTAGGGGTCGCCACAGCAGATCACCTGTTTCCATTTCTTCCTGTCCTCTGCATCTTGCTCTGTACCACCTGCATGTCCTCTCTCACCACATCCATAAACCTTATCTTAGGCCTTCCTCTTTTCTTGTTACCTGGTAGCTTCATCCTTAGCATCTTTTTCCCAATAAACTCAGCATCCCTCCTCAGCACATGTCCAAACCAATGTAATCGTGCCTCTCTGACTTTGTCGCCAAACCTTCCAACCTGTGCTGACCCTCTAATATACTTATTCCTAAATCCTGTCCACCCTCATCACACACAGTGCAAATCTTAACATCTTTACTTCTGCCATATCCAGCTCAAACTCCTGCCTTTTTGTCAATGCCACTGTCATATTGAGACTTGAAAAAATAAGGCACATTTTGCATAGAGCTCAAAAATGTTTAAACAGAAACATAATTTAGTCAGCTAGTAACTGTAAATTAAATAAAACATATCTGTTCATCTGTAATTATATGAAGGTGGATTATAAAACAGTGAATTTACAGGAAAAAAAATTGCCAAAACAGAAAATTCAGGTAAGTTTTGCATAGCAAAACATCTATACCATAACAAATGCAGAGATCATGGCACAGTACCATTGTGGAAAGTAAGGATATTTTAAAAGAAATGAAATAGAACGTGTGCCCCTGCAGACCCTTTACAATCCCTTGATGTAAGAACTAAGTCCCAACTCCCCATTAACTAAATATATTGAGTTTGAGGTTGAGCTACCTATTAATAAAGCAGCTACTTACATTCACCATCTCTTTGAAGCAGCATGACTTCTGAGTTTGTATACTTACCATGATGTGTGAATCCAGAGGATTGTGGCCCACCAGCAAAAATAACTCCTCCTGTCCTTACTTTAACTTTACTATCAATAATATTTACTTCAGCATAAAACTGCATAATGTTCTCTTTGGTATAAACTGCATAGTGTTCTATCACTGTACATTGTAATTCTGGGCTCAAATGTTGAATGTCTGGATAAATTAAATATTGCTGTTTTATAAATGAATTTATATTAATTGAGTACATGAAAGTCACTTTTGACCCACCTATATACTTTAATCCTGGTCCAATTCGATTTGAGGACCAAAGTTTTGCATTCTTGAATCAATCCCACACCCTTTCCAGCAATTGTTTTTTATTATTATTATTATTTATTATTTGCTGACTAGGTTTGCCTCACAAGGCTAGTGGCCTCTTTTCAGGGGAGACCTGATGTGGTATTTATACTACTAGGGGAAATTTGGCCACGGCATTGCAGTTTCTTCCCCTACACTTTTCGATAGGTACCATGGGAACTTTTGCATCCACCTGAACTACTACCAACTCAGGCAGATGGGGCCTCATTTTACCATCTCATCTGACAGGCTCAGGAGTGCAGCACCCCTGTTACACTGCACTGCATTGTCAGCAATCCATTTACCTGATGTGGAAATAGAAACAAAGAATTATGCATCAAAGGTGAGTGTGCTCTGTTGCTCCATTGACACCAGCAATTATTTTTCTAGAATAATTATATTTCATGAGCTGCAACATGAATACTTCATAAACTCTCATTCCACTATTACAGTTGCTGTTACCACCACTATCATTACACAGAGTGTAAAAGTGGTACTGTTAATGCTTTACCATCACTACTGGTAGCAATAAATAGAAAGTGATACTGACAGTAACTCTGTACAGTTGCTCCTATAAAGACATTAGGGCAGATTCCAAGAGTTGCTCACAGTGCAAGTCTGCACTGATTCCAAAAGATTTGCTCTCAGTTTAAGTGACTTACTTCAATTTAAGGCCTGTCTTTAAAAAGGTTTGCAAAAGAGGCCAGATTCCTTAACACTTGCTCTCAATGTAAGAGGTCACTTACACTGAGTGCAAGCCTTCTGGAATCAGGCCTATTGCATGGCATGCCATGCCATTCTAATTACATGACTACTACTTTATCTCTGCAGTAGTGCTGTTAGGATACTGCCAAGTAGTGTCATGTTACTTGTACCACTGATGTCATTCTAAGTGTTCCATGAAATACAGTAGTATTAGTGGTACCATTGTTTGTACTCTACATAGTAAGTCAGCAGTCCTCTGATTCATTTACTGTTAACATTCTGACATGCAGCAGGTGTGTGTGTGTGTGTGTGTGTGTGTGTGTGTGTGTGTGTGTGTGTGTGTGTGCACATGTGTGTGTGTGTGTGTGTGTGTGTGTGTGTGTGTGTGTGTGTGTGTGTGTGTGGTGTGTATGCCTTCTGTGAAGGATGGGTGCCGGGCTGGCAACTCAACACCATAAAAAGTCTAGTGCCAATCAATCTGTGGACCAGTGATCCGCTGTGGTGACCCAAAAGACATTTTTTATTCTAAGGTATGTCATAGTAATAATGTGATGCTAAGACTCCAAACATTCTACAAACTGCAGGATTGGTTCTGTAGTAAAAGAACAGCTAAATCCTCACAAATTGTAATACGAATATGGTAGTTTTTTCATATATACAGTTCCATGGCACATGGTGCTATATGACGTTTAGGCAGACCTCATCTTAATGTTGCCATTTTACACCATAACCTGAGCACATCTTCATTTGCATCTCCTTGTACTGAACTACTGACTGTCATTCCCTCTGAACATTTGGAAAAAGGTGGACAGACAATCACTGACAGACAAGTCTACTGCACCAATCTGCAAACTAATTAAACATATGTGATAACACAGTATATGGATATTCTAGGGTTATCTTCAAAGGAGAGTTGGACTTGTTTGGTACTGTACACATTATGACAAGAGAGGCATGGGCAAAAGTCTTGTTATTGTGGTACTGTTGCCAATTCTAGTGCTTTCTGAGCATTACTAAAATTGCTATCATCACTGCTGCTTCCAAGAATACATACACAGCAGTGTTATTACATAGCATTGCTTCTGGGATGTGGTAATCATACTTCGGTATCATTGTTATTGTTGTTGTCAGCAGTATATTACCTCATTACTAACAACTTATATTTATGTTAAACGGGTACTGTATCATGATCAATACTCTTTGGAGTGGTATTTGTGGTTTAGTACTGCCACAGCAAGTACTCCTTTGTAAGCAGCACCGGCCCTGGTACTATAGCTAGTATCAGTTCCTGTAATGTAAAGTAGTTATACTGTAGCATTATTTCCACTGGTAGCCTGAGTGGTGCAGTGGTCTAATGTTGGTCATACCACTGCTTTCACAGAGTGTATTACTGGAAATGTGGTATTCTTATTTTTGTGAGCCACAGTTTTCTTCTAGTACTGTAGCATTACCACTATTTGTGTTTGTAAGGGAGGTTCACTGGTACTATACTTTTGTGGCACAGATGGCTGGTATAGTGTTGCAACTAGCGTGTGATAACTTTAGGAATGGCATTTCAGGATTGCTCTTTCCAGAAGCATTACAGTATTTATCTGGCAGTGTCACTACTACTGGATTATAGTCTATGATAGTCATCACTAAAAATATAGTAAGTACAATGTTATTTTTATTGCATTTGTTTATCAAGAATGGCATGCATATTATACAGCTGTTACACTCAAACTATATACAAGCAACATACTGTTGGTGTTCCAAGCAGTAGGTAACAGTACTGTAATTTAACACCACCGCTGTAGTACAGGTCCTAAAGTACTATCAGGTCTAATAATCTATGATGTATTCTTGTTGCTAGAATTCAGTAGTTGAAGTACTTTTACCAAAGTGTTGCTAGTATTGAAGTGTTAGAGCTACTTTAACTTAGTGGCGTTCACCATTACCTCTAAATCACTATCAGTATGCCTATTGCCTGAGTCACAGTAGCAGTTAATATTACTGAGTTCCTGCTATAATTAGCTCACTATAGTATTGGAAACATAGGTGTATACATTTTTAAAATTACTGGGAGAGGAAGGCCTTTATTATTGTAAAGGTGTTTTTGTAAAGTGTCATACCACAGTTTTCACCATTAACATCTGTGGGGTTCATTAATGGTACTCTAGTCAGCCTTGTGTACTATACCATCAACATTACCTAGTATCCTATTGGCACACTGTACTGGTATTAGACTGATGTCACTGTCAGGTTCTAACAAACTGTTTTGCTAGGTGCAGTACATATAGATCTGCTACTAATTATAGCAGCTAGGTTTCCCCAGACCGAGGTACTTACTCTGTAGTACTCAGTGCTAGTATTAATACTCTGTAGACTGTCATACTTCTTTAATTGGTCTTTCTACTGCCCTTATGGTGAGATACTACAGTGCTGTTTTGTTTATAGTACTAATGTGATGTCAGCTGTAATATGCACTTTGTGGAGTGTATTACTAGTACTACTCTGCTGATACTTGCATTCAGTGGGATGAAATATGGTGCTACACCATATACCTTTCCAGGTGGTATTGCAGTGTTTACCAGTATTATCATTGTTATTATTCCATGGAATGTGGTAATTATGCTACAGATGTAATAGGACTAGTGTGTTTTACATTTGCAGTAACATTATCCTGTTTTTATCATTATACAGGACTCAGGAATATTACCATAGTATTGTTTATAATAGTGCCTTATGTGATGCTTGTTGCGTGACATTGTTGACTTTAGTTATGTTACAGAAAACATTAAAAAATAACAAGAAACACACTAAAGAAATACCACAGCTAACGAATGAATTAGAAATGGATGAGGTGGCTTCATAATAGAATAAACAGTAAGTACTCCCCACTCTAATGCACTACTGTAACTGCATATCTCACAGTTGTGAGTGATGGAGTGAAGTAGTGGTACTTAGTTGCCATTACTACCGATGCATTAGATATAATGTTAGAAATAAACTTGTATGCATGCAGTGCTGTGATTACAGTCTGACATCTGGAAAAAAGACAAATCAATAAAGCACTGCTACAACCCGGGACCTGACTTTAACAATTGTCAGGCATCCCCTGCTTAACTTGTTAAGGTTGGGTCTTATGCTAGGCAGTCAAATCTGCCTGTGCTGACCAGCAAAGACAGCCACAGAACTAAAAAAAACAGATTTGTTTCTGCCTTGTGTACATACCAATAACATGTCTCTGACTTCCTGCTATAAACTTAGACAGTAGATAGAATAACAGGATGTGAGTTCACTAGCATTTTCTAATACTCAGATGTATGTTACTATTTTGTGAATTCAGTTTTCAGCAATTTGTCTGGAAATCCCCACATTTTATGAGGAACAGACCAAACAAACGAGGCAAAATCATGCAGGGTTGGTGTTAGTATTTGCCCCCTCCTGCAAAAGCCAAGTTGGGGGGCACCCTGGACATGTCCAGTGTAAGTGTTGCCCACCCTAAGTGACCTTTTAGTTTATGCTGAAGAGTTTTGGAAATAGAATACACAGATTAAACTGCAGGCACAATGCACTTACAATTTGAAAGGCCTGTGATCCACACTATGTTACCCCATTTCATATAGGGGCATTGATAGTGACTGGCATTTAGTTGTAACAATGATACATTTCAACAGTCCTTTGCACAGGGCTGGCCTTAGGTGAAATGGTTCCTTAGGAAAGGGCTCTGTGGCACCCCCTCCCCATTGTACACATGCTCCAGTGCTCCCTCCTATTATCCCCCCATCTTGGGGTTCCCAGACCATGCACATCACTTTTATTTCTTCCTTTTCTTACATTTTACCTTCCTCTCCAGCCTTTTCAAATAGCCATGGGCTTTCTATACACTTTGCAGTGAAGTGCTTTTTTACAACCTTTTCATCCAGTGATGGCTTGAACAGCATTATGGGTAAGGAAAGAAATTCAGAATTGCTGTTTAACTGTACTTCCCCTTGTACCCATTCAACACAACTTACCTGGTCAAGACAAAAAAACAGTCATAGCTCTCCAGGAAATAACTGAATTAAGCCAGGAGGGTCTGGGGGATACCAGGTCCCCCAGAGGACATAGAGATGCTCTGAGATGCATTTTAGAGCATTTTTCCAACCTTCTGATCCAGTAGTGGCCTGAACAAAACTTATAAATAAGAAAAGAATTTCAGTCATATTTCTTCTTTTAAGGAAGATATAAGCTGACAAAATAGGATCTCACAATAAACTAACAAGACAAATGTTTGAGAGGACACATAAATCCTATCTGGGAACAATGCCTGCCTCACCCCCTCCTCCAAAAAAAAATGGCACAGAGGGATACTGGCTATACTTTCTATTAATTAATATAAGAAAATATCTCTTTCTGATCTTCTGCTGTGATTTTAAAGGCTCGTGCTGTGATTTTTAATGCTTAGAGTTTGAGAGGTGTGGCTAGTATCCTTCAGAAGTACTCTCTTTGTCAGAATCCTGTGTTGTCATACACTAAATCTGTAGCATCACAGTGCCAAGTCCTACAAAATGACAGACAATATTTGAAAAGTTTGCACTGTTAGTGTTTCATGTGTGTGATACACCAGTCGCTACTACTGTTCCATGATGAAAGGCTACTTACATTTTCCAGGTTCTAACATTCATCATTCATAGCTGTTCAAAACACGCAGTACACCTTTTGCAGACACATATCCAACTCAGACACAGAAACCTGCACTAACATGCGTAGTTTTAGGAAGCTGAGAAAGGTTCATTGTGAAGAATTTAAATAACTCATACGTGCCAACATGTAATAGGTAAAATGAGAATACCACAGCATTTTGTGTAATGAAGTTATACATTCTGTTCAGCAACTCTTAAACCTTTGGGCACAATTATTTAGTTTAGACACACACACACTATGCTCTGTTATTTTTCTCAGTTTCCTGTATCATTAACCTTCCTGTGTGATTCATTACCTTCCCACAACCTCTCCCTGGGATTCTTCCTAGCAGAAGCAGTACAAAGCTTCAGTGCCAGAGTGCACCTCAGCCATCAGTAGCTTTGCTGCAGTTTCAGGCCCCAAGCAGTAGAACTGAGGGTAAGTGAGCTGGTTAGCATCTTTGTTTTCCCCACACTTTTTCATACTAACACCCTTTCCTCAATTCAGTTCACATTTGGTTCATGATTGATTATCACACCTAGATCCTTGTACCCATTGCTGTTCAAAGCGAGCAGCTTTCCCTTCCTGCAAGCCTGTACATGCATGTAAACACAGGGTGCGCACCTGCATTTTTATACCATTGTTTCATGTGTTCATAAGCCTCTTCTAGCTCAGGAAATAGTTGTAACTTCTAACAGTCAGAGGTGTCACTTATGGAAACTTAGACATTGTGAATGCCATTTATGCTTCAGTTTCATATGGTCTATATAAGCCCTTGCCAGCCTTTTCCTAAACAAAATGTACATACTCCCAACTTCAGACCTAATTTCAGTTCCATTGAAATTGCATTTCCTTCTCCTGTGTTTTTGTTGAAATGATGCCAGGGGTTATATATCTGCTATTAATTCAACACTCCAGAGGTATAATTTTCATCAAATTTGTATCACACACAAGCATCCTATTCTATAACCCAACCCAACAAGTGCATTTGTCCTCAACCAGAAATCCATATTCACTGAAAGAAAATAACTGAAGAAAATTAAAAATTGAAATAAATCATAGCAGAATTTCAGTCCCAAGAAAACAAAATCAATGCCACTTTCTAGGGAGAAAGAAGTGTGTGTGTGTGTGTGTGTGTGGGGGGGGGGGGGGGGGTGAGACAAGTGCAAACCAGTGAACACCTACCCTCACTTGCAGACCAGCATGGACTTAAATATACTAAGTCAAACTCTGATTAGTAAATTAATGAAAGCTTATAACAGCTTTATGTTAGAATACTGGCTGTATGAGGCTAACATATCCTGAAATATTTAACTGTATTTTTATTACTGATTATCCTTTCAGCAGCATAATCTGCCACAGCTTGCAACCTGCAAGTACAGGACCATATCACCGTGTTCAGTGCCTGTGCCAATAGCTGTTTTAAAAGTAGCAGATGAAATGTAACAGCAGCCTGTACCATCCTAGATACATGATCATGTCTTAGAATGTTTATCATTATATAGCAAAAGGTATAAAAAATGGAGCTGTAAATTAAAACAAAGACTGATGGTTAATTCTTAAGGAGCACACCAGCCAAGAAAGAGCAAACCTTAAAAAATATTATTTAGTACAAGGCAACATAAAAAAAAACATACTAAGAATTACCAATAAAGTAAACTGCACTGGTTCCCAATCTCATCATAAAAAATGAAAAACATTAAAAAGTTAGAAAAAAGCTTAACAAAGATACTCCAAAGCTAATTGCTGAATTAAAAAATAGATGAGAAGATTTAAATAATAAAATAAGTGAAAGAAAACA
Organism: Protopterus annectens; assembly: GCF_019279795.1. NCBI lineage: Eukaryota > Metazoa > Chordata > Ceratodontiformes > Protopteridae > Protopterus > Protopterus annectens. The sequence continues at coordinate 1,191,178,676 of NC_056741.1, forward strand.
ACTTTTGAAAAGCGATTAAACTTTTTAAGCCAATTTCCACCTGCTCTGCATGCCTCACAGCTGCTGCAGTCCGTCTGTACATGAAAGCACAACAGCGTATGCAAACTAGTAGCAAAGACTTTACACAGCAGTCCCACAGAACAAAGTTCTGCTTTTTGATTATTTTGTTTTCTATTCCCTCCCTGCTTGCACAGTATTGTTTCTTGATGAATTCCATACCTTGTAAGGCTGTCAGGCTGATTAGAGCTGTTGTCAGAAGGATCCAATAGTTGAAGCTAGCTGCTCCCATTCTGTCTGCCGTCTCTTAGCAGTTCCAAGCAGTGAATGTGCTGAAGTGCCTACAGAATGTCTGCTCTCCAACTCCAGTATGACATCAGCAAGCTGTTGGGGGGGGGGGGGGGGGGCACAGTTCTCAGCGCTAGGAAGAGGGGGATGGGCACTGTCTTACAATACTCTCAGCAAAGTAAACTTGGAACTCCTCAGAGAGACTGGAGCTACAGATTACAATGACAAGGTGCCAGAAAAGAAAGCAATCTCCATGCAATGTAGGTGGGAGCTGTGTCTGTGTTTGACCCTCCCTCCACAGTAAGCAAATGGAGAGAAAGAAGGGGCTGAGGCAGAGGTTAAAGCAGTAGGATCTGATTTTTTAGCAAGTCTTGTAAATGACTCTGTGATTCAGTAGAAATGAATTTATTAACTAACCAATCAGATTCACGGAAATGAATTGATACAGTGCAACCCAGGCTGCAGTTCTCCTCATTAACACAATACAGCCTTTAATCTCAAGTTTTGTTCAAAATGTTTTGGATGTTCTTAAATAACAAAGTTTAGAAGAAGGTCAGCATAAAGTGTTGACAAGAAAGGTTTTGATCAGGGCATTTTATTTTTTATTATTTATTTATGCTTGCCAGTTGTAGTTGTGTGCATGTGTGCAATTGTGTCTGCATGTGCGTCAGACTGTCAAATTGTACATCTCATTGTTCTCAACCTTCCATACACAAAATAAGGAACACCAGCCTTCATAATGTGGAACAAACACTAATGGCTTACTGACAACTTCAACTAGGACGGTCATAGGATGGTTAAAATATGCTGGCTTTATTTATAAAAAAAGATATTTTAATGAATTAATATGATTTATTTCTATTTTCTGTGGATATTAGTTAAAAAATTCCTGACACAGAATGTGTGCCAGACCATTTCAATGTGGAACTTTGAGGAACATGAACTTTTTAAGACCCCAAATGAGGTATGTTCCTTGTAATGAGGTACACTTGAGAGGTATCTGTGTCTATATGTGTATGTTTGGTGACAAGGTGGCTCTGAGCCCAAAGTGTTTGAACACCTGTAAACGGTTAATGATTTTCAGAGATGTTCCTGATATTGTCCCATAAGTGTTCTGTGCCCATTGCAAAATCTGTGTTTTGATAGAGGTACCCTGCTGTATAATGTAATTTATATTAAGTACATCTCTGTATTAATTAGTTCCAGTACTACTTGTGATGTATTTTACAAAGTAATTCACTTATTAAAACTGGTTGTTATATATTTACTGTAATGCTAATTATATTTGTTAAGATGCAATGTTTATTTTTTGCTTTGCCTGCTGACTCAGAATCCCTGCAAATTAAACTGCTATTCAAAGATACTAAAAAGCGATTTCATTAAATATATATTAACTGGGGGGATGTGGTTCCTTCTAGGGCAAGTTAATCATATGCCTTAACATCAGGGCACAATCTTTGTTGGGCACCAGCATCAAAACTTGTGCAGTACAGAATCAAGTTGGCTGAACCTCAGGGGTTAAGTCTATTATTCTGCCCTGAAGATGAGCAATTGCTCAGTTAATACATTTACAGGTGGGATGGGTATAAAGGAGGGCTTTATGAACCCATTTTTATTAAGGGTATTAGTGCAAGGTCAGCAGTGATTTGTTTTAAGGGGTGCCAGTGTAAGGTCTGTTTTTTTAACAGATGTTAGTGTAAGGTCAATTTTTAATGGATGTTAGTGTAAGGTCATTTTATTTATTTATTGTACTGCCTACGATGCTTGGACCTTTGATGTATAGACATTACAATGCTTGGACCTTTGATGTACAGACATAAGTCACATACAGTTTTCAGTATCAGATATGAATATTGCAACTATTGCATTTTGGTTCTGAAAAATAGTGGAACTGAAACACTCCTATGAGGTCAGGGTTATGAGTGAATAGTAATAGTTAAAGTATGCCAAAAAGGATACCAATATGCAGACACCAATACTGGATGCAGGTCCATAGAAGCACCCTTAAACATTCATTGTAATTCAATTCTCTCATAGGCTGAGAGCTTGAACAATGTGAAAGCATCACAGCTCACATTCAAGCACATCAGAAACAGAGACAATCCAAACAACCCACATGACCAGCATATTTAAATGCAACTGTTAAAGGCCAAGCATCTCAAGATGCACTTGCTTGAAGCACTTCTCAAAGCAAAGAACATAGACATTTGTGCTGTAATGGAGACTCAGTTGAAAGCAGCAGAAAGCACCCCTGCACTACCAGGCTATAACTCATTCCACACCTTTCGGCCCCAGAACATGGACCAAAGCTCCAAAGACAGTGTTGTCTCCATTTTCATAAAGGATATCCACACCTCCAGACTAGTAGCCCAGCATAACACATCTGAGATACTTCAGGTACAACTAACATTGGGTAAGACGGCTATTCAGGTCATAGTCTGCTATAGGTCCCCAATAATGTCTCAAGACTCTCACTCCATGTTCCTAAGCCCCCTGGAAACTATTAGGGTCCAACCCAACACTCTCATACTAAGTGACTTCAACAACCCCTCCATCAACTGGGAAAACTACTCATGCACCAATACACTGGCCCAACGCTTCCTGGAATTCATCCATTCCAATGCCCTGGACCAGCTCATTCTTAGCCTAACTAGAGGAAACACCATCCTTGACCTGGTTATTACTAACATGGGCAACTGTTACTCTACACCAATAGTCAATTCCTCCCTGGTTAGATCTGACCACAAACTAATCACCATGGAAATCCACATCTCATCCACAGGTCTATATTAGAATATCAAAGTTTTGAAACTTCGAATGTTCTAATATCGAACCCTATTCGGCGAATGCTGAAAACAGCAAAGCTGCAGAACACCAAATTTTTTCCTAGGGAAAGAATTCGGTTGGCCGTTTCTGTAGCATTGCTATTTTCAGCACTGTGGTGGAAAGTTACGGGTTGGGTTCAGGTAAGTGTTTGATTGTGTGGACGTGAGGGTTAGGGTGCTGGTTAGGTGAGTTAGGGTTAGGGCGCGGGTCAGGTAAGTGTGCGATTGTGATGGACGATAGGGTTAGGGCGCAGGTTAGGTGAGTTAGGGTAAGGTCGCAGGTGAGGTGAGTGTGTGATAGTGACAGACTTTAGGGTTAGAGCACGGGTGAGGTGAGTGTGCAATAGTGATGGACCTTAGGGTTAGGGTTTGGGTTAAGGTAAGTGGATAGATAGTAGTGTATGTACAGTTTAGTGTAGGGTTAGATGTAGGATTTTAAGTGTATGTTTGTGGATTGCTGTTTATTTGGTGTGCTTGTGTTGTGTGTATGTGTTTCAGAACAGCAAATGTTTTCCCTGGGAAAAATTTGCTGTTCTGCATGTTCGATATTAGAACATTCAAAGTTTTAAAACTTCGGTGTTCTAATATAGACCCCTTACCCACACCTGCCGCAAAGGTAACCACCATGAAAAACTTCTCCAAAGCTGACTTTGGGCTCCTAAAAACAGAGGTGGCTAACTTCACAGCAGCCATGTCAATGGAAAATAGAGGCATGACTGCTGAATCATACACCAATGCACTGTACGAGCACGTACATAAATGCATGGAACTAGCCATACCCAACAGAATCAAGAGGCTCTCTTCCAAAAAAAGACAGCCAATCTGGTGGTCCCCTGCTATTAATAAACTTAACATTAGAAGGAAGAAACTGTTGCAGAAAAAGGTGAAGTCCCAAGACTGGAAAAACTCCTTTATTAGCATCAACAAAAAGTTGAGATTCCTCATTAAAACCTCTAAAGCCAGCTATGAAGGCAGAATTGTGGCAGACACCAACAGCAACCACAAAGCCTTCTATAGTTATATCAAGAATCTCCATGGAAATACCCAGATTTGCTCTGAGTTACTGAACAATGATACCTCCTATACTGAGCCAACAGATATTGCCAACATACTGGCCAACAGATTCAGTCCCAACTTTACCCTCCCTCCCCCCTAAAGGGCCAATCTCAATATCAGAAGAATACCAGGCACTCAGCATTACTGCAGCACAGGTTAAAGCTGCATTGTCCAAGGCCAAGAATACAGCTTCCATGGGACCCGACAATATCCCTGGATGTGTTCTACATGACCTGGCACCACATTTGTGTGCTCTGTTCAGTCACAGCCTCACTTCAGGCTTTGTCCCTATCGAATGGCACACTACTACAGTCATTCCTCTCCATAAAGGTGGAGCGACTACAGACCCTGGGAATTATTGCCCCATTAGCCTGATGAGTCTGATATGTAAGGCTATGGAGTGTATCATCATATACATAATTAACAAGGATATAGGGAATCTCCAAACTCTAGATCCCATGCAATTTGGTTTTGTGAAAGGTAAATCATGCCTGCTCAACCTGGTTGACTTCTTTGAGTAAGTCACCAGAGCTGTGGATGAGGACAAGGCAGTTCATACAGCCTACCTCAATCTGGCCAATGCCTTTGATACCATTCCCCACTCAGGAATTATTGATAAACTCACCAAACTAGGCATCAACCCCTATATCACTAGGTGGGTTCTAAATTGGATCACAGATAGAACCCACAGTGTGAAAGTAGCAGACTACAAGTCAGACTGCTGACCAGTCATGAGTGGAGTCCCACAGAGATCGGTCCTGGGCCCTCTCCTGTTTGGCATCTACTTCTCAGAACTTCAAACCAATACAGAGGGACACTGGCTGACCAAGTTCGCAGACGACTGCAAGCTGGGAGTCATTATTAACTCCCCAAGTGATGTAGACATCCTACAGAAAGGCCTCACTGAGACCAGTGACTGGTGTTGAAACCATGGCCTTAAGCTTTAAATTTACGGAGTTTAGATAGAATAATATCCCAGGCAGAATGTTCATTTTAACAATAGCAGGTTTGGACAGTAAGGATAAATTGATGTTTTTCCATCTGGATAGGTCTTGATTTATCTGTTCCCACTGATTTTTAGTAAATTTGCTTTCATCAAGTCCTGATGCGTGTGCATAAAAATTATTTCTAGGTCCTTAATTGTGTATTTTGTCTCTGATTTTTTAGTGAAATAGTTGTGAACCATGATAAGAGGTACAGATGTTGTGTGTGTATGAAGAATGGCTGAGGATTAAGATAAACCAGAAATAAGTGTTACTCTTCAAGAGATCCAAGGGCTCTGTGGGAAGTGTGAAGAAGTTTTACTGATCTGAACTACATGGTTTAACTAAATTCTCTGTCTGGGCAGTGTGATACTGACTGAAATCTTCTGGCAAGCCGGGGGCTATTTTTTTTTTTTTATTAGTGCCCTAATTACTGGTTTGTAATCACCCGTTTCACCTTCTCTCCTTTTCCCCTTTCCTTACAAACACTTGCACATACAGACACAGAGAGACTGTTAGATTTAGATTTATATAGATGGATGAAGTAGTGTCAAACTGGCAGTTATTAAATCTTTTCATCCATGTCTGATATGCCAGTGGGCGAGCAGTCTCATACAGCAACTTTTGAAAGGCCCATCTTCAGATGCTATGGCTTCCTTACAAATTGTTCTGTGCTTGTCTTGGCATCCCATAGCTGTCCACTCACTTTTAATGCCTTTCAGTTCATTCAAACTTCTTAAAGTATTTCATTCATTCCATTTCTATGCATTATATGTCCCAGTTACACCCTCACTATAATATGATGTTCTCTTCTCTTCTTTCTCCTCCTGTCATGGACCTATCCCTTTTGCATCAAGTGTATAGCTTAGCTGTCCTCTAATGTTTTCATTTTTTGCCCTGATTTTGACCATAGCTCAAGCTATCTAGTGTATAATTCTTTAAGAGACTTGCCTTCATTTTTATCCATGTCTACTTTTTCCCTGCTTTATTGCTGTTATAAGGTAGATCACCATACAGATCATTTAGTCCAGCATTAGGGATATCAGCCTCAAGGCAATGTGCAACACTTTTCATTAAAGTTTTCTGCAGGTCTATAAGGCTTACAGACCAACAGCTGTTTCTCACTCCATTACACATCTACCTCTTAGCAACCTACCATAATAGGAATGCTGCCATCCTTAGGACGAAATGATTAGATTAGATGCCATCTGCCTACATGGGTTGTACTTCATGTCATTTATCAGAAGAATTGATTAAAAACAAAATGCAAACAATATATCTTAGTATGCATATCATCACACACCAAAAAATGACATGATAAGGAATTTAATAAATTGTTTTTGGTTAGAAACATCTTGTTTTCAAACTATCTTACAGACCATATAAAATAGTACTTTTCTTGTGTTGGTCAAATTTTTCTACCATTTATTATATACCTCATACTCACTTTTTTCTCCTCTTGTTGTTTATATCTGTTTATCTATATACACACAGAGACATATACATATATATATATATATATATATATATATATATATATATATATATATATATATATATTTAATGTATATAGGAAAGACAGAGCTGTATGTAGGAATTATACGTCTTCACTGACTAGCAGCTAGTTCGAACTGCAACTCATGGAAGTAATGCCAGTGACTCAAGAGCTAATATGGGTTCTGCTGAGCAAACAACCCAAGCAGCTCAGCACTTTCTAATACTGCATCTTGGATGTGAGCACTAATGTGGGGGGCCCAGGTCTGTTAATGCAATGCTTCCTTTGTACTACTGACAGATCCTAGTTAGTGATTTAACTTTGTTGAATCAAAGGTTAGATGAACCTAGACTTGACAAGGTGCAGGACTCCCTGTATATAGTCTGAGGAGACACTGGAGAGAGGATACGCATAAAAAAATTTCACACGTCAAAGAAAGAATAAAATCATAGCCCACTTGACTATGCAGATTCAAACAAAAGTGCCTAGTACCTTATGTTGTTTATATCCAAGATTCACAGCCTGTATAGCCCTTCCAAGATATAGGATGTCTCAAAAGCAGAAGCCCTAGGCTCTGGGCTTCATCCAAAACCAGCTTCTGCTCTTTAACCAAGTTTTTCTACAAAGTACTCTCCACAGGTTAACTCTAACTAGCCTTCAGCACTCAGGGTCTTCTAATGATCCTCTAGGTGGGATATGAACTTAATGTTTTTGACAATTTAAACTTTGTCATCTAGGTAACTGCTGTGAGAAAAGAAAAAAAACTTTCCGTAACACTGCCACTACACAAGAAAGCTCAGACATTCAACATGTGCACTTACACAAATACACTAAATTTATCCCTTAACTTGACCTAAACCATCTGTTATCTAACCTTACCCTAATACTAACCCAGACATTTGAAAACACTCACACACACACACACACACACACACACACACACACACACACACACACACACACACACACACACAGTACTACACGTCGCACTAACCTGATTTGAAGAAATACACATACAGTAAAAAATCACTGCACTGCTACCTGTCGACGAACACATACAACAATCAGATTGCATACACACACACACACACACACACATACATATTTTATATATATATATGTGTGTGTGTGTGTGTGTGTGTGTGTGTGTGTGTGTGTGTGTGTGTGCATCTATGTATATATATATATATATCATCATCAGTCATCAAGTTACAAATTGACAAGAGACAAAGTAATCTAGCTGAACTGCTCAAGAAATCAACTTGACATGTTTTATAGAAGGGTACCAGCCCTCCTGCACTTGCTATAGTGATGGCAAGTCCCCCCAACACACACCCCTTCAAGCCTGGTCATGCTGTGACTGCACTGTCACTCAAATATGAAGACCTGAGGAATCTTCCAAAATAAATTAATCCCTGCAGGGGCCCATTTAGAAATTGCAATGGCACTGATTTTGTATGGAATACAATGATCAGAAAATTTAACTGAAATCAGTTTTTATATGTATTTTTATATATTTTTATATTTTGATATTTAGTTTTGTGCTGAAACATCTATGTGTAGTGTTTCAGACTTCGGAGTGGTTTTCACTAATCCAGGAAGTGATGTCATGTAAGATTTCCTATTTAAAATAGTTTACTTCCTTAATTTCCTTGTATCTGATAAAGTTCCTGCTTTTATTTTTGGAACGAAAGTGCTTATACCTTCTTGTTTGTGTGAATAAAGAAAGCATCCTTGTACTGAATTGTACTGAACTGGACCTGTTAGCTTGATTTAAAGCACACATTTGAATATTTCAGGGCTCACTGGCTCTCATTGTCTGCATACTGTTTGTGCGACAATTTTCTTAACTGAAAAGTTGGTTCCACTTTACATTGTAAGTGCATGAGCTGTAGAGAAGCTATATACATATATATAAACTAAGTTACATATATACATACATCTAATATATATGCGCACGTGTGTGTGTGTGTGTGTGTGTGTGTGTGTGTGTGTGTGTGTGTGTACATACATGTAGTACATCTCCAAGTGTAGCTTTGTACTTTGTGTGGTATTATTATTCCAAACCTTATCATATAATACTGTAGTTTGTAATGTTAATTGAAGCATCAGCTATAAGTTGTGGAAAGGACTGTACTCAGGGTGAGACAGCAGAGACATGCATCTTAACTGAAGAAGAAGCTAGGCTTGGCTTTAAGAGATGGCAAGTGGTCAAGTAGTTTTCTAAACGAGTAGGCAGTTGGGCACACTCCTTGTCCTTTTGTCTAAACAGAATGTCCTCTTCCATTTCCTAACAAGGTTTATGAGTAGCTGGTATATTAGCTTCAATGAGGATACAGAAGTGCATAAATAGTAGGGAACTGCAAATGTGATCACCAAGCTTAAAACTGTGAGTAGCCAGACTGAGATAGAGAACTCTGATCTGGCCTGATGCTGCAAAGTCAATGCTTTGCTCCAAGGAACCTTGAATGGTTGGTGATGGCTTAGTTGAAGTAAAAGTGACACTTGCCACTAAGTAGGCTAAGTTTCAGCAACACAGATCAACTTTATACTGTCCAGTTTTGCCTTTAATAACAAATTCTGAATTGCAGAAAATCGATGAAACCATGCATGAAGAGTAAAGCAATTGTATTTCTGCAGCAATATGTCTTTTAAGTACCTCTAAGACACGTCATCCATTGAAAAAAAATGTACTTTCTTGTGGGCATCTATTAATCAAATGTAATGTCTGCTGAGTATACGTGCTACAGAATCCCATATCAGTTGTAGGTAACCTGCCTCCTGCTCTTCTCTAGGGGAAGACTGCCTTTTTTGCAGTGGTACCTTTTACAAGGGTCTTTGCCTCCAATATGTGAAAAGTAGAGATATCTTAGATGCATTCTGAACCACAGCACTAAAATTACTTACTGACAAGGTTCCTGGTCATTTTAGTGGCCACCAGCTCCAGCAGTAACATGAACTACTCCTTTGACCCTTATTTATAATGTACCAGTGATCTTTAGTATTAAAATATAACCATCTTCACGTAGTCTGGATTTCAGTTTAGAAAATTATTTGAAAATCTTGGGTAACGGGGGGAGTGTATGAACATTTTGTGAAAAGGAAAATCAAGTCCAAAAATAGGAATATGCCTCCAGGAATAGGAACATCATGCAAAGGATCACTCAAACCTGAGAATAGTTATTTACCTCCAAACATACAGCATGTACACCTGCAAGGCCTAGTATGAGGACATTAAGATGGCCCAAGGCATATGTCAGTATATTCAAAGTGTGAAACCTAAGAGACTAGAACTTCTGCAGAATCAATGAGAGGTGAGGGAAACACATGCAGAAATACCTAAGGCGCAGCGGAAAAAAATGGTATGGGTTTACCTAAAATGTATCAAGATCTTTTTGGGAAGAGAAGGACTGTAGTTAATTAAAATCTGATTTTAGGCTACATGACTAAGTAGTAAATATATTATTTGGAAGAAAGATAACCAAATCACTGCTTTATTAGAAATTCCCACAAATATGATATGAATCATTCTTTTGGACAGTCTGTTAAACAAACAAGAAAGAAAGAAAAATGACAATTTAACAAGTCGAGAAAAGTTCTTTCAGAAAATCTGCACTGTGTGGGACAAGCACTTTTGAAAAGATAAGTTGAAATTAAGTAGTCAATGTTGTTAGTATGGTATTAACCTGTTCACTAATGCAAATGTCTAAGTAGCTTTAAATGACACATGGAAGTTAGAAAACAGAAAAGTTTTTGCCGAAAATTGAATATGGTTAACATAAAAACAACATTAAGTAATGAAGTGCATTACTGCATTTATTTATATAGTGTTTGACCTTATAAATAGTCTCGCACTGCACACTGACTGTTGTATATTTGCATAGTCTCTGTTTTCACATACACTTATCAAAAAACTGTTATTGCCCTTGACATTTTGTGATTAATAAACACTTTCTGAGAAAGGGCTGAATGTTAAACATCATCATGCAGCTGATTAAAGTGTTATGAGGCATGAATTCCCTTTGTAACTGGCATCCTGGTTAGTAAAATTAAAGCTGTGTAGTACTTGAAATTGTGAATCTGACATAATATTTAGAGCTGCAACAATCTGCTTCATTTTTAAGCTTGCTCTGTGTTTTGTTTTATTTTAGAGGATGTAAAGGAAACCGTAATTCCTAGTTACCAGCTTCTCTTCCATTTCTTCTAATACTAAGTGGGACTTAAAGGAGAAGCAGTGGTTGTTGCAACAGTAATTATCAAGCACATTGCCACCGGCAAATATTTCAGGCTGCAGAATGGTCTGCAACCACCTGCAAGAGGTGTGCAAATGCAATGGAGTTTTATTTTATTTCAAATGTCTTACAAGTACAATTTTAACTGTAATTGATAAAATAATGGAGTTAATGCCAAATCTGGGCTACATTAAAGCATTGTAATGTTATTCTTTAGTTACCCTGGTTGGTGAGCTGATCAGAGTTAAAGTATGTTTAGTCATGACAGAAATAATTATTCCACAATTAAAGGACTGTCAAAAGTATGTATGTATGTCCAAGACAGATCAACAGCACTTTACATTTTACAGTCAGCTAATTAATTATATTTGCCATGGCTATCAGACTGACATAGCATTTGTATCAGAAAGTAAGAGCTGATGCACACAAACCCTTTTATTTATTATACGTTGCCTAGGCAGGTGAGCATATGGCCTTATCTATTCTCTGAGATGATCTTTAATGAGATTTATATGTTGCGAACGTATGTTCAGAGCTTCTGCACTCAGGTTTTTTATTTGACCCCTCACTCCACTTCATTCCTTAGATGACGTCTTTACCTCTCGTCTGCATATTTTTCCTTATCCTACTCCAGTGTTGTTACACTTCCCTATTTTATTATCACCACCCATTTACTTTATTACATTCACTGTATTTTCTAACCAGTTACTGACACAACTAGCTATGTCTTATAATTATTTAGCACATCTTACCAAGGTATTACTGTGTCTTAATACTGTCTGCACTTCCTATGTCTAATAAATACTAAACAATCTTACTTATCATTTGCAAATTACAGTGGAAGTTTAGCACAGATTTTTATAGCCATAAACTGCTACTGAGCTTTAGTCATTATCATTGTTAACTGTTAAGACAATATATGTCTTTTCCAAAGAGGCCTACTATATTATATTAGTAATTAGACTTAACATTTATTTATTTATTCAATTTCTTAGCTAGGTGACTGGGCTAGTCCGAACACCCTTTCCAGTCACAGCCCTAGCCTGAAGGCAGCAACAAAGAAAAGCAGACGGTACAACTAATGCATTAAAGCTAGTGCTGATAATGAGCATTCAGATTATGAGTGGTTCCACTACTTGAAGGAGAAGCATTATATATATATATCAACATAGTTATAAAATACACATCCCTATGTATTACACAGAAAGACAACTATCATTTGATTAATATTAGTACATAATTGAAGTAATTGCAAACATAAAATTTCTGTACCTTAAAGGTAAGCATATGCACTAAATAGAAATGTTGTTAACATGCGTGATGAAGTGACAAGTGAGGTATTGCCATCCGTGCCAGGGAGATTAGGGCAGTGTATGTGTAACATATGCAAGCATAGTTAGGTGGAGTTTTGTAAATAATTTTGTAAATATTTTTCTGTCATTTGACTATCACACTGACTTGTAAGGATGCTTGTGATGGAGATGTGTCAGCAGTGTTATTGTAGCTGATTGAATGTTTATGTTTAAACAAAGAATTCTATAATTTTCAAATACTGCAACAGATCTTAGTTAAGCTCGGAGTCTGTACTCCACCAGAGTCATGTGATCAAATGTGATATCATTCTATAATCAGCACTGAGGAGATGGAACTCACAGATCAGCTGGTTTTGTTTTGTTTTCTTTGCAACCTGAAATAAAAATCTATGACAGTTACTACAGTTGTTAGTTGTTCAGCTGTAATCTTTGTAAGTGGGAAGATCATCATCTTATCTTCTGAAAGTAAGCATCTCTGCATCTAATCTTTCCTTGCTGTGTTCATTAAGTCAGCTACGGAACAGTTCTTGTTTAGACAGTCAGAAAATATAGTGAGATTAGTGAAGTAGTGTTTTTCTGCAGCTACTTGAATTTGTCCAACTATGTTATTTTATTTCTCTTGTGATTAAAACTCTGATGTTTACTGCACTTATATATTTAATAAGCTCATGTTTTCTATTTTACTATTTGTTATTAAATGTTTTATACCTTTTATTGTGGCTGATTTTCTACAGATTACTTTTAATATTTTGAGAGTACTTGTGCTTATTCTAGTGATGCCTTGGCCACTCCAAAAAGCCTTGCTGCTTTGGTTACACTCTACCATTTATGTTAGTATTGATTTTACTTAGTATAACTGGATACCCTTGTAAGGGCCTGACAATGACTGGCTGGTGGCAGCATCTTTACCTTACTGCATGGACATAAGGAGTCACAGCTAGTAAATCTGTACCAGCCTTTCCCAGGAGTGAGTGTGTGTGTGTGTGTGTGTGTGTGTGTGTGTGTGTGTGTGTGTGTGTGTGTGTGTGTGTGTGTGTGTGTGTGTGTGTGTGTGTGTGTGTGAAAATCAAATACCCAGGTGTGGGTGCATCAGCCACTTGGAACTGCTGTTGGGAGAAATTGTGTTTGATGCAGAGAGCTGCATTTTAAATTACTGTGTAAATCCATCCTTGTTTTAGTGATGGTGTCTCACCATGTCTGTGGTAAGGATTAAGGCTCCTTGATTACTGGCCCAGGGTGAAGATGGCCTGTCACAACATTCATCATCAAAATATTTGCATTTAAATTGGTTTATTAGATGTGCTTTTAGCTGTTTAGAATAATGAGAGATCTGTGCTGTCCTAATGCTCTGAATGGTGTCAGGACTACTTATTATTTTTCTCACAAATGGCTAAGGTGTGTGAGGGTCTCGGTAAGTGTGTCCCAGCTTTGGTTCAGAAATTATATGAGATATTTCTAATAAACATCAGTGGTAGACAGAAAGTGGTAATCGTTTTTTGCTGTGATGTTGCACTTATGATCTTTCCTGGCATGGGCACTGGAACCATAGGGCAAGAGGATCGAGAGACCCCCCCCACTTTCAAAAGCTGTGCAATGTGCCCTAAAACTGCCCCCAGAGTACAGATCATGCAAAATCATTTGCAGTGCCATTTCTGAGGTAACCTTAGGCTTGGGCTGCTGGAAAAAGACAATTTGAGTAATAAATTGCCTTTTTCTGACTTTTGGAGGTTGTGGTTACCATAGAAATGTCTATGTGAGTGTTTCTGAGGCATATACACTCACTTCTTTCATCAAGATCTTTGTATAAGGCCCAAAATAACAGAGGAATGAAGGCTCAAAACCAGGGACATTTTTAACTATTACTTATTCATTTTAAATTTTAACAGAACAAATAGGTTTTGCATCAACAAGCATTTTTTGAACAATTGGACAATGAAACTTTAATGTCTGGCATTAGTGACTAACTGTAATAATCCTCTACATACCTTGTCAACGTTTGCTTAATAATTCTGGACATAGCCGAAAATAATGGAGGGATAAAGGGCCAAAATCAGGGACTGGTTTTAAATTTTGCTCTTACAAAGTTGCTAGAATATCAGGTTTTGCATTAGCGTGCATTTTCTGAAGGATAGGCTAGCCACCTGGTGGTGTAAACCTTGGCTCTAGATGATTGTCATTGTTGAAGTGACACCCAGACGAGACCCCATGTGTAAAAATGGGAAAAAGGGCTTGTGGATGAATGGATAAAGTCTAAGACTCAAATGTTCCATTATTTAGTGAGCGCAATCCACAATGGTTTGCTAGAAGACCACAGATTTTCCAAGGAACAGACCGAAAATATAAGGGAATAATCTGGACAGTCTATGAAATTCTGAAAAGCTGACAGGTATTATCATGAGTAATTTACCAGAAAATTAAATATTACCATGGACACCACAAAAAATGAGGCAAAATCAGCGATGTTCCACAAAAAAACTGGATTGTTTATATATCGATTTATTGTTTGTTTACCAGGTAAGTGGACTGGTCTATTGACCGTTTTTAGCCACAACCCAGGATCAATAGCAGTAAAGACAACCCTTTGCAAAACTACAATAGAGCATTAAATTCATGTACATACTTTGTACAGTTGAGAGGTATGTTCTTAAAATTAAAAGTTAATTTCCATAAGTCAGTGCAGACCTGCATGTTTATAGCCTTTCACCCAATGAGTACCAGAATAGCCTGTTTTATGCAGAATTTTCCATAGATATTTACATTTCACTGGAGCTAGACAGACTTAGGATATAGCAATCAATTTGCTATATTTAATTATTCATTCATTCTGTTACACCCACTTTACACTATTCAGGATCATTGTGGGTGTAGGCAAAGATTTCCTAATAAGCTATGGGAGTAAGCCACAAAAACAGTATAGATTCATAGATATTCCAAGGCCAACAAATCTTATGACCATTCATGCCTTGCTAGTACCCTCCCTCAGCGGCGCTTCCTTTCTCCAGGAGAGCCATACCAGTAAAACCTAGTCTAAATTTGTGGATAACCACTCAGTCACTAGTTTGTTTTATAGTGAATCACACTGCTTAACATGTAGGAGAAGTTTATTCCAAAAGTATGGGAGGTGCTGCCTTGTAAGTATGCCTCTCCACTGTGCTGTATTTATCTGTTGGCAGAGATTTAGGTCCCTGGTTCTTATATTGGTGGAGATATTGGACATCCAGAAAAACAGGAGGTCCAGGACAATTGGGTTTCTAATGGTGCAATAAGCAACACATATCTCCCCTCAAAAGTCTGTAAGACATTGAATAAACAAAGAGAGTTTCCAGCCTCTCTTGATAGCTCAAGGACTTTAGGCCTGTGAATTTATGTGTCAGGAGCTTTTGGGGTCTTTCTAATTGTTTAATATGTTTGATACATCCCAAGGGGGAGGTTGTACCTGATAACTGGACTGGTCAGTGCTGACTATAAGCCAGTGATTGTCTTTTGACCTTGTTAATATTCCCTTGGCAATTAGGTGGACTAAAATAAAAGGATTTCCCAACAGTTGTCATATGATGGTTAAAACAGGAGGAACTGTTGACCCAAGTTTCTAGGTCCCTAACCAGATTTTCACTACACATTTCAGCTTTTAGTTTGAGCTCATTTTTAGTATACCATGGGTTTGCTAGAGAGAGTTCATTCAGAATAGTTTGGGTATCATAGGGTGACTTAACAACAACCTACAATTTGCAGTCATCAGCAAACTTTGTTAAGCTAGAGGTCTTGGCTCTCCACTTGGAAATCTGAGAAGTTAATACCAAAAAGGAGATAGCTCAGGGCTGAGCCCTGAGGGGACACGACTGGTAACTTTCATTCTTAATGATAAGGCATCTGCAACTCGCACTGTATGGGCTCTGTCTTTCAGCCAGTTTGCTATCCATCTTATGACATATGGGTGGATTTTTAAAGCAATTAGCTTTTGTAAGATGCCAGCATGTTGACTGGTGTTGAAGACCATCACTAGATCAAGAAACACCACATGCCCTGCATGGCTACCATTTCTACAGCCTCTGTAACTCTTTTCAAGAAGTTTACCAGGTTAACCAGACAGCATTTATCCTTCACGAAGACAATCTGTTGGGGATCCAGTCGAACAAGAGTTTTGATATTGCACTGCAGTTAGTTATAATACACCCCACGGCTTTGCAAATGAGGTGTATTAGGCTGATAGGTCTGTAATTACCCAGGTTGGATGTAAGTCCTCCCTTAAGTAGGCATTACCACTGCAGTTCACAACTCATTAGGCACAAAACCAGTAGCTAAACCTATGTTAAACAGTTTGAGGAGTGTCTGCAAGGGCATGTTTAATACTATTTTGCAACCAGGTGTATGATATGCAAATAAATATACAATCAAAAGGACTGTTGTATGTCAGAAATCTAACAAAATCAAGCATAGTGCATGCTTTGTTTCTTAGCCAAATGCTATAGTGTTATAAAATGGTTTATGAAGAGTGACAAACATTGTTGATAAGCTGTGTGATGTACTTATATGAGGCAGTTCTTGTTAGAACTGAATATTTTGACTCTGGCATTTTGTAAAATGAAACCCTCGGAAAAGGACTTTGTGGGCCTTCTTCTGTCCCGCCATCCTGACCACTGCTCCTCCCATCTTAGCCTTGCCACACCATTTAGCTTACTTCTCTTCTTATTTTCTCATAGTTTGCTCTGCACTTCAGATTTTGTCTGAATTGTTTCAATATATCTTAGTTGTCCATGAGTGCACCATAGTAAATAAGGAGGAAACAATCACATTTAGCCAGAGGTCTCACCCCCTCCAAGAAACCATAGGGTTATAGACACTTTCAGTTGCACTTTAAAGCCTTTTTTCAAACCTTTTGAAACAAAGATGGTCTGAACCAAAATCATGGCTAAAGAAAGAAATTCATTCTTCCTCTTCATTTCCTTCCTGCACCCTTTCACCACTCCCTAAATGGCCAAGACCGCAGCGTAATAACTGTGCACGAAATAAAAAAATTAAGATGTTAGTCTGGAGGCTGCTTGGACCTCAGAAGCCATGGGATCTAGATGCTGTGAGGTACAGTTTAAAGATTTTTCACAGCCTTTGGATAAAATTATGGCTTGGGCAAAAATCATGGCTAAGTAAAGAAATTCAATTTTATTTTACTTTTTCTTTCAAGGAAGAAATAAGCTGTGCCCAAGGCCTAATAATCAAAGTTAACAAAAAATGTAGTTCCCAATAAACTGAAAAGATAAATGCTTGCAGAAATACACAGGTCATAGAATTCTGTCTATCTCGCTGTCAAAAGAAAAAAAAAGATAAGTCACCTTTTGTGTAACCCTCTGATGTTTGAGATGAAAATGAATGACTAAATGGCCTCAGTCATATCTTTCAAGTTGCTGCTGTAACACATTATACAGCCTGCCTCTTTATACACTACCACAGCTACCATCTGTGTTTCTGTTTGACAAGTAAAATATAGTAACAAATTTTAACTTGTTGAACACAGATGTATATTCACAATATGCCAACTTACCCCTGCTTCCCAAAGTTAGGCACCTATATACACTTCTGGCATGTGATTATGAAAAATAAAAAAAGAAATTATCACAGTCATATACTCCAGCCTCTAGCTTCAGTACAGTATACTGCCCCTACACAAACTATGGTGATGTGTGCATATTTGTGAGGTATGATTGTGTGAAAAGTTAAAACAATAATGACCACATTGTCACAGCCTCACAAAAGCCACAGTGACCTTCTGTTCATACCTCTGAGGTTTAATAATGAGGGAAATTCGAAAAATAATGATCACACCTTCCCCAGCCCCAAAGACGTTATACTGACCTGTGTTTACTTCTGAAGTTTGACTGCAAAGAGAATTTAAGAAAAAATAATAATGCCACTGTTCCCAGCCAACACCCACAAACACAAGCTACAGCAACTTTCTGTCACACTCCTCTGAGCAGACACAGTTGTAGAAAAGTTGAATCAAAGCAGAAGCCCTCAATAAATGTATGTCAAACGCCACTTCTCCAACCTGAATTGAGGACCCTGTCTGGATCTAAATGTTTTGTGAAGCATCTTATATCTTATTTTTGAAAGATAATGACTTGCAGTATATGGATCACTTTGATTATGCTCTGAATTTGGGGAAAATCATGCTTTTTAAGCAACATTCTGACATAGGAAAGGTTTTTAACAAACTCACTACTGTTAAGCTCTAGTCATTAGCATTATGAGCCATTAGCATTAACAGCAATTAGTGATCATCACAAAAGAGCAGTGGGAAGCTGTTAAACCCTTCATATGGACTTTTTGTTTAAGTCCAACTGAAGTGCTCTCTGTATGACAACAGTAAGTGTGTTATGGCACTACTGCATTTTTTTCTCTAACTTTTGAATATATGCTTACTAAATCACATAACTACAGGTGCAACATTAGCTTCTTTTGTACATTTCTATGACATTTCTGTGCAGTCATTCAAATTTTAACTCGTATTTACACTATAGTATGCACATCTTGTGTCATGTTTATGCTTCTGTTAGGGTAATAGACAAATACAATGCTGCCCTTTAAAACCACAAGGTACCCCTTTTGCCTTCTGCCTCATCAGGCTTCAGCAGTTTATGGCATCTCTGTTGAGGGTCGGCCTTAGGTCAAGTGGTGCCCAAGGCAAAAGGGCTCCACAGCACCCCCCCAACTGATGCTACCATTCTGGTCTATTTACAACATCCAGATTACTGGAAAATTTCCCCTGCTAGACCGGAGCCCTAGGCGGCTGCCTAGTTGGCCTATGCCTAAGGCCGGCTATGCATTTCCAGGGGATGAGGGGATACATTTTAGGATTTTGTTTTCTGCTGTTTATAATCAGATTGAGTTTGCAGAAAATAAAAAGAACTAAGAGGAAGTGTATTCTAATCAAGGAATGCAAACAGTTTGGTTATACCACTTGCTTCTTTGGATAGCACGTGGGATATTTTTTTAAGAAATTTTTAGGTGTAGCATGATTTTGTCTGTTTCTAATATTACTGTTGAAGGAAAGATGTTGGTCAAGATTTATTTGCAGATATTTTTCTTGAATAGTGCAAGGTAATTTACTGAGTAAAAGGTCTATAACTGTAGGAAGGGTTGCTGATTGTACCCTCTGTGGCGTTCCAAGAAAAAAAAAACAAGCTACAGGATTTATTGGTATTTACAGTAAGTTTGTTGTTTTTAAGCCAGTTCCAGATATATGAAAAACCTGTCTGTAATTGTTTGTTTAGGGCCAAAGTTAGAGTTGTGGTTAAGACTGCATTGTTAGCATATAGAGGCAAGTTTAAATTATGAAGATCATATGGAAGAAAGTTGATAAAGAGCAAGAAAGAAAGAGGGAATGCAATGCTTTTCCCTGAGGTATGCCAGAGCTGATGCCCGATTCACAGAAGGAATTATTTGCATATACTACAAATATCCAATTATTTAAAAAGTTGCAAGATTGTTGGACAACTTCATTAGAGAAGCCTACCTTGATTACTTTATGCAGTAGTTACTTTGATTACTTTATTCAGTAATAATGGATGGTCAACTGCTTTAAAGGGCATTTAAGATTCAAAAGAAGAGCCCCCAGTTAAGAAACCTCTCTCCATGTTACTAATATATGTTTCTGGGTAGTGCAGATGGGGCTGTAAATGTGCTCTAGTTTGTCATGACACTAATAATTTGTCTGACTGTATGCTGTATTTAGCTATATAATCCAGGATTTGTTCATAAATTAGCTTTTCCACTGACTTAGCTAGTGGACATATGATGGATGTTGGGTGATCATCATTAACTGTTTTAGGAGAGTTCGGTTTTGGAAGAGGTATGATCATGTTATGTTTGAAGCTTGTAGGGAGAGAATGTCTTAGTAATGTGCTACCGATTCTTAGTGGAGTGAGATGCGGTGTATGAAAATGGCGATCAGGCATGGATATAAATTAAAATGTCTTATAACTACCTTTTCTGATGTTTTGGCAGTTGTATCCTTAAGTTACACAATGCCTTTGCGTGTCACACATGCATATTAATTGTGTACACGTCTCTAACCATCCCCCTTCATTTTCAGTTCCAGTGGATCTGGCCATATCACACAGACTCACTCTTTATACTGTATCTGACCACTTTCCTCACATCATTTTAAGACTTGATTTGTGCAATATTGCAAGAGAAAAATAGCACATATAACAGAATCCATGCACCAGCACAAATTCAGTACAAAATAGACAAAGTGAGGCTAATTCGCAAAATAAATAAATAATCAAGCAATCAGTTAAAACAAGTGTCAAGAATAATTATGAAACACATCGCATCTTAAAGTGATAGGTACTATGTACATTAAAACTTTACATTCTAGCTGTCTCCCTGCTCAGGTGACCAACAGTCAGATGACAAAAATGATACACTCTATAAAAAAACATCAGAAGTGTGGAAAAAAGAATCCAGGTAGGAAGTAGGTGGAAGTGGAGACAAAGAGAAGTACCTGTTTACTCGGCAGGTTTTCTAGTAGGTTGCTCTCCTGCAATTATGACTCTGTGTACTTTGACCTCATTGAAATCTGTAGCTTAATAATCTGATTCTAGGTTCTTTGGACAGCTTTGGACATTATCTTTGCAACCTACCACAATGCAAATATAATACACCAAGTCCCAGGACACAGACTGTGTTTCCTGTGGATTCATCCGGATACTTTTTTCTACACTTTTGTTGTTGCTTTGTTTATAGATTTTGTCTTTCACAGTGCTGGTTTTCATTTTAGCATCTAGACTTTACTTGTGTCTGCGGCTAGTTCAGCATCTCTGAAGAGGTTACCAGTCCTTTGTCATCTCACAGTTTTCATTAAATGCTACAGCAGTGTGCAGAGGTCTGATCTAATGTGCCGAGAGCACAGGGCAGCTATCAGGTCAAAAGATCGAAATGCTAATGTTGTGTAGCACAGCTGTGATTTTATGATTTAGTAGGAAGCTTGATGCTTGGGTAGAAGGACATAATCAATGAGCATGTTTGAAGTTTTGCAAGGAGGTCACACTTTTGCAAAAGGCTAAATCTGTAGTGATGACAGAAGTAGCTATCCTTTATATCCTTTATAGAACAGATGTCACCCTTGGGAACATTTTAGAGAATATAATATCCTTCACTCCTGTTTAGGTTGTGTTTCATTTATGTTCTACCCTATTCTTTAACTATCTATTATTAAAGTTGTTTCTGCAAAGAACCATAATGTATTTAACATTTTCACTTAATTTGCACCAAACAGTTTTCTCTACTGTCCAGAGTAAACTGGAATTCCAAATTCTAACCAACCACCCACAGGCAGTGACAGTGCTAGGATATGATGACCTCACAGAGGTTATACACCTGAAGGCTTGATCCTGTGGTACTTTTCTGTCCGAGAGCATAGATGGACCCAATTAGTTGGAATTTGTTTATAGAATATAGATGAATTAGTAGAATTTCATGTTTATAGATCTCTTTCATACATGATACACCCGGCACTTCTTGGATAATTTTATTTCTTGACTCAGTGACTGTTTTTCCTTTTGTTAAACAATCATTATCAGCTGGAGTCCAGAGTTACTCTAAACAAATAATTTATTCAGTAGTGTAAGTATGAATGTTTAGTCTTCCTAGACCAAGGCAGGCTTACTGACTGTGTAGACAACATCTTTTAGGACATCTTGCTAATTTTTAGACGAGGGGACAGACGTGTACTTCCTTACTTGTTAAGAAGAATGCTATGGCATCGTGTCTACCCATGACTACCTACCTCCATGTTACACATGTACACCATGATATCTGTCTCCATCAAAAGCCAGATAAATGCAAAAGTCACTCAAATTCTCTGTACTTCCTTGAATTCTGAGTCTCAAACTTTCAACCCTCATTCCCTCTGGGAAAAGGAGCCATTCTTAGAGTCTAATAGACTAATATTATCTTGAACATGGTAAAAAGGGAGTGCGGATATAGTAGCATTTCAGGAAATGCATTTTGATAATCAATAACATGACAAATTGGCCAGGAAGAAATGCCACTTAGTATTCAGTGCTAGTTGTAAAGATGCTAGATGACTATTACTTCTGAATAGTAAAAATCTTCCCATTCAGGCAAATGGAGGATGGCCAGGGGAGATATGCAATGATCAAAGGTGCTCAGGGGGTGCAGAGTTACCATTGCTGCAGTGCATTTGCTACCAAAAACAACTCCTAGCTCTTTTAAGAAAAGAATCTTAGACCTGATATATTTCCATGAAGGAATTGTCCTAATAACAAGTGATTGGAACATGATACTGGAAAAAATAATATTTTAAAAACTCTCCCTAAAAAGAAATCCCTCCAATCAAACTTTCAGCCTATTTATATTATCCCCACCTTAGGAAACATTCTGGAAAAAAATACTTTATTTGCAACTCACTCAATACATCAACTAATACGACCTTCTATCTCAAAAGCAGAATGGCTTTTGATCTATTGGCAGTATATCCACAGCTATCTAGAAAACGAGTGACAACATTTTTCTTAGAATGGACAAAGGCCTAATTACTGGAGCAATTCTTATCGACCCCATCATAACCTTCGATCTTCTTGATCACTCATTTCTCCAAGGCCATCTCACTAAAAAAGGCATCAGGGAAGACACACTGACCTGGTTCAAAAACTATCTTGCTAACCACCACTTCTCAGTTGATTTCAATTTATCATCCTCTGTGTTAGTCCCTCTGCAGAGGGGTGTCCCTCAAAGATGTATTCTGGCACCTCTCTGCAGAAGGGTGTCCCTCAAAGATGTATTCTGGCACCTCTCTGCAGAAGGGTGTCCCTCAAAGATGTATTCTGGCACCTCTCTGCAGAAGGGTGTCCCTCAAAGATGTATTCTGGCACCTCTCTGCAGAAGGGTGTCCCTCAAAGATGTATTCTGGCACCTCTCTGCAGAAGGGTGTCCCTCAAAGATGTATTCTGGCACCTCTCTGCAGAAGGGTGTCCCTCAAAGATGTATTCTGGCACCTCTCTGCAGAAGGGTGTCCCTCAAAGATGTATTCTGGCACCTCTCTACATTTTTTTCTACATTAATATACTTTCTTTTGATTCACCCCGTCTTCCTCACTTGCTTATGCTGATGGCATAGCATATTCTGCTCACAACCATTCTGTCTCTTCTCTTAAATTTGAACTTCAGGCTGATTTCCATGCCCTTTTTCAATGGGCCAATGATAAATAATTGCTACTAAACTCCTCTAAAACAAAAACAATGCTTTCTGTCACTAGGGAGAAAAATAGCTTGCTTCTATCTCCAGGCCTCTAAAATTCCTTAATAATATTACTGATAATGTTACTTCATTCAAAAACTAGGCATTTGGTTGGACACTTTACTAAATTTCCAAAGCCACTTGGACTAAATGCACAAAAAAACAACTCTGTCCTATTCTGGGCTAATATAATCTCCCTTTTCTATAAAGACCCTGTAGAAATGCCCAAGATAAATGCACCTTACAGGCTCAACAAGAATATTACCTCCCACTAATTGCTGCAGCTTCTAAAAGTAAAATATCCACCATTCAGTCCATTTCAAATGCCATTTTCAGATTCGTCATGCTCTCCCCAATAAATGAACACCACTACAAAACCATCGAAAAAGCAAACTGGCTACCTGTGAAACAATTGCTGACCTTCTACTTGCCTCTCAACTGTTTAAACTTATCAAGAATGACACCTTCCCTCCACTAGGTTCCAGACTATTCAGAGATGTACCAACATACA
Organism: Protopterus annectens; assembly: GCF_019279795.1. Classification (NCBI taxonomy): domain Eukaryota; kingdom Metazoa; phylum Chordata; order Ceratodontiformes; family Protopteridae; genus Protopterus; species Protopterus annectens. Next base: position 1,191,202,632 of record NC_056741.1, read on the forward strand.
ACCTTCAACATCTTAACCACTCATGTCACCTCTTCCAAACCCCCCAAGCTAACTAAGCTTTGCTGCACAGACCATGCTTTCTCAGTCTTGGTCCCAAACTGTGGGAATCTCTCCCTTCTTTTCTTAATGATCATTCCTCGTACCCCATTTCCATTCACAACTAAAAGCACATTTCAGTACTTTAGGAAAATGTAACTGCTGTCTCTCTGGCTTATAGCTTAACCTCTTCATTCTCGCCTTCTGTCTATAAACTGTCCTCTGACTCCTGATTCTTTCAGGATGCTGACTGTGATGTCACTCTATATTTAATGCATGTACATAGTGTGTATTTTCAGTCACTCTGTATATAATGTCATTTATCTTTTGCCTTTATACCTTCAAACCAGCTAATTATTCACTTTCTATAAAATATATGTATACATTACATTTTGTCATTCTCTTTGTATATAATGCCATGTATAAATTGTGTTTCCCCCAAGCTAAGAATGAAATGTGTCCAATGGGATTAGTGTTCTAACCCAGTTAACACATTCAGAATAAATAAAAAAATGATATGGATGTACACAGAAAGGAGGCAGAATAGCTTTAACACACTTAAGAAGTGTAAAAAGCAACTACAGTACAAGTACACAGGTTTAGTAGATGTAATATCCCTCAAACAGGCTACAGCTGGCAGTGGAATATACTTATTACTCAACAAGATGTAAGGTACTGGTCTGGGATAAATAAGAGATTTATAACAAGGGAGCCTAGGGAATTGCTATGTGATACCAATACTAGTCCAGTAGTATTATCTGACCATGCTTACTTGACAATAGCATCAGACCTGAATAAAAAAGGTAAGGAAGAGATGCATTGGAGGTTCTTGACATATTTCTTGCAAAATAAAACTTTTAAAGAATGGGTACACCAACAAGTAGAAGAATTACACTTATTTGTGGAGGGGCAGCTGCAAACACAGGATGTGATGAAATGGAAAATGCAATCAAAAATCAGGCACTGCAGTCATAGGAGGAAAGAGCTAGACTAATAGAAGAGAAACATTGCATAGGTCCAGACCAAAGAGTTGCAAAAGAAACTCCCTAGTACAACAGTAGAGGAGATGTTATTACTACTGGTTCTACTTAGTAAAATATAAGAGATAACAGAGTTTTAATGCAATACATAGCTGTGAAAGGGATTTTTATGCACATGCTCCAAAAATTATAAAAGTAACCATAGATAGACTGAGCCAACAAAAAAATTGAAAAGACGATCTCTTAAATTTAAAGATGGAGGTGCAAGAGAGATTGAACTTTGGAAGGTATACTTAAAATATTTAAGTGCTATGATGAAACATTATACCTGTTAGTGTTAAACCAAGAAGAAGTAGCCAAAGAAATTTGAACGCCTTGGATTTTGTGAAGGTACCAGAAGATCGGAGGCTGGAATTAATAAAATCTATAACACTGAAGGAAGTAAAACATGCAATGGATAAACAAGAATCCAACAAATCACCATCTCCAGATAGAATACCAATTCAGCTAGGTGAGATACGCTGGTCCCAGTAAGGATTAAGTTAATGAACAGCAGTATTGAGATAAAAGAACTCTCAGAAAGATGAAGGAAAGAATAAGTATAACAATCTGTAAAGAAAGCAGGGATCCATAACACCCAAGTTCATATAGACCAATATCTAGATTAAATCACTATTGTAAGGTCTTCATGTTGGTGCTAGCTAATCATTTGAAAACCCTGATGACTAACAATGGATATTTGTCAGTATGGTTTTATACGTAGGAGTTTCTTTGATAGTATACTTAGAATTAGTAGTCCAAAATGTTTAACTCAAGAGTACACCTGCAATGCTAATGTGCCTGAACACTGAAAATGCCTTTAATACGGTAGAATAGGTTATCTTTTGCAGTACTAGAGAAAACAGGATTTCCTCAAAAATGTCATGCAATTGCCCTAGAGCTCAAATCAAGAATATGGTTACCCTGTCAGAGGAATTTCCATTATCAAGAAAGGCAACACAAGACTGGCCTCTGTCACAGATTTATCTGCCGTATACCTTAACCATTAGCCAGCAACAACAGGAATTCAGCACTGATTTCACATAGGGAGGGGAGGAACATAACATTTCATTCTGTGCTGATAATATAGTTTTGACTTTAACAAAGCCAGAAGGGTATTTGGGGAACTTATTTGACAGGCTTACTCATTTTCAGAAGATAGACTAAAAGAGAAACACAGACAAAACAAAGGCAATTACCATTAATGTGGTAGAAATAGAGGATATGGGGGACAATTACCCACATCTTTTGGGTAAGGATATCCTCAAATACATAAACATCTGGATTAGGAACACTTATAAAACTTTCCACAATTAGAATCTTACAAGGGCCATTTTGAAAATTAAAACTTCTCTACAATCAAGGACAAATCTTAACTTAGATTAGACCAAAGAATACAAGTTTTAAATTGGCATAAGCTACCTCACCTGCTTTATTTGTGTCAAGCTTTCTGGACACCCTCCTGAAATAAGAAGTGGTGAAACGTAGAAACTGGAAGAGAGATTTTATATGGGCTGGTGCCCAACCAAGAGTAGCATGGGCCAGGCTAGTGCTACCCACTGAATGGGATAGACTGGTCGTGCCTAATTTTGAAAAATAATACTCTGGCAATTATACTGTTGTTTTATGAGAAATATCAAACCCTTACAACTTCAGCAAGATGGAAAAAGATCTTGCTAGAGAAATGTAGATAGCTATGGTAGAAACATCTAGCAGAAACCTTTTGAGGAAATGCAATTGAGAAAAAACTCATACCATTCTTGAGGGTTCTCAAAATTACCTCCAAAGTGAATTTAAAAGAAAGTAATTGAAAGGATGAACCTCAGATAAACTAAGATAAAAGGCAAAGGATAAACACTCCAGAATGTCTGCTGAGAAATGACAAAAAGATGCAGGTTTGCTTAATTAATGTGAACATATGTTAAAAAGGGAGGGGTTACGTATTTGGGAAGAAGCAAAAAAATCTATTTCAAATTCTAGCCAGTAAAAGGATGCAGTACTTGGATTTGGTAAAGGAGGTTAAAAGAATGCAATAGACATAAAAGCAGAAAGGACTGTCTTTCTATTGTACAATGAATAATGGAATTGAGAAAGGGACAGGGGGAGAAAAAGGGAACACTTTTACACTTATACAAAAAGATTTCAGAAGGAGAGTTGAGACATCTCTGGAAAGCTAAGAAAGGATGGGAAAAATTTTGAACACAAGTTTCTCACCATCAGTAGGAAGAGAGAGAGGTAAACTCCTAGGCAAATCATTATAACCCTGCAAATGTAGGATCTTTGCATAGAAATGCCTCCACAAAACTTGTGCTTCTGCAAGGATTGAAATGTCATTGTCAGAGGCTAATCCTGCATCTACTTAAACAATATAATCAGTTCAATAAAACTAGATGAGGTGAAGGAGATGATAGATAACACATTTCTATACAAATATGGTTGCTATGGCTAAAATGCTTAGATAAGAATTGAATGTATCTTTTAAATTAAGAAAAAACAATGTGGAGAATTAGATAGTTTTTAAGGAAACTCTATGTATCTAGTCATTTAATTTTAATTCTGTTCTGATTGATGGCTATAGATGAGAAATGTATCTCTTTACAATAACTGAAAAAATAATAAATTGACTGCTGTTCTGCAGGATAAGACATATTTAGTAGATTAGTGAAAGAGAATTGGTTTAGAGTTTTGTTAATCGAATTATCTGCAAGAAAAGAGTAAAATAATAAATTGATATGTTATATGGAACCACTAACACTGAACTTTGGTTGTATACGCAAACGTTAAATTGGAAACTAAGAACTTAATGAACCAGCTGCTGACAGAAAAGGTAGCAGGCACCATGTATGTTGACTGCCTAATTTGTACCCTTGGCACTGTACTCCTTTAAAAAAAAAGTAGGATGTATTTTGCTGAGTAGGAGTTCATTGTCTGCAAGCAACCGGCAGTTGTTACCCTGTCTAAAGAAACTAAGTCCCAGGATGTTGGCAAATAGTCAAGTGACTGTAAATAATATATCAGATTAGCTTCCTCAGCAAGACAGATAGAAGATTAATATATCTTGTATTCTGAATGCCCTCAAGCCTGGGAGTTCAAGAGTACACTGCAAGTTGGCATATACTCCATTTGTGTGAAAGTTGTTTATTTTATTACGGTTTCGGAGACTCATGAATTTAAGACAGATATCTGTATTTAAAAGGGTTACTAAATTTTAGGATTGATTTTTGTCTGCAAATTATTTACTTGCTTGGTTACTTAAGAAAGAGAAATTCCCACTGGGCTTGACTAATTTATAGAGGAGCCTAGGGAGAAAACAGCTCTAACAAATTACAAATCTTTACAGAAATAATTTTTCAGACTAAGATGTTTCAAACTGTTTGAAAATAAATGTCAGTAATATATTATATGCTTCCTTGTCACTGTTGCAGTATTCTTTACTCCAGGGATATCCTCCAGAGGATAATTGACTGGCCAGCAACCTGAAGCCTTTACATCTCCTGGATGCTGTATGTTAGACCTATGTCCTACATGCAAGGCATAAGACACACATGTGACATGTGAGTACCTTATCCTCAGAACTTCTTTGCAGCCAGTCTAAACTCTGTTTGAATTCAGTCTGCAAGTCATTTTACCAAGTCAGTTCCACTACTGAGCCTTCTACAGATAAATGTCCCATCAGGGTCTCTTTCTTTCTTTTTCCTATTATCATAGTTGACATGTCATCCTGGAAAGGAAAATGTAAGTGTGGAAGGCAGAGTCCCCATAAAGATAGACAAGAACAGTGCCTTTTTTGTTTGGGTGCTATCCGCAACCATATACAGTGTGTGATCTGTCAGGCGTTTGTCCCTAAAACACTTTTCAGTTGCCTGTTGTCTCTTTCCATTTACTTGGAGAACCAGCTATTGAAGCTTTTGTCTCAAGGTGCCATGGCTGAATTTTCCAACCCTGATGTTCAGCTGCCAATTAAAAACAAAGTTAAAAGGCATAAATTAGATTGCTGCTATGCAGTCTCCACCAGAGATCCCCATTGGGTTGGGTAAAGAACTCAATGACTGTCTGTTGCCATTGTACAAGACATGTGTGCTACCACTGTTATAAGTACAAATGGTTATCATGACACTATGTAATGATTTATATTACTAATAAATGTTTACTTTCCTCAAAGGCTATCTTTACACTACTGCAAAAAATAATCTAATGTATTATATAAATAGAGGATTGTATTTCAAACCTTGACTGAATACCATGGAATTAAATAATTATTCTTATTATTAATGAATGCTTTTCATTCCCTGTATTGTGTTGTCTTCTTACCACTGTAAACAGATGTCAATTGTAAATCTGTAGGTATTGTGTTGCTGTTTAAACACCTAAATGTATTCTGTATTATCTTTCTGTGTGGACCTTTTCTCCCCGGGCCTCTGCTGAAAAAGGTCCTTTGGCCTAGTCAGACCCCCCCCCCCCCGTTAACAAATGTAAAATAAATAAATAATTTGTCAGTTCTGTCTGTCATGGCCCATTTGGAGGCTGTCATGGAGCTACCTACCTGCATGTTCACTGAGGCTCTGCCTGCATCTGGTGCAGATGTAGAGGGAGAACCATGACTGATTATTTTGCATTGGTCTAGGAAGATTCCCCAAATACTTCTTAGTGAAGTAGTGCTTCGTGCCCTCATTGAATGTAGGCATGGTCTGAACCTCCTCGATTTGTTAAAGCTGATCCATTAAAAATAGAAACAGAAAAGGAAGCATGTGACTCTTGTGGCTAAGGATCCACACAAAGAATAGCAGAATTTTACTCAGGAGCTTTTCACTTTTCTTATGGCTCTTAAGCCCCCCAAGGATTATCTCTTCCTGCTTTTGTTCCTTGGTCTTCCACTCCTTCCAAACACTGTAGGGACTCTGATTCCTGTGAGGAGAAGTTAGACTCTGGTGGGGATGCACTGACTTACTCCTTGCAGATCCACTCTCCCCTTGCCCTGGGGTTTGAGGAAGAGGATTCACTTTCTCTTATTTCTCCTAAAGAGGAATTGTCTTATTGGGATTTGGTTCTTAGGATGGAACACTAAGTGGGAATGCTCCCAGGTTTCTGATGTTCAAAAAACTCTTACAGATAGATTTTCCTTTGTCTCCTGAAATCCTCCCATTGCTGGCTGCCCTCCTGGATATTTTCACTGCAGTATCTCAGGACCCTGAATCTCAGACTCTTGCCCCTAAGAAACTGGATAGGTTCATTAAAATTCTAGAAGCTCAACAATTTTTATGTAAAAGCCCTTCCTCTTATCCTGCTGTTATTTCTGTAGCCAGTGATAAACCATCCAAGTTGCTGTCTTCTAAACTTTTACCTTCTGATTAGGACAGCCTTGCCATGGACAGGTATGGTAAAAAAAGTATATACTTTTTTATCTTAGCTTTTAGAGCTATTAATTACCAGACTCATATAACTAGGTACATTCTGACTGTTCACTTTCAACATGGGGGCATTCTGGCTGATTGCCTGACTCAGAGGATAACATTTCTGTAATTTCCCTTTTGAGCTCCATTTCTCAGGTGGCTCATCATTCTATTAAATGTAGCTATGGTGCTGCTGATGCCTCCTGTAGGGCAGCTGCATCTGGATTTGTGATGAGGAAGTATTTTTGGTTACACCTTCTAGCTCTGCCTAAAGACATCAGGGTCAACCATAATCTCTTTGTCACAACTGTGGCTGTTTTACTTAAGACCCTTCAGGATAATGTTAAATTTATGCAGTATTTCAAACAAATGTTTCTCTACTGTTCTTAAGTTTCAGATAAATTATCCATTTAAGTCTTCTTCTGGTTGTACACAGCCTGAACAGCCTTCTAGGGGCAAGAGAGCTTCTAGGATAGTTTTTCCAGACATGCCATCTCTGGATGTTGAGTCAAAACCCCTTTTTCCCTGGCAAATCTGTTTCTATCTGACATTCAGCCTGTCCAACTTCTTGATCAGATTCCTCTGTTCCTCACTTTGACACTTTCTTTTCCTGTTTGGCAACAGTTGACTACAGACACCTGGGTGCTTTCCATGATCCAAAATGGTTATTTTATGGCTTGGAAGTCCTTTCTCCATTCTCAAGCTTTTCTTAGCCTCTTCTTTGTCAACTCCCACATTTTACTTTGGTTTTACTGAATCTGGTACTACAGGGAACCATCCAATCTGCCCCTTGTCTTAGCAGGAAACAGGTTTTTATTACAGGATGTTTCTAGTTACCAGGGGGGAGGGCTCATGGAAGTCCATTCTAGACCTGTCTTTTCTCAACACCATTCTCAAGATTCCTTCTTTCAAGATGTCTCTTCAGACACTATTTCCTCTGTTGCTTCCTCAATTCTTTCTAGTATCCTTGGATATGAAGGAAGCCCCACATTCCTATTCATCCTCTCTTCAGGAAATTTTTGCTTATGTTTCTTCCTGTCATTTTCAGTTTTCTACTTTGCCTTTTGGTCTTTCTACAGCTCTGGGTGTCTTTACCAAATGTTTGGCCCCTTTGGTAATCTTCTACAGACTTCAGGGAATTCAAATATTCCCTTATTTGGGTGAACTTTTGATTTAAATCCTGAGAAAGAATTGTTCTGCCAGCAATCCTGCAAAAACTTGAAACTTGAAAACTATTAATAAAAATAAAGCAATGATAAAATAAAACACACTGGCTCATAAACCAGATAAGTGCTTTCGGTGTAATACCTTTTTCAAATCCTAAATGTTAGCCTATAAAGTTTCCTGTTTAATACCTTCATTCATATTTAACAGGAAGTTTTACTGGTTAACATTTAGGATTTGAAAAAGGTATTACACCGAAAGCGCTTATCCAGTTTATGAGCCAGTGTGTTTTATTTTATCATTGTTTTATTTTTATTAAAAGTTTTCAAATTTCAGGTTTTTAGCAGGACTGGTGGCAGAACAGTTCTTTCTCTGAATTTTGTACTTTGATGTACTCTGCCTTTGGTGACACTACCTACTTTGTCTTTTTTGTTTGATTTAAATCCCCTCTGCTTCAGGATATACACTTTACTATGCTTCTTCTGTGCACTGTGGGGTTCACACTCTATCTCAAAAAGTCTGTGTTGACTTCCTCTCAGGACCAAGTGTTTCTGAGTTGCAGGATTCAGACCATTCCAATGTTAGCGTGTCTCCCTCCTCCCAAGGTGCTCCCTTTGACTGCTTATTTCTTCAACACCTCACTCCATCTAGCCAGTGTTATCCAAAATGCTTCAAGGAGATGACTATCATTCCTCTATCCAAGAAACCACAGCCAACAACTCTAAATGACTACTGACCAGTTGCTTTAACCTCAACAGTAATGAAGTGCCTAGAGAGGCTGGTCGAAGATCATATAGCCTCAATCTTACCAGTGACACTGGACACACTGCAATTTGCATACAGGACAAACCGCAGTACAGGGGATGCCATCTCACTAGCTCTCCATGAAACACTAACCCACTTAGAATTCAAAAACTCCTATGCAAGACTGCTATTCATCGATTTCAGTTCTGCTTTCAACACTGTCATCCCTCAGAATCTGATATCGAAGCTACTTCAACTGGGCATAGATTCTCTTTTATGCAACTGGATTCTGAACTTCCTTGCTGAAAGGCCTCAAAAGGTTAGTGTGGGAGACAACAGCTCTGGAAGTATCATCCTGAACACAGGAGTACCACAGGGGTGTGTCTTAAGCCCTGTAATTTTCACTCTGCTGACACATGACTGCATGGCCACAATGAGACGAACAGGATCATTAAATTCGTGGATGACACCACTGTTATAGGCCTGGTCAAAGACAGGGAGGAGGCCTACAGGAAAGAGATTGCTCAACTACTGGTCTGGTGTGACAGCAGCAATCTAGCACTGAATGTCAGCAAGGCAAAGGAGTTGATTGTTAATTCAGAAGATCTCAAGTATCACACAAACCTCTAGTGATGAAAGGGATGACAGTGGAAAGGGTCAAGAGTACAAAGTTCTTGGGTGTTCATATCACAGAGAACTTATCCTGGACAGTCTATGCATCCAGCACAATCAAAATGGCTCAGCAATGCTTGCACTTTCTAAGGAAACTTAGGAAGGGAAAATTACCAAGCTCCAGACTTCAGACCTTTTATAGGGGCACCATTGAAAGTGTCCTGACCAACAGCATTGCAGTCTGGTATGGGAGCTGTAACAATCAGGATTGGAAGGCTCTCAAGAGAGTTGTAATGTCAGCAGAAAGAATCATTGGCACCTCCCTTACACCTTTGGAGGATCTACACAAATACTGGTGCATCAACAGGGCTAAAAAGATTTCCAGCGATCCAACAAATCCTGCCAATGGTCTGTACACTCACCTGTCCTAAGCAGGAGATACAGAAGCCTGCATTGTAAGACCACCAGACTAAAAATAGTTTCTTTCTGCTCTCCATTAGACTGTTGAACTCTTGGGAAAAACAAATCATGATGTCAGTTACATAACTAGCCTATCAAGTGGCTTATAACCAAGTGCAATACTAAGGTAGCTCACCTACATACTGAAGGACTGTAAAGTGCAATATAGAAACTGTGCAATAATTCAGTCTATTCATAGATATGCTGCTATTGTTTCAATTTTACTTTGACGATATTACCTTCATATTGTTCCTTGTCTTCCTGGTCTCCTGTTCTGGGATGGTTGTGGATCACTGCTGTCCTACTTTACTTGCAAATTGCTAATTATTAAAATACTACTGGGATATTTTATAACATTTTCTCTGTCTATATGTGCAACTGTTTCCTGCATTGAGAACAAAGCATTGTAATTTCATTCAGCTACACTGCTGTGTAGTTCTGAATGACAATAAACTTTTCTTTGACTTATTTCCAGTCTCCTCTTCATCTTCCTTTTCAGACCCTCCTGCAAGGGAATTCCTCTAAGCTCTGGGGTACAAGGCATCCACCATTCCCATGGTTCCTTTTCCAAACTCCATGTGAGGAAATATCTCAAAACTTTTTGGCTTCAGCATTGCTACCCTCTGGAGTATATGGTCCCTTTCTTGCCCTGTCTCAAGTTTGAGAAGCAGTGGCAGATTCACCATATTTGGCTGAATCCAGGTCTGCCTGTTCAGGTTCCTCTCTTTGCTCAAGATGTAGACACAGATGCTTTCAATCATGGTTAAGCTAAAATTCCAGTGTCTTTGGTACCATTAACAACTGGCAGACTGTAGAAACATCAAGGAGATGAAAGCTCTGCTTCTAGCTCTCCAGGCCTTTCAGTCCCTTTCCGTTCCAGGTCCTCTAAAAGATTTTATAGATAATAACACAGTTGTGGTATATCACTGAGCATGGAGGCACAGAACCTTACCTTCTTTGTAGGCTGGCTCTTCAGGGTTGGGATTTTGCAGTCCTCCATCACTTGGTTCTGCAGGTTGTCTACCTTCCTTCAAAGCCCAGTCTGGAGAAAGACTCTCTGAGCAGATCTGGGACAAATACTCACAAATGGATGCCTCACAGGGAGGTGTTTGTGGACATTGGACAGTGGTGGGGTTCTCCTCAAGTAGATCTTTCTGCCTCCCCTCTAAACAGACAATTTCCACAGTTCTGTTATATAATGCCAAATCCTCTGGTGTGGAATATGGACACCATGTCTTTTTCTTGGAAGGGGGTGTTTCTTTATGTCTACTCCCCTACATCTAGTAATAAAGGTCCTGCACAAGATCATGAGGGACAAAACCAAAATCTTGCTAGTAACTCCTTTTTTGCCTAAACAGCACTGGTTCCCCCTTTTATTTCATCTGACCAGGGGCAGTCATCACAAGTTACCTCACTAGATGGAGCTTATCACACAAGAAAAGGGATCTCTCATTCAGCCTCAGCTGTCTACACTGAAACTGAAGCTTTGGGTAATAGGGTTTTGATTCCTTTTAAGCATAAATTTTCTGAGTATGTGCTTTCGTTTTTGCAGGAGGCCAGAAAACCCACTACTAGAAAATCATTTATGACTAAATGGAAGAGGTTTTCTATGTGGTGTCTCAAGCATCACTTGGACCCTTTTTCTATAGGTTTCCTATTGGCCTTTTTTATTTGTGTGAGTTGGTTAATTCTGGTTTGGTATAATCATCCATTAAAGTTCATTTATCAGCCATTTCTGTTTGCTTCTGAATCCATCTTTGCTTCTCGTTTTGAACTCAAAACTATTTTTAAAAGGTGTCCTTCATATTTAAACTTCAAAAAAAACCTATTTCTTTCTTGGGACCTTTATTTTGCTCTTGAGAAATTGACTCAGTCCCCGTTTGATCCTGCAATTTCTTCTTCCCTATAACACTGTACTTGGAAGACTGTATTGTTGGTGGCTCTTACTTCTGCTAAGAGGTCTCTAAACTTCAAGCACACACGGCTGTTCCACCTTTTTAGTTTTTTCACAGTGAAGGGATGTCTTTATACCAATCCTGTTTTTATGCCTAAGGTTGTTAATGATTTGTCCTTGAATCGATCCATTCATCGTCTTTTTTACTTTTTTATGTGCTCCACAGAATCCTAGTGAGACAGTTCTTCCCATCGTAGATTTACATAGACAACATAGATGGTACTTGGATAAGGCAAAACATATCAAGAAATCTGAGCAGCTTATTCTTTCCTTTCATGCAAGAAAATGGTGTTTACCAGTATCTAAACAAACCATCTCCTCCTGGATTTCTAACTTTATTCCTTTTTGCTATTCTTTTCATGGCAACCAGCTTTCTTCTTCTGTTCATACTCTTTCTACCAGGGCAGTCGGGGTTAAATCTTTTTTGGACAAATGTTATGTCCCAACCATAACATTTTGACAATAATACAAATTCCAACTAAAATTCTTTTAACTCATGTTACAAGCAATAAAAATAGGATAAACTCCAATTACATATAACTTCTGAAGGCACTGACATTGCAGTTATGACCAAAACCTGACTTAAAACCAATGGTTTCACTTTTGTTATACCAAATTGTGTGTGCTATCTTAATATCAGATCTTACAAGATTGAATGGAGCTCTGTTCTTGTCAATAATGGTATTCTATGATCTTTAACTTTCATTTCTTCTGATGCTTAAATGCAGATGGTTAGTATTTGTAATGCCTACAGTATTTTAACCTTTTGTCATTGGCTATATCTGAATTTACCTGAGAATGCTAGCTTCATGAGAAAGTTTAAGGAATATTTAATGGGTCCTTCTTCAGTTTAGATGAATGACCTAAACTTCCCAAATCCCTCTTAGGATGCATATATTATTCCAGACCCCAAATTGTTGAATTGCATTCATTGAGAAGGCTTCAAATACACATGAATTTCCTTGTGAATGTGTTTAAATCCCCTTATGTTGTTCTAACACTTCCCTTTGTGCTGGTCTCTGTTTTTTCAGGCATATCCTCTTTTAGGTTCATCATCTCATGATAGCAGTTTGATAAGCATCTTATTTCTCAAGTGAATGTTTTTACTGAAACAGTCAGTATAGGAATTATGTGTCACAGGCAGTATGATGTAATTGTTTCAAATAAAAAATGGCGCTGGAATAAAGAAATTGAAGGAATATCTATAGAATAGTGTTGTGGCTTGTTCTATAATAAATTCTATCATTTGGTAGATGGGTTCATATCTAAAGCTGAAATGAAGAAAAATAAATTGTTGGAGTAAGAACACAGAAAAAAGAACTCCAAAAAGGAATGAAACATTATTTGTAAACTGCAAGAGATTAACACTAAAAAAAGACTAAAAAAACCCTTTAAACACAAAGGAGCCATAATTTAGACAGCCATCTGTGGTGGCTGAAATGTTTTTCTAGTTTTGCAGATGTTCATCCCTGCGCACCTGGTTATGCAAGGGAAGTGGGCATGCAATAGGCTGGTAGTGATGTATGTATCATCACTTCCACAAGGGACATTACCAAAACATAACCCCACACCCAACCTTGAAGCATGGAAGGTAGTTTCCTGATACCCACCAGGGAAAGCACACTTATAAAGTGTGCCCCCAAATGCACACAACTTACCCCCCCATGAGAGGTAAACATGTAAGCCCTTTTTGTCTGACCCTCTCCAGCACCAGGACTGTTAACAGACCCATTTGCTTGGATCACACTCAGGGGTCCAGCTCTATGTGCCACAGAATCGGACAATTTCTATCTGATAAGTCTCATTTCAATAACTGGGAAATATTTTCAGTGCATACTTCTAAAAGTGATTCCTTTTGTGATGTTTTACCACATAGATTTATTAACGATGCCCTATTACAATGCCAACATTTGAAATGCTGAGTGCCTACACATGAATAAAAAAAAATATCAAAAATGCAGGAAAAGAGTGAATCTCAAAAAATTGCTTTAATCTTCTTTTTTTGCAGGAAGCAAGCCCCACTGCATCCCTGATGTTGGGACCTAGCCCACCCAATCTTATTATATAGTAACTCCAAGATTGCTATACCTCCAAGAAAAGAGAATATTCTGAGAAATGTCCATCTCAAACTTAATATATGTAAGTCAGTTGTTTGGCCAATCAATCTCCATGTATCAGGACTTTACTCTAATGGGTCTCAACATTTCAAATGGTCACTTACATGGAACTCGGTGTCATGCTTTTGTAATAATCTCGTGCACGTCTGCAGCAGCATTAATGATACTCTATCCGAAGGAGTTCTGGTTGATGTGTAGCTGAATTTGTCAGAGGCTTTTGATACTATTTCACATATGGCACTTGTTGATGGACTCAGAAGCTTATATCAGTCTATAGAGCTTTAGGTTTTGGAATGGCTATCCTTTGGATTATAGTTAGAATTTCCCATGGGTCCATGTAGGCATGTTTTCTGTTTATTATGCTCATGAATTCAAAGATAAAACTGTAATATGAAATTTTCAGATAAATATACACTGGGCACTGTAGTTATAGGTTCATAGGTTCATAGGTTCATACTAGGCTATCTGCCCTGGGGCATTTATAAGCCTAGCCCGAGTGTGTTTGGCTTTCGCCACCCTTTGATTTAAGTTTGCTGTGCCCTTTTTAAGGTTAGTTTACTGTGCCTCTGTCTAGTAGTGACACAGAAGTAATCCCCGTGGTAAACCTATGATCTCCCATCCATTCATCAAGATTCCTCTTGAAGAGAGTCAGTGAGGTGCTCTGCCTAACATGGACTGGGATTCTATTCCAGAGCGAAGGGAGCCTCTGGGTTATGAATCTGTCCCTCCAGCATGTTCTATTTATTTCTGTGCTGAGGTTCAAGTCCCTTGAGCACGTGGTTTTGAGGGATTTAGATTTTCTGAGGTGGAGCATGTCCATTAATTCTGGGTTGGACATAGCTTTGTATGTCAGGCATAGATCGCCACGAAGTAGGCGGTATGCAACTGAGTAGAGCTGGAGTTTTTTTAACCGGGCAGCATATGAGATCTGTTGGAGTCCCTTGATCCTCTTTGTGAGGTACTTTTGGGGCCTTTCTAGTTGCTGCAGGTGTCGGGTAAGGTACATCCCAAAAGGGGCATTGTATTCTATGATGGGCCTGATGAGGGATGAATAAAAGGGCACTATTACCTCACTTGATCTAGATGTGAATCCTTTTGTGATAAGGTGGGCTATGCAGAAGGTCTTTCTAACCACTTTGGCGATGTGGTTGTCGAAGGAGAGATTGCTATCAACTTGGGTCCCTAGGTCCCTAATTACTTCTTCTGTACTTAATGGGTTACCATCTATGTGGTAATTTGTGGGCACTTTGTTTTTGCCAATGGGTATGACTATACACTTTTTGGCATTTAGCTTTAGGCCATGGCTCTGGCACCAGTTATCCGTCTCTGTGAGACCTTTTTTGAGGATGTTCGTGTCAGCTGGAGAGTCAATTATGGCGCAGAGTTTGCAGTCATCTGCGAACTTGGTCAGCCATAGTCCTCCCATGTTGGCCTGTACCTTGGAAAAGTATATGCCGAACAAGAGAGGTCCCAGAACAGAGCCTTGTGGGACACCACTTGTAACCGGTTTTGAGTCTGATATGGCTCCGGCAATTCTGACTCTGTGGGTTCTGTCGTTGAGCCAGTTAGCAACCCATCTTGTGACATAGGGGTTTATATTTAAGCTGGATAGCTTATCTATAATACCCGAGTGGGGTATTGTGTCAAATGCCTTTGCGAGGTTCAGATAGGCTGTGTGGACTACCTTCCCTTCATCTATGGCCTTGGTGACTGTTTCAAAAAAGTCGACCAGGTTCAAGAGGCAGGATCTGCCCTTGACAAAGCCGAATTGGGTAGGATATAGTGCCTGTAGGTCCCCAATGTCTTTGTTTATGAGTTCTATGATGATCCTCTCCATGGCCTTACAGATAAGGCTAGTCAGGCTTATGGGGCGATAGTTACCAGGGTCCGTTGAGGCACCACCTTTGTGGAGTGGGACCACTGTTGCTGTACACCATTCTTTGGGTACATATCCTGTAGTGAGGCTGAGATTGTACAGCAGTTTTATGTGAGGGTTTAGTTCTTCTTGGAGTTCATGTAGGATGCAACCCGGGACTCCGTCTGATCCCATTGAAGCAGTGTTTTTTGCTTTGGAGAGGGCGGCTTTCACCTGAGCATCTGAGATGTTAGGGAGGCTGCACTCTGCTGGGATAGATATTTGCTCTTTTTGGGGGGGAAGGGGGGGGAGTTTGCACTGAACCTGTCTGCTAGGATGTTGGCAATGTGTGTGGGTTCAGTGTATTTTGTGTCATTTAGAATCAACTCTGAGCATATCTGGGAGTTGCATCCCAGATTCCTAACATAGCTAAAGAAAGCCTTGTGATTATCTTTAGTGTCCTGTGCAATTTTTCTCTTGAAGCTGCCCTTGGAGGATTTTATGAGGGATCGTAATTTTTTTGCTAGTACTGATCAGAGATGCCTTCCCTTTTAGGGATTTTGCTCTATCAAGGAGAATTGGTTTAGAGTTTTGTTAATCGAATTATCTGCAAGAAAAGAGTAAAATAATAAATTGATATGTTATATGGAACCACTAACACTGAACTTTGGTTGTATACGCAAACGTTAAATTGGAAACTAAGAACTTAATGAACCAGCTGCTGACAGAAAAGGTAGCAGGCACCATGTATGTTGACTGCCTAATTTGTACCCTTGGCACCATGGCTCTATCATGTAGTAGCTTCCTCCTTCTGTTGTACAACTTATTTATGGCTGGGGTCCACCAGACTGGATGCCTGCCTTTGGACGAGTGGGTCTTGCTTTTGTTTGGGATATATATATATTTTGTTTATATAGGATTCTGTGGTTTGGGCCATAGTTTCCACTGGCCCAGGGGCCTTAAAGGATTCCACCTCAGTTTTGAGACATGTGAAGTTCACTTTTGAGAAGTTTTTCACTGTGGTTTTCTGGGCTTTGGATATCCAGTGAAATTAATTTATGGTCTGATCTTACCAATGACGGGTATACTTCTGGTGTGGAGCATAGGGTCCCCATGTTGGTGATGATCAAGTCAAGTATGTTTTCCCCTCTTGTGGGAGTTGTGACTAGTTGTTCCATGGCATTTGAGTTTATAAATTCCAGGAACCTTTGGGTTAGGGTGTTGGGGCTTCAGTAATGCTCCCAGTCTATGTTTGGGTAGTTGACGTCACCCAATATAATGGTGTTTGGAAAGATCTTCATGTTCTCCAATGTTTTCAGGAAAGCTGAGTGGGAGTCCTGATTTTGAGACGGTGGTCTGTAGCATGCTATAAACTGAAAGGCAGTTTTGCCCACTGTTAGTTGCACATGAATGGTTTCTGATGCTTCGTGCAACGCCACTAACCTGGAGGTGTGGGTATCCTTGATAAATATGGATACTCCTCCTCCTTTTGTGGTTCGGTCCGAGTATTGGGGTCGAAAAGCATGATATTAGGTATAACCTGGTAGTGCTGGGGTGCTCTCTGGAGCCTTGAACCAGGTTTCCGTCACTGCACAGATATCGATGTTCTCTATACTGAGGAGAGCTTCGAGTGCATGCATTTTGAGGCTCAGACTTCTGGTGTTTAGCAGCATTACCCTTAGTTTCTTGTTCTTTGTGTTTTCTATGGAGGTGGGTTTGTCTTTTGAGCCTTGCCTAAAAAAGGCACTATGGGGGTGGGAAGAGCCTTTGCCAGTATCCGAAAGCCCAGGGGTGACAGGTGCAAGCCATCCCTAGAGAAGCAACGTGGCTTGTCAAGCATGCCATCCCAGGCTGACAGGCACTGGATCCCCTTTGAATGACACCAAAATTTCAGCCAGTTGTTAAAATCGATCATTTTGTCTTTATACTGTGGCATCATTCTAGGTGAGGGTAAGATGCTGCTCAAGGTCAGGGTCATACCAGCCTGGGCTACATGATCGGAGAGCTCCTCTATGTCTCTTTTCATGTAGTCGAGGGAGGTACGTCTCAGGTCATTCACACCAGCATGTACTATGACAGAATCATATTTGTACTTGCTTTGGAGTGACCTAAGTGCTTGCGTTATGTGGCGGATCCTAGCGCCCTACAGGCAGCTCACTGTGACCTTCTCCTTGTTCAGCCTGGTGAGCGGGACGTCAGTGTGTCTGACTATAGAATCACCTATTACAAGTGTATCAGGTGTGTTATTCAGCCTTAAGGGCTGTTACTGTTTGGCACACTGACTTTGTGAGCTATGTGTTGCACGTGTTTTGCTGTGGGGTAGCGTTTGCTTGGGTGTCTGCTTTGGAGGTCTCTGCTGCTTAGGTAGATTTTTATTTAGATCCTCCGAGTATGTTTTTGTGTGTTTATGTGTTTGGTTTGCTGTTGTGGTAGGACTATGTGAGACTGGATTAGTGTTGTGTGAGGTTACCTTCTCCTCCTGACTGGTTACACCAGTTCTGAGGTGAGAGAGCTCAGCCTCCAGTTTGGCTATATGGTTGCATTTCTCACATATGTTTGAACCTGTTTGGAGGAGGAGAGGGTTGTCCGTGCACATGAGGCAGTTGTAACATTGCCTCAAGATTCCCAGATTCACCAGCTGAACTGGAGAGGAAACCATTAACTGACCTTTGGACATGCTAGACTAGTAAAGGGAACTCTTTTATCACTTAATTAAAAAGGACCAATAGGGGGCAAGGTAATTTTGGAGAGTATATGAGGATGTAATGCTTTTAGTTTATTAGTGCTAGATTGTAAGATTGCTTATTTGGGCAAGTGCAGGGCCTTAGATTGAGAATAGGGTATTTAATTTGAGAGATAGAGCAGTTCTAAGGGAAAAACTGAAGAGCAGACTTTGTGGAGCTGGGAATAGTTTAACCCCGATTAAGCAGTGCTGCCCGATGCTGCGCTATGTGCACAATCACGCAAAGCTGCGCTAAAGCGGGTTTTTATGCAGGGAACTTCAAAGAGCTAGAAATGGCCCAAAACGGCCAATTACTACAAGATTCTTGTGCTGAGGTTACTCCTTCAGGGACAGATAGGCTGCTCAAGGCTCCCCACTCCCACTGGTGAGCAAAGAAACTTCCTTCTATCCAAGTAAGGAAATGGGCAACACAGGAACTATCCAAAAGTTCAGAATATAGCAAAGCCTGTATAAGGGACTATTCTAGTTTAGGAAAGGCGGGAAACAGGGATATATATATATATTTTTTTTTTTTCAGGAAAACAACAGGAGAATTACAGTATATTCAATGCACAGGCTAGCGTACTTGAGTGGGCAGCCTCAACAGTTAAATATAACAAACAAACTTTTAAACTAAGTGCAGGTAATAAAAAAACACAAAAACAAGTTTATAACAGTTAAATCAGCAGTGTAAACTCGCTTTTCAGCAAGAAAGGATGGTTGCACAGGTAGAAACAGAAAAAATATACTTAAATCTTGGAAGCAGTCACTCTTTTCATTTCTCTGCTGCTAGCACCACTCTGCAGGACCACGAGGAGCTGTTGCTGAGTAGGATAAGTGAAAAAACTGTGCCAAAATGGGTTTTTATGCAGGGAACTTCAAAGAGCTAGAAATGGCCCAAAACGGCCAATTACTACAAGATTCTTGTGCTGAGGTCACTCTTTCAGGGACAGATAGGCTGCTCAAGGCTCCCCACTTCCACTGGTGAGCAAAGAAACTTCCTTCTATCCAAGTAAGGAAATGGGCAACACAGGAACTATACTAAAGTCCAGAATACAGCAAAGCCTGTATAAGGGACTATTCTAGTTTAGGAAAGGCGGGAAACAAGGATATTTTTTATTTTATTATTTTTTTTTTTCAGGAAAACAACAGTAGAATTACAGTATATTCAATGCACAGGCTAGCGTACTTGAGTGGGCAGCCTCAACAGTTAAATATAACAAACTTTTAAACTAAGTGCAGGTAATACAAAACACAAAAACAAGCTTATAACAGTTAAATCAGCAGTGTAAACTCGCTTTTCATCAAGAAAGGACAGTCGCACAGGTAGAAACAGAAAAAATATACTTAAATCTTGGAAGCAGTCACTCTTTTCATTTCTCTGCTGCTAGCACCACTCTGCAGGACCATGAGGAGCTGTTGCTGAGTAGGATAAGCGAAAAAAACGCGCCAAAGCAGGTTTTTATGCAGGGAACTTCAAAGAGCTAGAAATGGCCCAAAACGGCCAATTACTACAAGATTCTTGTGCTGAGGTCATTCCTTCAGGGACAGATAGGCTGCTCATAGTTTTCCTAAAACCCCTTCAGAATTATTTGGATTATACATATACACACAAGCACACACATACATATACATAAAACTAAACCAGACTTACATTTAACAACAAAAAGAGTTCTGCATTTGAGACAAATCTGCAACAAAATTTTGATCTTAAATTTAATTACATTGCAGTCATAAATAACATAATCAGAAGGTAGTCTTCTAAAATTCAAACAGATTAAGTTCAGTTACTTCAAGACAAGAAACCCCCCAGCAATTTTAAACTCTTAGGCCCATTACTAAACACAAAGCTCTCCTTTGCAGATATATAATCTAATAAGTTAACTTGCTTGAACTCATTCAGAGGTACTACACAAAATATGACATCATTCTTGAAAAAATACCAAAATCAGATGACTTATCAAAACTGCAGTTACATTCAGTTTGCTGCACATTTTACAGGAATAATTTGATTTACATATTTAAGCTATTCAACTGTTTTTCTTTTTTTTTCCCCTGAGGAAATAAGAGCATTAATGGGTAGGAATTTAAATAATTAAAGTAATTACTCTTATGATACTCAAAATCAAGGCCACCTTCTTATTGCTGGACTCCACATTTCAAAATTTAATTCTTTTTAGGCTTACATAGTTTGGAATAATTCACCTTTTCATTTTTGATCAGTGAACTTTTTGACTTTCAAAATTTCCTTAAATGATGTAGTACATGAACAGAGGTACCAGCTGATGGGAGTAGAAAGAAGTGCTTTCATAGCCTAGCTGTGGATCTTTGCATTGTGTCTGCTAATGAATAAGCACCCCTCACTCATGCTCCACTTATTTCTTCCTCCATACTAGTTAATTACTCCAGTACAGTACAGTACTTCTGGAGGGGCAATAATGCATGTAGCCATGAGGGTTGCTTCTGCCCTAGGTTGGCATCCTGACAACGAAAGTGTTTATATGGCCTCACTATACTCCATAGGTGAGGGGATGAGCTACCTTCATAATCAGAATGACCTACAATGCCTTCCTCTGCAAGTGAACACTCCTATTCACTCACTAAAAAAGGCTATCACCAAGCTGTGGCTTTAGTAAGCTGAAAGCCCACTTTCAGAATACACACAACACTGTTCCTCATCAAATGGATTGTGGCTGTATGTTTCCTGCTCTGTCCCACCCTCCACTGTTAGTGCCATCATGTGCACACATTGCTAACTGAACCCAAGTTGCCTGGGCTATAGTCAGGGCTTTACTTCTCTGTACCACCAGAACTGAGTCATAGTTTAGAACAAAGACATGTTGGTGAGACAGATGTGTGTCTCAGAGGATCCATATGTTCTCAAACAGGCTCCCCATCCATGTGAAGCAGAATACATCCGTAACCCTATTTAAAAGTAACCTTGGCCAATGGATGCAAAATTTAAACTTTACTGTGGGTCTAGCCCCATGTCTATGATAAACAGAAGCAGACAGTATGCTTAATGCCCAAACTAACAATCCCCCAATAACCTTTAGAAACTTCCTAACTGATACACCCACTCTTAATAAACATCCATGATACATGTGGAGAGAATTTGGGTTGGATTGCGGTGCTATTCTTATAAAGGCCCAGGTGGACGTTAGCCTAGTATTTATCTATGAACCTATGAACTTGTTATACACCCATGTTGACAAACTTACACTGTAAATAAAACATGTTTAAATGGATCTATGATCCTTATCTGCCATCTGAATCAGTTTTCCTAGACAGTAGTGGCTGTCAAACCCTGAAGGATGTATTACACAAGCCTGCTGTTACTATTCTCTGTCACTCCTAGCTGTTCTTATAATACTCATCTGGGCTCATCACCAGCTGTGTCACTGTATGTGCTGAGCTGCTGAACTCTCTGATATAGTGCCGGACATCCACACATTGCAGCCTGTATTATATGCTTATGAAAAGAGAGGCAGATGGGATGGGGAGAAGCAACAGCAAAGAAGACAAAATTATAACTGAAAAAAATGTAAAGCAGAATTCTTAGAAATACATGTGACGTCTTCTAACCAAAAGTAGATCTTTGTTCATGAGCTGCAAAATTGTCTTCTATGTTATAGGGAAATATTGTTGCCCGTATTCACTTTTCATTTTTTAATTTAAGTTAATAGAGTATAATTGATGTGATGTTTTGATCAAAATGGACCTTTCTAAGCCATGACTGCAACATGTAGCAAGAACAATTAGGAATATAATCAGGTAGACAACAAGTGCATTGCTAATTAACAGGCATTAAGTGGATGACTGCAGGAGTTATAAATAAATATACACATCAGCTGATTTAATCCAGAGCCACAAACTGATACCAGTATGTTTCAGACATATCAACAAATACTTCAGTAAGGGATTGCCTAGTACAGACCAAAAAAATTTACATTAACGTTGAGGAGTATACAATATACCTAGCCTATGAAGGAAAAGAAAGAAATTAATATTCCATCTTTTATTTCAGCAAACAGAGTTTGAAGTGCATGAAATCTATTTTAGGGTATCTTTTAGTGAGAGAGTGCCACAGGACTGAACTGAATAGTTTGTGACTGACAGTAGATCTGGTCATCAGAGGTAAGGTAGAACAGAAAGAAGTTACTAGTGATGAGAAGGTTTGTTTTCCAGAGCTCATCTATAATGTGGAGTTTTATTTCTTATTCTTTTTTGCACCCCCCCCCCCCGCCCCCCCATCTACATTGCATTCATACTAGCTGGCCATATTCTGTTTTCCCTCCTATTGCTTCTAACTTAGTGTGCCTAGTAATAGTAGCTGAGGGTGAGACTGCCTTGTAGATAGGTGGTTGGGAAGGGGATATAGCAAGTCAGAACAGAGGCTCTAGCAATATCATATATGGTGTTATAGAAGCAGAGGATTTTCTTTGGATGCCCTAACTGGGTAGAGCTGTTGACATGTACATTGCCATGCATAACGCCATTACACTCAGTCTTACCATCTAATGTTGATTTATTTATTTATTTGACATTTGTTAACTATGTTGGTCCAACAGGAGCCGATTTTCAGCAGAGACCAGAGGAGAAAAGCTCCAGAGCATTACATATACATTATTAGGAAACACAGAATGCACAATACAGTTTGAGACATAACTTGTAATATAACTTAGTTGTGTAAGCAGATAGCTGCAAACTAGAGGAGTCATATTAGGAGTATTAAAACAATGTTGTATCTGGGAAAAGAGGTTAAAACAACTTCATGTCAGAAAGAAGGAAATTTACAGAAAGCATAACTTGAGAAAAATACATAATTATGTAAACAGATGACTATGTCATAGTGGAAACAATCACTAGAAGCTTAAAAACAACATATTTGAGATAAGGAAGTAAACAGGGGGAAAGAGAAAAAAGGTAACTGTTTGAATCATTAATAATGGGGAGCATGAGGTGAGGAGAGAGATAACTTAGGAGTTGGGGGGATTAGTGTGGATGTTAGCAAGGTAGGATGCAGGAAAGGTGGGCAGTAGGCAGGAAAAGGAGGGGGGTTAAGTAGGGTCATGGCCGGTACAGATCCACCAATCTAAGAGGGTATCTTTTAGTGCTTTTTTGAAACGATTTGTGTGTGTGGTAGCTCTTATGTTGTGAGGGACTTTGTTCCAAGCTTGAGATACTGAGTATTTATTGAGAAGTTTTCCTTTGTTTTTTTGGGTTTGTATACATCCACGAGATGTTGATTAGAACATCTGAGGGGGTGTTTTGGGTATGTTGGAGGGAAGCCTTCTAGCTTGTCAGTGGGAGTGGTAAGCACTAGGTAGCCTATCTACCACAAAGGGAGTGGGTTTTGGCAGAGAAATTGTAATTTATTGGCCGTTTGGGCAGTTTTTCCATATCTTTCAACTTTCTGGTTTAAAAGCGCGTTTGCGCTTTTCCCGCTGTTCCTGTAACTAGTCTAGTTCAGATACAGATTTGCTGTATCCAGGACTGTATGTAAGATTCAGAGCCCCCTAAGCCTTTCTGTGTTGGAGGCAAGCCTTCTAGCTAATCAGTGGGAGTGGTAAGCACTACGTAGCCTATCTACCAAAAAGAGGAGTGGTTTCTGGCCCAGAAATTCTAGTTTATTGGCCGTTTGGGCAGTTTTTCCTTCTCTTTCAACTTTCTGGTTTTAAAGCCCGCATTTACACTTGTTTCCCAGCTTTCCTGTAACTAGCCTAGTCCAGCTACAGATTTGATGTATCCAGGACTGTTTGTAAGCTTCTGAATGGTGCCAAAGTCTACTCTTCAATTTTTCCCTTAGATCTGCTAGTTCTCTCCTCTCTTACACTTTTACTAGCTTATTAGTTTAGCACTTTATCAGACTTCTTGTAACAATTATTGTAGCATACATAAAGTGCTACCAGCACTAAACGTTCTACAAGGAAACAGCTCCAGTACTTATTATTAATGCCCACCCCTCCAGGCATATCTAAAGGTCAGTTCCCTGTGCTTTCTCCTATTAAACTGGTAACCACCATGAAAAACTTCTCCAAAGCTAACTTTGGGCACCTAAAAACAGAGGTGGCTAACTTCACAGCACCCATGCAAATGGAGAATAGTTGCATGACTGCAGAATCATACACCAATGCACTTTACGAACACGTATGTAAATGCATGGATCTCGACATACCCAATAGAACCAAGATGCTCTCCTCCAAAAAAAGGAAGCCAATCTGGTGGTCTCCTGCCATAAATGAACTCTACAGCAGAAGGAGCAAATTGATGTGGAATAAGGTAAAGTCCCAAGACTGGAAAAACTCCCTTATCAGCCTCAACAAAAAGTTGAGATTCCTCATCAAATCCTCTAAAGCTAGCTATGAAAGCAGAATTGTACTAGATAGTTATGCAAAGAGTCTCCACGGCAGTACCAAGATTTTCTCTGAGCTACTGCACAATGGTACCTCCTATACTGAGCCAACAGATATTGCCAATATACTGGCTGACAGATTCAGTGCCAACTTTGCCCCCCCCCCAGTACCATCACAATGCCAGCAGATTGCCAAGAATGCAGTATTACTGCTGCACAGATTAAAACAGCACTGTCCAAGGCCAAGAATACAGCTTCTATGGGACCTGACAATATCACTGGCTGTGTTCTACATGAACTACAGAGTGAACTGGCACCTCACCTGTGTGCCCTGTTCAGTCACAGCCTCACCTCAGGCTTTGTCCCTACCAAATGGAGCACTGCTATAGTCATCCCTCTCCACAAAGGAGGAGCAACTACACACCCTGGGAACTATCGCCCCATTAGTCTGATGAGTCTGATATTCAAAGCTATGGAACACATCATCATGGACCTAATAAACAAGGATATAGGGAATCTCCAAACTCTGGATCCTACACAGTTTGATTTTGTAAAGGGTAGATCATGCCTGCTCAACCTTGTCAACTTCTTTGAGTTAGTCACCAGAGCTGTGGATGAAGACAAGGTGGTTCATACAGCCTACCTTGATCTGGCCAAGGCCTTTGATACCATTCCCCACTCAGGAATCATAGAAAAACTCACTAAGCTAGGCATCAACTCCTATATCACTAGGTGGGTTGCAAGCTGGCTCACAGATAGAACCCACAGTGTGAAAGTAGCTGACTCCAAGTCAGACTGCAGACCAGTCATGAGTAGAGTCCCACAGGGTTTGGTCCTGGGTCCTCTCCTGTTTGGTATCTACTTCTCTGAAATCCAGGCCAACATGAAGGGTCTCTGGCTGACAAAGTTTGCAGATGATTGCAAGTTGGGAGCTATTATTAATTCCCCAAGTGATGTTGATATCCTACAGAAAGGCCTCACTGAGACCAACGACTGGTGTCAGAACCATGGCCTTAAGCTCAATGCCAAAAAGTGTGCCTTCATCCCCTTTGGGAAAAACCTGGTTCTCATGAATTACCACATCAGTGGTAGTTGGCTGAACACAGAAAGCATTATAACAGATCTGGGAACACAGATTGATAGCAACCTCTCTTTTGACCACCACATTGCCACTGTGGCCAGAAAGTCCATCTATGTAGCACATCTCATTACTAAGGGTTTTGCATCCAGGAAGAAAGAGGTCATTGTCTCCCTCTCCTCTTCCCTCATTAGGCCAATCATCGAGTAAAATGTCCCATTTGGCATGTACCTCACCAGACACCTGCAACAACTGGAGAGGCCACAAAAGTACCTCACAAAGAGGATCCTAGGCCTTAAACACTTGTCCTATATGGACAGACTAAAAAAACTCCAACTATTCTCTGTCTCATTTTGCCTACTTAGAGGCGATCTCTGCTTGACTTACAGAGTCATGTCTGACCCAGCTCTGTTAGAAATGCTACATCTAAAGAAATCCCAATCCCTCCACACCACATGCTCCAGAGACCTCAACCTCATTACCACAATCAATAGAACATGCTGGAGGGACAGGTTCATAACCCATAGACTGCCCATGCTATGGAACAGACTTCCCATACATGTCAAGCAGAGCACCTCACTGGCCCTCTTCAAGAGAAATCTTGATGAGTGGATGGGAAATAGAAAATTCACCCCCAGGATCACTCTAGTGGCTCTACTCGACAGAGACACTGGGAACTAAGGTCGGGTGGCACGATGCCAGGGTAATCCTATGGGATAGGCTTGTAAAGGCTCCAGGTCCATTAACCTAGTACACACCTATGAACCTATGAAAGAATACTAGTACAGTACAGTACATTTGTAACAACAATCTGCCTTGCGATCACAACATGCCCCCATCAGAACTTGAGTGCCAAATTATAATCAGAAATTCCACTCCTCCCTTCTGGAATGGGTGAACTGAATCATTTTGTTCCTTCTAACCCCTTTCTTCTCACCACCCCCAGCATTCAGTCTCCTAATTGAACTCTGGTTATCTGGGTCATAGTCTGGGCTCCTTCACTCTATGCCACAAAGCCGGGTTAGATGTAGATTTTAGATGTATGGAATGAGATACTCCATTGAGATGAAAGCTTGTAGAAAAGAGTCCCAAAGAGAAAGTGGGGTATATCTTGACTGGACGCCATTTGACTATTATATTATCTAAATTAAAGTATTATTCTGTACTCTCCTGCCAGACCTCATAAACAGATGTTTAACATTTGCTTTACATTCCTTGGGGTAGTGAAGCCTTGAAATTTTCTGGGAAATGTTGCATTGTTTGTTATTGTGGCTTTAAGGGTTTCTTTGTGCGGCTTGAATAAGATTATATGGTCTAGCCATAAAGGTATACACCAATTCAAAACACGATCTTGCTACACAATTGAGATGATAGGAACCTTCCTGAGTTTCTCAGAGGTGCAAAAATAATGCATTTGTGCTCATTGGTGGTCATTTCAATTACTGCCATTATATTAATTCAAGAGAATCATTAAAATATTGTAGGACATTTCTAATAGTCTTATGTGGGGTTGAAGCATTCTAGAAAATCGAATAATTAACGTATGGAAAAAAATGAAAAAAATGAAAATAAATAAGGTTTGATTGAAGGATAGGCATTTACAATTTCTTTGAAGTAGAGAGAACCCAGCAATGACCACCTGAGATATTCCAGCTTGTACAAATAGAGATTCAGAGACGGGACTTTTTTTCAAGCTTGACTTTAAACTCTCAGTTTTAATGATAATTTCTGAACAGGACGATAAGGTCCTCACCATATAACTTAAGCAGGAATATATAAATACCTACTTTAGATGATTAAAGATCCTGGCAGACAAGAGGCCTTGAATCAATGTTTTATACGTTCATCTGTTAGCTTTCAAAGAGCAATATTGCTGTTTCTTCCTTTTCTAAAATCATTCTGACATTTTGAAAAAAAATTGTACAGCAATCCCCTCAAATTGTTTAGTAAGTGTGGTTGCTTTACTTATTTGCTAAAGGAGCTCAGGAAGGGAAGATGTGTTTGTTATACAACTGTTTTGACTTTGTCAGCTTCCAAAGGCCTGGGGACATATCATCAATAAGAGTCTGGTTAAGGATGTGTGCAGAGACTGGGAGTATACCACAGGTCCTGATTGTTTTAATGTGTGCCTCATTATAAGGTATTTTATCTAATGAATCTCTGATTTGGGTTCTTGTGACATAAAGTAGAATGGTGAAACCCAGGCTTCTTGCGAGCCACAGATATCACTGTAGAAATGTTTTATGGACGTAATAGCATGAAATATGGAAACTGCCCAAGTTACACATCATTATTTAATTCTGTAAGTGTAACTCTTTATCTTTAACTGCATTCATTATTGTTTATGAAAGCCATAACAATAGCTGTGTTTTAAGCATTTGTCTCCTACTATGAGAAAATATCATATTTAGCAAGCAGCAGCAGTCTAGTAGGCTGTACTGAGCATCAAGGATATGAACTGCTTCCCAGAGTTCAGAGTTCAGTTCCTTCAGTGTACATTTCCCTACTGTGTAGACAGGACTCCAGGGTCCACTGGACTTAATTAAAGAAACATGTGGTCCTACCACCACTGGCATCTGCACCAGTCAGAACATTATTGGTGAACATCAGTTAACAAGAGATACTCTGCCTGTCTTAAGTGATAGCTAATGGTCAGAATATAATGTGAGTTAGCATCAGAGACTCATACAATTGCATGTCAGATTTTCTGTGTGTTCATTGCATAGCCATATGTCAGAATGGTTCCACAAAATACATTCAACCACCAAGGTGTCATTAGAATAATCTACCTTGTCGTTAGCAACACTGATTTAGATCAGAATGTTACCAGACCTCTATAAAGTACTGTTAGGAAACAGCCCATTTGTGAGGCAGATCAAAGGCAAACTTTGAGAGAAAAATCGCTAAGGACAATAAAGATAACCACAAAGCCTTCTTCAGCTATGTTAGAAACCTGGGCGGAAACCCTCAGATATGCTCAGAGTTGGTTCACAACAACAAAAAATACACTGAACCCACCAGATATTGCTAATATTCTGGCTGACAGGTTCAGTGCAAATTTCTCGCCTCCTTCACCCCCAAAAGAAGAAATACTTATCCCAGCTGAATGTAATCTCCCTGTCATCTCAGATGTCCAAGTGAGAACTGCCCTAAACAAAGCAAAAAACACAGCATCAATGGGACCTGACGGTATCCCGGGGTGCGTGTTACGTGAACTCCAAGAGGAGCTAAACCCACACATAAAAATGCTATTTAACCTTAGCCTTACTTCGGGATATGTACCTGAACACTGGCGTACAGCAACAGTGGTCCCACTCCACAAGGGGGGTGCCTCTACAGACCCTGGAAACTACCGCCCCATAAGCTTAACTAGCCTGGTCTGCAAAGCTATGGAAAGAATCATTATGGAACTCATAAACAGAGACATAGGGGACCTACAGACACTTGACCCCACCCAGTTCGGCTTTGTAAAGGGCAGATCCTGCCTTTTAAACCTGGTTGACTTTTTCAAAACAGTCACTAGAGCCATTGATGAGGGCAAAGCAGTCCATACAGCATACCTGGACTTGGCTAAGGCCTTCAACACAATACCCCACTCAGGCATCATAGATAAGCTAAACAGCTTAAAAGTAAACCCTTATGTCACTAGATGGGTTGCAAACTGGCTAAAGGACAGAACCCATAAAGTTAAAATCGTTGGAGCAATGTCAGACTCAAAGACAGTCACAAGTGGTGTCCCACAGGGATCTGTCCTGGGACCCCTCTTGTTCGGCATTTATTTCTCAGATGTTAAAGCAAACATGGGAGGGCTGTGGCTGACAAAGTTCGCAGATGACTGCAAACTAGGCGCCATAGTCGATACACCAGCAGACACACACATCTTACAAAAAGGCCTCACTGAAACGGACAACTGGTGCTGTAGTCACGGCCTTAAACTAAATGCCAAAAAATGTATAGTCATCCCTTTTGGAAAAAACAAAGTACCCACAAATTATCACATAGACAGCAACCCACTGAGTACAGAAAAAGTAATCATAGACCTAGGGACCCAAGTAGACAGCGACCTCTCATTTGACACCCACATTGCCAAAGTGGTTAGAAAAACATTCTACCTTGCACACCTCATCATGAAGGGATTCACATCCAGATCCAAGGATGTCATTGTACCCCTATATTCCTCCCTCATCAGACCCATGATTGAGTACAATGCCCCATTTGGTATTTACCGCACCCGGCACTTGCAACAGCTGGAGAAACCACAAAAGTACCTCACCAAAAGGATCAAGGGACTCCAACATATGTCTTATTCCGCCAGACTAAAGAAACTTCAGCTCTATTCAGTAGCATACCGCCTGCTCAGAGGTGATCTCTGCCTGACGTACAAGGCCATATCCAATCAGGATCTGATGGACATGCTCCACCTCAAAAAATCCAAATCCATCAGGACCACGAGAGCTAAAGACTTAAACCTCAGCACAAGTATGAATAGGACATGCTGGAGGGATAGATTCATAACCCAGAGGCTTCCCATGCTTTGGAACAGGATCCCAGTTCGTATTAGGCAGAGCCCCTCACTGACTCTCTTCAAGAGAAATCTTGATGAGTGGATGGGAGATCGTAAGTTTACCCCAGGGGTCACATCTGTGTCACTGCTAGACAGGGGCACAGTAAACTAATTCTATTATATAAGGGGACCTTCATTGTGTCACTACTAGACAGAGGCACAGTATTCTAGATTTATTCTGTACATTTTTGTACCATTTCATGGGGTGGAAAAAGCCACATCACTATGGCTAGGCTTACAAATGCCCCAGGGCAGATAGCCTAGTACTATACTATGAAACTAAGATGTTCTACCCACTAATATTAACATTATCATATTTCAGGATCATGTCAGTACACTATGTGCTGTTGTCAAGGAGTAGCAAAGCTGGCACTTAGATGCTTAACTGATGAAGGTCAGAATGTCTGAAAAAGTATGACGTTCTGCTGTATATATCTCCTACTAATGAACAGTATTACTGTTTATGTTAATGATGACTATGTTAAACCTGCTATCCTTAGAGAGCATCACAACTGTTGAAGAAATGTTCTGACTTCACATCCATAGCATTAGCATACTGTAAATGGTTGTAGATTTCCATTTGCAGGGATCTGGGGGTACTAGACCTGTTAGAAAGAAAGATGTTTCTCCATCAGAACCAGATCATGGTCAAATGCAGCCCTAGGCAGGGGCATACGGCAGGGCTAACCCCCCCCCCCCACATCCATTCCGGTGTCCCATTACTTGTGTCTTACTCCCCACTTACCATAAATAATGCCCAGAATGGTCATATGCACACCATTTTCATCTTTACTTTTGAAACGAAGGCAGAGATATGCATTTAATGTAAAACTTTTAATTGATATAGCCTTTGACTAGGTTAGTCCCAGTAGGCTAGTAGCATCTTTTTAGGGGAGACCCTTAGTGGTATTTAAACTACTAGGGGAAATTTGGCCGAGGCATCAAGGAACTTCCCCCCTACTCTTTTCAATAGCTCATGTGGATGTAAATGATCTCATAGCACCTAACATCAATGCAGATAGATGGAGCTTTATTTTAACATCTCATCCAAAGGATGACACACTCAGGAGTACAACCCTTCCCCCTTAAAGTGCACTGCAGTATCAGCCAATCCACCTACATGGTGTGGGAGTAGAACGCACAGCCTTCTGCACCAAGGCCAATTACGATACCTGTTGTGTCACTGCTACTGCTTTCAAATTCTGTAGTACAAACACTGATGGCCATTTGCTAAACAAAGCAGTTGCACATTGAAAACAGACTTGGCACATAGGCGCCGGAAGCTGTTGAAGACTGGGGGGGGGGGCGGAGGGTGTGAGGAGCACTATGCTTCTGCCTGCTCCCCTTCCCCAACAGTTTCATCAAACAGCAGTGAATTAAAAGGGCACCACTCCCTCTTGGCAAAGTAGTTTCAAATTTAAGGACTGCCTCCTTTGGAAAACCCTAAAACCTGACAAAAGCCTCATTCTTTACTCCACCTCTTTCAAGAAGTAAATGTAAGTGTTTTTTCATTCAGGACTAATTGTTAGCAACAGATAAATACAAAAACATTCTACACATATTAAAATGTATAATTTTGGTGTAACAACTGGTCATATCTGTTGAAATTATTACACTAGATAATCATGGGGTTCTACAAATCATATTGAGGAAATCTGGACAGGAAAAAGGAGTGGGTGATTGCTAACTGTTTCCCGCAATATGTATTTAATTTTCTTGAATTTATGCTTTATTCCCATCCACAATATTAAAGTGGTGACAAAATATGTAATTTTACCACAGAAAACAAATTTAAATGAGAAGATAGCCATCCTTTCTCACTCACTGACAAAAAATAAAGAAATACTAAGACTTTTGTTGAACATTTCTAAGCTGCATCAAAGTAGATTATTTTGATTAGTCTAACCACCTGCCACTGGTTCCATTTCACATAACCCATGATGCCATTTGAAACAAGCAAAAGATTGTTCAGACAAAATTAAACTTAAATGTAAAATAGAAAATGCAAGTGAAAAACAAAACATTTGAGGCAATGCAATTCAGAAATAGGTGAGCTCTCAGAACTATTCAAAACAGTCATGGAGTCCTCTCACCAAAAGTGAATTTCCTGATTGAGACCCTGATTTCTGGATTTCCTGAGAAACACCCTAATTCTCTATCAAAAAGGATTCCATGACAGATAACCCTGGTTTCGATCTACTTGTGCTTAACTACTGATGACTTTTCTCATACAACCTCAACACTTGCAAGTGCCAATCCATTACAGGACAGGAATAAATCAAATATACAAAAAAAAAATGCAAGCGAGAACATCAGAAAGGAGAGCCCAGCAAATAATTACCTAAACAATCACAATGCCAGAAGCATTGATATAAAAAATAACTAAAGTATGAAAATGAAAAGAGTAAGCATATATACACCCCCTAAAACTAAGAAAGCACCATCTATTCAAGTTCCTCTTAACACTTTTTTAAACAAAGAAAATGGCATTAAACATTGTATGCAACTGGCTGTCGGCAGTACCATATAACAAGGTGGCCAGA
This sequence comes from Protopterus annectens, assembly GCF_019279795.1. Taxonomy (NCBI): domain Eukaryota; kingdom Metazoa; phylum Chordata; order Ceratodontiformes; family Protopteridae; genus Protopterus; species Protopterus annectens. Next base: position 1,191,235,244 of record NC_056741.1, read on the forward strand.
ATATCTATCACAGCCTGAGCCCACAAACAAAAACAAATCAATGATACCCCCACAAGCACCATGGCCACAGCCTATAGACCTTCCGCGATATTATGTTGGAGATACCAAACTTCCTGGCAGTGAGGGCTGGTGACTTCAAATCAAAGGGAGGGCTGCAGGAGATAGTTGAATGGGTGGGGCCAATGGGAAGGGGTGTGACCAAATAGAAAGGGGTGAAGTTATGCTTTAAACCACAAAAACTGGGACTTTAATTAAATACGCTGCCCTGGGTGCTAAACCGTCATTACGAGAGTCCAATCAAGACAAAATGAAGTGCAGAAGAAAAAAATATTTCAATGCGTTGGCTGCATGACAGCTTATTAATATCTAGATGGAAACAAAAAGGTTGTGAGGCATGAAAAATAAAATTACTTTTTAAATACATTACTGGAATGCCAGTCAAAATCAAGTATAAAAAACAAGTAGCACTCAACTCAAACCACTTCTCCTTGCACTGCACTTCTAATTATAGTTTATATTCAGCTTTATAAAAGTACCAAGTAACATGCTGAAAGTAGCAATCTCTGTGATACCCCCACTTGTAAAAATGTTTCTTATCCAAAAAAGACCTGCTGCCTGACAACAACTATCTACTTGTTTCATGGGGAAAACATGATGAAAGTAAAAAATGAACAGCAAACAAGAAACAACCTCAAGATAAATTGCTTAAAGGATTACTGCACAGGTTATGGACCACACGTGTTAGATTGGCATTCTGTTTAGTTTATGGATAAAGCCTACAAAGATGACTGCAGGACTCCAACAAATGTAATTAGTTTCTGAAAATATTGTAATCCTGTCTTTTATTACAAATACTGTCATATGCATTTCAATACCTAAGGCTTATACATTATCTAATTATGTAAATATTATCTGCATGGCTACAACAAAAAGGTTTTCAATGTTGGTAATTCTTTAAAAGTATGCTTATTAAAGCTTACTTGCATCTTACAGTCTCAGACAAGCTTACTTGATGGTCATTAAAGCATTGCTACTTAAACACAGAGCAACAGGCACTGCAACAACATGCATTTTCTGAATAATAAGAAGCATAAATCAACAATATAAAAATAAGACAGAAAACCAGAACATTCTGCAAAATCAAGAACAGAGGAAAAGCCACTGTAGTACTTGTGTTTACTTCGGATGGGGGTATACTCTGCACACTTACATTGTATAACTGCTCCTTGCCTTGCTTGGACACATCCAGAGTCACTACATGAGGGAGTGGGGTGCAACAAGTATGGCACAATTTGAAATGTCTCTGGCTGGTGGTGATGGCCCTAACACATTTGTCTTACCTCTCGACCTCAGAGCAAGAAATCTGGACAAAGTCATAAATAGAAGTGGGACAAAGGCCCAAAAATAAGGACAAATTTTAAATATTGCTCTTTTAAACTTAGAAAGATAATAGTATAGTCGGTCTTACATTAGTACAAATTTTCTGAAGGGTATGAAATCAAAAACGCAAATGTCTGTCATTATTTTTTAACTTTAATCTTTAATCATTTGACACTAATTTGTCAGAAAACCACTAATTTGCCAGAAAACCACAAATTTATGCAAAAAATCGGCCACATGGAAATACCTTCTATGTGGCCCACCTAATCACAAAAAGGTTTGCATCCAGATCAAAAGAGGTCATTGCGCCCCTCTACACATCACTCATCGGACCCATCATAAAGTACAACACCCCATTTGGGACATACCTTACAAGACACCTCCAAAAGCTGGAAAGACCACAGAAGTACCTCATCAAGAGGATCACTGGCCTCAAACAGATGCCCTATACAGCTCAACTGAAGAAATTCCAACCTGTACTCAGTTGCATACCGCCTACTCAGAGGTGATCTATGCCTGACATACAAGGCCATGTCCAACCCAGAATTGATGGACATACTCCATCTAAAGAAAACCATATCCCCTTAAGCCACATGCTCTAGGGATCTAAACCTCACTACAACAATAAATAGGACATGCGGGAGGGATAGATTCCTGTCCCAAAGGCTTCCCATGCTCTAGAACAACATTCCAATCTACATTAGGCAGAGCTCCTCGCTAACACTCTTCAAGAGAAACCTCAACGAATGGATGGGAAATAGAAAGTTTATCCCAGGGATCACTTCAATGGCTCTGCTAGACAGAGGCACAGGGAACTAATTTAAGGGGGCGGCAAAAGCCAACACAATTCCATCTAGGCTTATAAATGCCTTCAGGCAGATAGTCTAGTACCTATACCTATGAACCTATGAACTTAAAAATGTGATGCAAAAATATAAAAAAAAACACACAACATAGGTGGGAACCTGTCAAAGAAGGGATGCATTTTTAATATTAGTACTGTTAACTTGAGCAGCTACCAAAATAAGATAATGTACATGCATTTCTGAAATAAAAGTAATCTATAACTCTGATCATTACAATTATTTAATTGTAAACCCTCCGCATTTTCTTCTAAAACTGCCATTTTGTGGTGGGATTATTAGGGGGAGAGCAGTTGAGAGGTTTGGATGTACCTAATTCTATCACATGATTTATTTGTGCTTACCTCTCAACCTCTTAATGCAGGAAATATGGTGAAGGCCTACTATATTGGGGGAACATGCAGACAGTATTAAAAATTGTTCTTGTATAAACTTAGACAGTTTATAGAATAAGAGGTCTTGCTTTAGCATGTATTTTTCTGAAGGATATGAAGTCTGAAACTCCATGTCTGTCATTATTTAGTTACTTCATTCCTAAATGATTTGATAGAAAACCACAAATTTTATGAGGAACAAACCAAAAATAAGAAGCAAAAATCTATTTATTCTGCAACAATCTGGAGAGTTGAGTGGTACAATTCAGCTGAGGCTGTCTTTGAGTTTGCCACCCTTTCCCTCTCACAAAATCATGGTCGAATGGGGCCTCCCCTGCAGCCATTCCAATTTCCCATTACTTGGCTATTTCACCCATTTACCATAAACACTGTAATGTGCATATTGCTTTACTTCTATGATGATTTGGACTTCATTTAAAAGTTTTATTTTACATTTTACAGCACAAACACTAATAGACATCTGCTAAACAAAGCAATGCAGTCTCACAATGAAAATAGACTTAGCATTAAAACTTCTCTGCCCTTGGAACTCACATTCATTGAAACAGAATTGAAACCTACATTCAAAGAAAATACATCTAGCCAATGACAAATGAAGATTAACTTTGGGTCGTTTTCAAATCATTTGTCCCTTGCATACAAGGCATACATGTTTTCTTTGATATACCTTCCTGATTGTATTAAATTATATTCCTTGTATAATACAGTGCAGTTGTTAGAGGGCATTTTAAATTTATTGTTTTGAACGTTTTTCCAGTAAACAATGAAACAAAATGCATGCACCAATAATGGCAAAACTGCCCAATTCAGAACATTTTCATCATAAAAGTCTGCTCAAACTTCTACAATCATCCAGTATCAGTAAATGTGTACAATCTCTGCTGAAGTAAAAGTCTTCTAAATAATTCCACATTAAAGAGATCTGTAACTAATGAAGAGGTTGCTGCTAGCAAACAACTTTATATTTCATTGTTTCATCTACAAATAAAGTGCCTATTGCCCTTGAGGAATAAAATGCCTATGTTACATTAAAAAATAATAAGCTAGTAATATTGCAATAGGGAATGGATGGTAAACTGATAACAGGTTCATAGTTGCTAGGTATCTCTGCCAAAGACGACATTCTCAGGACTGTAGCATCCACCCCCTTTAAAAGTACAACACAGTATAGTATCAGCAATGCATCTACATACTGTGGGAGTTGAACCCACAGCCTTCTGCACTGAAAGCAAGTACACTACCTGTTGTGCTATTAACAATGCAAGCAGACTCAGCATAAGCAACACTACACTTCTCTTCCCCTGAAGCTCTTAGCTCCTTGTAAAATCCACTTGACACTCAACTGTATCTTTCATCTTTGCAGCACATGAGCACAAGTAATCTAGAAAAAGCCAAAATTTAGAGGGGGAGCCAATAAACCAGGGACACATTTTAAACATTGTTTATATAATCTTGGAAAGTTGCTAGAATAAAATGCTGTGCTACCCCAAAGCATTTCACTGCTAAGTATTGAACCCAAGACCCTGTGCACTACAGTCAGAGCAACATACCGCTATGCCAAATCATCTGTTTCTTGAAAGACAGAATGTCTGAAACTTAAATGGCTATCCATTAGTGAATTCAGATCTCACCATAGCTCTCAACCTCTTAGCACAAAAAACCTGGACAAAGCCAATAATGGGGGAATACAACCCCAAAAACAGGGACAAATTTCAATTAGTGATCTTATCAACTTATAAAATTGCTAGAATAAAAGGTTTTGTGTTACCATGTACTTTCTGAAGAATGTGAAGTCTGAAATTCTAATGTCTGTCATTATTTAGTGAATTCAAAATCCAGAAAACTACAAATTTTATGAGAAACCGAACAGAACAAAAATATGAGGCAAAAATCTGAACACTTTTCACAAGTGGTGGTTGGTAGGGAATTCAGGCTCTTGCTACTTACCCCATGGTTCAGTGTTTGAGCCACACACACACACACACACACACACACACACACACACACACACACACACACACACACACACACACACACACACATCAGTACCTCTATTTGATATCCTGTGTAATGCAATACAACTTGCCCTGTTTCAAAGTCCCAGAGCTCCGTTTGTAGTCCCAGCTCCATTCTGTTGCAAAACAAGTCCCAGCTGGGGAACGCCAAGCATGCATGCACTGAATCCGGCCTGCAGGTCTGAGCATGCACAGTCTGCAGATGTTGCAGTCCAATCCCCTTCCAGTCTATGCAGTTGTAACCACACAGACAACTGGGACATCTATAGACTGATGCCTTCTTTCCTAATCTGGACTGGTTAAACAGCAGTCCAGATTAGAGTTCCAAGCACACACACTGATATTACCAGACCCAAGAAAAACAACAACTGTGGAACAACATTGGCTCATGGCCTCCGACCCCAAAAAGCCTCATCTGCAGGAACTCTCCAAAACAGTATCAGTGACCACTTACCTGCCTTCATAATATGTAAAACCACCTCCCCATTAAATAGACACTATTACCAAAACACCAGGGACTTAACACATTTTTGCCCCACAACCTTTAACAATTCTTTAAACAGTGTTAACTGGAATCCCTTAATAATACTTCCTCTAGATAAAGCAGTAGAATCTTTACAACTCTACTTCCCTTAACATCTTAAATAACCTCACACCACCCCAGATAAAATGAATAAAAGCTAGACAAGTTCCATGGCTCACAAGTGCAACCAAGCTGCACATGGCATCTAGAGACAAAACCTGGAAGCTTTGGCATAAGCACAAAACCCTTCCGACCTTTAACTCACAGGCACCTTTGCAACCAAGTAAAGCACCTAGTTATTAAGGACAAAAAGGACTACTACCATAATTTACAAAACCAGCACCAACTAAATCCAAAACACTTCTGGAGCTCAATTAATAGACTACTATTCCTGGGTCAAACCATAACCCATGTCCAAATCCAGAAAAAAAAACATTGAAATAGCCACACTCTTCAACACATATTTTATTAACAACATAGCTAATCTCACCTCTAACTTCCCTCAAAATCATCCTAACCCATCAGACACCCAACTACTAATACTGCCTCACCTGACTCATATAACTTCTCACTAGCCCCTATCCCTACAGCCACTGTAAAGAAACTACTTCTTAAACTAAAACCATGTAGTAATGCCACTGGCAACCTGCCTCTAGAATTTCTTCAAAAATCCGCAAACTCCATTGCCTACCCTGTCAGCTTACTTCTTAATAAGTCCATCTAAGAGTCATATGCTCCCACCATATGGAAAAAAGCATTCATCCTCCTACTCCAAAAAAACAAGTAAACAACATGGACATCTCCAACTTTTGACCCATTTCCATTCTATCTCCCCTCTCAAAGATGCTGAAGAAATGTATTCACAGCCAACTCCAAAACTTTCTTTTAGAAAATAATCTGCTGTCAGCTACCCAGCATGGTTTTAGACCCAAAATAGCACTACTACAGCCTTTGTATCCTTCTGCAAATTTGTCATTCGGGCTTAAGATGCCAGAAAACTCATCTCTGCACTATTTCTTGACCTTTCTAAAGCCTTTGATACTATCTCCCATTCTTTTCTTCTTAGAAAACTATCCAACTTAGGAATCTCTCCCTCAACCCTGCACTGGTTCTCTAACTACCTCACAGACAGGCAACAAGGCACTAGGTGGCAACACTCTCTCTCTTCTTTTCTCAATACCTCCACTGGAGTACCCCAAGGATCCATCTTAGGACCTCTGCTTTTCAGCATCTTCATCAATGACTTCCACTCTACTCTCAATCAAGGCATGGTCATCCAATATGCAGATGATTCTACTATCATCTGCACAGCCAGCTCCCCACCTGATTTCCTGAAACTCATCCGGTCAGCTCTTAGCTCCATTGAAACATGGATGGCTAACAACTACCTTGCCTTAAACCCCCAAAAAACAAAACTTGTGCTATTCACCCCTAAAAAGACCACTACTATAAACAAAGACTCTTTCTCTATTCTCTCCCAAGGTAACACAAATATAGAGGTTGTCCCACAGACTAAACATCTAGGTGTCACTATAGATGGACACTTAACTTTCGACATGCACATACAACACAACATTAAAAAAATACACCAGAAACTAGGCATGCTATACTGCCACAGAACTTTCCTTACTTACTCTTCAAAACTATCCATTGCCTCCTCCTACCTGCTCCCATCTCTTCTTTATAGCATTCATGTCTTTACCAACATACAGGCTGGTCTTAAATCCAAACTAGACTCAAGCTATAACAAAATTGCCAAGTTCGTCACTGACAGTCAACACTTATCTCACCACTGCACCTCTCCTCATCTACTAGACTGGCTGGAACTTCCTGGCTGTAACTCCTTATATACATACAGCTAAAAGCTGCCCACAAACTAATATTCAATCCATCTAGCTGCCCTGCCCTCTCTTCTCTACTTACACCATAACAGCCCAACAAACCCCTCCGCTCTGAAAATCAAATGCTCTTGCAAGTAAAAAAAACTAACCTCTCCACTGGTCAATTGCTCCACTCCTTTTCCACTGCTAGATTATGGAACTCTCTCCCACCTCCACTAAGATCCATTAGTAATGCTGCTGTCTTTAAACAATCTCTGAAACATCATCTCTCCACCCAGTGGCTATGCTATTGTGATAGTTATTGTGATAGCTCCTCACAACCTATAATCTGACTTTCTCCCCCTACCACTATTCAAACCTTCCTACCTCCATCCTTACCACCTTCCATTTGCTCTAACCCTAAATGATAATCTACATTCACATGTACTGTCAGTAGACCAATGTATGTACAGTTACATTGCTGCCTTAATGTAACAAAATTTTAATTCCATTTGAAACATTATTAATAACTTTGTTTACTTGTTATTGTAACAAACTGAGTTTGTTATTCAAATGTACTGTATATTCACTGTGGAGCTTTTCTCCCCGGGCCTCCACTGAAAATGGGAACTTTTTGGCTCAATGGACCATCCCGGGTAAACAAATGTAAATAAATAAATATGATGATGTGCTTACAAGAAATACAGCACAAAATAATTACATTTTAAATGTAATTTTATAAAAAGATAAAATATACATAATTTAATGTGCTTTCTACAACCCAAATGCACAAACTCTGCAGGATGCCTCTTGTATTCTGAATTAAAAAAGATTTCCCTGTCCATTTGGGGAAGTTTTTGGATGGTGATCACATACTCAGAGAGGAGACCTTTGCTTAGGTGCCCTCAAACTATCAATCGTTACCTAGTTGTATGGCCCTTACTCAAATCTTCTCAAGTAGTATGAATAAATGTGTCTGCCCTGGCAAAGAGATGATTGCTGAAATATTCAGGAATTTCTTTGAAAAGAAATTACTGAATGTCACTGGTAATACACAAGTGAGCTCTTGCAGCCACAGTATGGCAGAAGAAAACCATTCTGTCAAAAGGAAATATCTTCCAATGTAAAAAAATCGGGGATTCTGGTTCTGTGGTATCACAAGATGTCTCCTAAAAATCATACAACTTGCTTTATATTCAATAGCTAGTCCTCCTGATTATTTTGGTGGATGTAAGCATACAGTAAGTTCTTGTATGACAATGTGGAAGGAAATCAGTATTATGCCTGTACATAAGGGGGGGGGTATTAGGTATTAGTCAAAACCAACAATTATAGGCCTTTAAATATGAGATAAAAAATCTTGGAGTGAATTAACTACTACTAACTGGCTAGCTACATTGAATCAAGTAGTATTTTAATTAAAGCTAAGCAAAATATTTTTTTCTGCTAACACAGCATAAAACATTAAGAAGTGGCACCAGGTCTGTTCTTGGACTTGTTAAAGCATTTCACATCATTGATCATGTTATGGTTGCAACCCACTCAACTTTTTCAGACTAACCAGAAAAAAATGAGCAGTGATCCAGTAGTCCAGAAATTACTTTACAAACTCTGTAATTGTGTTTGTCACTCACTGCAAGCAAAGTACTGATATTTTTGTGTCTCTGTTTCTAGACCTCTGTTTCAGTGCAAGCATTGCCTCAGTGCAAAGAAACTGTGTCCAAGATGAGGATGAGGTGAAAAAAGGAAGATATGTGTGGAAAAAGCCAGGGCAACAATGAGTGGAGTAAAAGCTGTGACTAAAGCTTTGGTTTGTGTCTTGCCTCGTGTGAAGGCAGTAGCCCAAGGTCATATCAGACATATGGAAAGCATATCTGTTCTGCATCTGTACTGCAGCAAAATTCATTTCAGAATTATCTGACAGAAAATACAAAGACAGGTGAGGGGAAAATATCATGTGGAATTCATGGTGACAACCCCCCCCACACACACACACACACACACACACACACCATTCTTGGATAACTTCTTTTCAGTCTATGTATAAATTTACTGTCTGGTCATTGCATTGACTTTATGCAATTTGCTATGCTGTCGGCACAGCCCTTATCTCAGACAGCTCAGAGGAAACTTCAAGCATACACCTGTGACTTCATATCTGACATCTCCTGCTAACTGCTAACAAAAGTAAGTCTGTCCATATGTAAAGTAATCATTATTGTAATGCCTCTATACTTACCATTAATATCCTTATGAATAATGGAAGTAGGACCTGTTTGTACCAGAAAAATAAAATACATAGGATGATACTAGATGATGCCTTTTCCATACAAGAATGCATTTATTTCTTTTACAGTTGAAAAATGCAGTCAGCTTTTAGGAAGTCTCTACAGAGTAAGAAGCTACTTTATTGCTTCAGTTTGGATGAAACTCACAATCTTACTTCTATTCTCCAGACAGTTTTAGATGCATACTTTATGCAGGCCTGGCATTAGGGATAATTGCTAAATGTCTAAAAAGCTGTATCACAGTCTGCTAGAAGTATATCTAATTGAGCATCTAGTACCCATCAGTGTTGTCTACAAATATCTCTTAGCTGGCTTTCTGTTAGACTGTCACTTACTGAATTATGCTTACTAATTTCTGCTTTCTTTCTTCTCATTTCTACCTTATTGTGTCACATAATGCTATAGTTCACCAGGAAATCTGATTCATGAAAGGGTCTAGCATGACCCATATGCCTAAGGCTAAAAAGGCCCTGCTCCCACATCACACTATTTTGTGATTTAGAGATATGTTAGCCATGATGAGGAAAGACCTCATTACTGGCTAATTTGCATGTCTCTGAATTGCAGATACTTGCTGATCAGCACATTGTGGTAGTTAACTGTAGCATTAGCATCCCACCAGTCACTCTCCCACATACTCAAGTTCAGATTAAAACAGAAACACACACACACACACACACACACACACACACACACACACACACACACACACACACACACACACACACACACACACACACACACACACACACACACACACACACACACACACACACACACACCACATTGCTCAACCCATACCTGTCCCTGAGGTGTTTGCATTTTCCTTATCTAGCGGTTTCCACCTTCCCTGATCCTTCTACTAGTTTAAGTCTGGCATATGCAAATGATGTCTACCTTTCTATACTAAGAATTGCTGTACATATGACAGGAGCAATGCTTTGATTTGAAGCAGCTGTAGCTCAGCAGCATGCATTAACTGCTACCATCGGAGTCAGTGTCAGCAGTGTAGTATGTTGCAGCCATTGGTTCCAGCAGAGAACATACATACAGTACCAGAGATAGCACTGGCTGAGAGTCTGTAGTCCATTTCTGTGTGGACAGGGAGATTTAAGGTATTTTGTCAAACTTTGCCACCCACAAGCAGACTCAATGGGTTACATGGTATGTCCATTTTTGTGGATGCTAAGGTATGTGTAGCTTTAACCATCTTCATCACAGAGACATTTCTGTGACTCCTGTGGTCACATTACAGATATCACAGGCACCAGCATCATGCATTCTGAACCAGTTTTTTTACTCTAGGCTGCAACATATGCAGGAGCATATCTACTTCCACTGGCCTGCATAGGATCAAACCCACATTCTTTGAGCATTTTACAACATTGCTAATTTCCCTGTGATCCTGGGAGCACACAAATTGCCATCAAAGCCCCATCTGGTTTAGGGGAACTGTGATACATCAACAGTAAGGGCAATTCCCTTAAATGCCAGGTGGGTTGCTATGCTAAACACATTAGCTGTATGTAGCCATGTGCCACCTGGGCATTTCCATGATTTTTCACATTTGACACACATCCAGTCTATACTAAAGGTTCCTACAAGGGCATTTTCAACAGGCTTATCTAGATACACTATGCTATACACAGAGGTACCATGCATGCAAGGTGTGGGCACATGTAGCATTTTGTTTGTTTGTCGTATTTTGCAGGCAATACTGGATATACCCAAGAGCCATCTGCAACCACCAAGCTATGCAGGAAGTAGCTTGTAATGCAACACATGTTAAAACACACAATTTAGTTACACAAGCATTTGACCTCAAGGGATGCTTCTATTGCCTAGATGTGCCAGGAGAAGAGCACTGTAGTGCAGTCCTGAAATCTGCAACAAAATTTTGGGTCTGTTTTCCATGTTCCACAACATGGCATTGCACAGGCAGTTGATCTGGCAGGTGAATATCTTGGCATTACTTTGTGCACTAGTTTTACCAACAGCAGAGTCAGGTGAAGCACATTCAGAAGCATGACCACAGCTGTGGCAGAGACGTGCATTAAACTGTAGCACCGACAGATGAAGCATTTAGCCCAGAGCTATGGCAGTGATACAGACAACACAGCAAAATTATGAATGCATTATGACATGCAGACTATGTGGGGTAGTGTTTATCATGGCCATGCTGTTTGTCAGATACCTCCACACCCACACATGCCAGAGACAGGGTAATATACAGTCTTTATCACTTGCATAGGTGAGGGTGACATAGTGACTGGCGAATACAGTACTGTTACATAGGTTAGGATCATAGTAGATGAATATAGTAACCATGTACTCTGGAAGGTTCTAGTAAGTCAGGGATCACATCCCCCAGCAGTGAGATCAAGCTGCCATGATATGCCTGCTAGCATTGTTCACTTTGTTGGCTTGCAGTGTCCGGGCATGATAAAGAGTAGAACTAAAAGACCATGAATGTTCATCCTGACTGGGCATACTGTTTACTGATCCTGATAAGAATAATGGACCACAAAGTGGTTATCAGCCATGAACTGGCTGGCAGGGTCTGTAGTCACAGATGACATGGAAGTAGTATTACTACATGAATAAATGGGAGGAGTTTAATGAAGCATCCTAGGTGTTGAGCTTAAGGAGTGCCATTGGCCAAACCTTTGGTTATGTTCTTGACTGGGAATGGCAGGCTGTGTTCCCTCAGGCAACAATGCTATTGTCTTGGGATGGTCTGAGTCCAGCCTCACCAAATAGTAACCTTCCCATGGACAGCTTAGGGCCATGCAGGTGTTCTGTGTTCCCTGTTCCCTGTTACAGGCACATCACTTCTGCCTCATTGTGACTGACATCTACCAGAGGATTTAATGTTTTGCTGAGATTCTTTACCAAGTATTTCTGCCTTACATAACTCTATAAATCTTTCCTTAAACCTGTAAAGCTGCAGTTGTGTCGGATCTTTACTGAAATGTATATTTTCTGCAGTTGCACTGTAATGAGCAGTGTTGCAGATAAAGGTATGAACATGCAGAGTGCTTGTCTTTGAACCCCAGCCTTAGCTGTTGAAATGTGCATGCAAAAATAGTATTTAAACTAAGAAAAGTCTTGTTATGCAGGTATATTTCATTATCTTGCAGCAACTCCTAATCTTTTACTTTTTTCTCTTTTATAAGTTAGTTTATAAAGGCTTAACCATTCTGATTTTCTCATAAACAATGTAAAGTCTGGTCAAGAATTTCACTGAGTGCATTATGCTCTTATGTAACTGGCATTAACTTAGTCATTTCAGCTTCTTCGTTTTTTTTTGTAAAATCACTTTTTTCTGTGTCCTTTTCTTTCACATAATCCAACAAATGAATAAGACAATCTGGCCGGACAGATTTGTTACACAGCTGCTACCCCTTCTCTGGAACAAACTTCCTCTCCAAGTTAAATTGTGGCACACTATTTTTAAAAAAGGAGCTGGACAACTGGATGGGTATGCCTAAATTTATCCCAGTATGATTGGCTTGAACCTCCTTTAAAAGGGAGATAAAGCCTTATGTCTTATGGCTGGCTCAGCTATATTGTGACGCCTGTGATCCTATACATTCCAGTTAAAATTTCCTGTCACAGTATCTTACAGTTCATAGTACGTCAGGTAGACTACCATTTCATTTTCTATAATGATATTGACTTTTTCAGATATTTTTGTCTATACCATGAGCCTGGACTTATTTAAAATCCATTTTTTAGTCTTGTTTTAGTCTTCTGATACTTTTTAACTTAGTCCACTTTATATATGTATAACCATAAGACAGCGTTGTGTCCAGAGCCGGATCATGATCAAATGGAGCCCTAGGCAGGGTAATGGATCAAGGCTGTCCCTCATACACAGCCACCACCCCCCCCCCCCCACAGCCATTCCAGTGTCTCATTACTTGGCTATTTCTCCCCAGTTACCATAAACACTGTTTAGACCTCTCAGTGTGCATACTGTTTTCTGCTTTACTTCTATAATGACTACAGGTATTTGGATTTAATTTAAATCTTTTATTTCAAAATTTGTCACACAAACATTGTAGACATTTGCTAAACAAAGCAACACAGTATAATAGGTGTACTAGGCTAATGGCCCTGAAGCCTTTACAAGCCTAGCCTAATTACGTGCCCTGCATCATGCCACGCGACATTAGTTCCCAGTACCTCTATCAATGAAAACAGACTTACCATTAAAATTTCTCTGCCTTTGAAACTCACATTAACTGAAACAGCATTAAAATCCACATTCAAAGAAAATGCATCTGGCCAGTGGCAGATAAAGTTTACCTTTGTGCTGTTTTCAAATCATAGGTTCCTTATACATATTCTTATGACCATGCAAAAATGCATAAATTCTTTGGTTCACCTTCCTGATTCTATTTAATTATATTCTGTGTATGATACAGTGCCACTTGTTAGAGTATGTTTTGAACATTTTTCTAGTAAGCAATGAAACAAATGAATGAACCAACAATGACGGAACTGTCCACGTCAGAACATTTCAACAATAAAAGAACACTCAAATTTCTGTCATTACAATCCACCAATATCAGTCAATATGCACAATCTTGACAGAAGTAAAAGTCATGTGAATAATTCCATAGT
>NC_056741.1:1191256656-1191291656 GCF_019279795.1 Protopterus annectens
GAAACCACTTTCAATGAACCAAAAACAAAGAGTTTCTGACTAAGGGTTAAGCATGCTGCAATCCCTGAGTGGGAAACGTCCTCACTCCCCCTAACTTACAGATGCTAACTCCATTGTTGCACAACAGTGGAGAAAAGGGCAAAGTCGCAGTTCAGTGAAAGTGTTTTCACTGTAACCATTTTATGCTATCTGTACTTAAATTTATTTCCTTCAAAGTGTAATCGCGTACTCATTCCTTACTTGCAGCCATAAGCCCTTTCAGTTCATCTCTCGCATTCCTGACCCATGTAATATATTGCACTCAAAAACTTCCTTGTTCCATTTCCTGGTTCTACCTCCCTTGAAATAAATCATTATTTCCTCCAGCCACCCTAAACTGCAATCCTTTCCTGCTTTGTTTCAGTTTTCATAACTTACCCCTGCTTCTCCAAGTTTGATTTCTAATTATTTCAGGCATCGTATAGTCAGACCGAGTAAGGTAGAGCTTGATGCATCATCCTTATCCCCAGCATATGTGGGTGTAGCTGACAGTATTACAATAGATGTAGTAAAAAAGAAACAGAATAAAAATCCCAACTTTACCTGAATAATGACAGCGCTCAAGGTGCAATTTAATTTTACTTCCTTGTTTGTTTAAAATGAAGTTACAAAATAAATTAGTATTATTGTAGGAAGGCATTTGCTTTTCAGGTGCTCCCTTTCTTGTACTATGTCTTGTGAACCCCTTTAATGTTGTATAATCCAATAAATCATTTGGCAGTATATTCCAGGTATTTACCATCTTATCTGTAATACACTTTCAAGTCATTTCACTTATGATCATTTATTCCCACCTACATCATACCTTTTTTTCTCCTTCTTTACTTCACTTCCTAAAACCTCCACCCTTTCTTCTTTCTGGCTTCTGCATAAAATGCATGCTTTCAGTTTTTTCTTTTTGTTGAAAGTTCCGTATCTCCTCATACTGAAGATAAATTCAAGGGTTCAGACCTATTAATGTTGCAAAGCTCCAGTGCCATCTTAATGTCTCTCTTGTCCCTTGCACCCCTTCCCAGTGGCTTAAATAATTTTTCATTTGGAAGACTAAAATGGACACATTGTTCTGTGAGGATCTTTACCATTGTATATTTAATAGGAGAAGGATATTTGTCTTCCTAAAATCCATGCTCACAGTCCATGCCACTATTCTCATTTCCTTGTTTAGCATGCTTTATCCTACAGGACATTAAGTCATATCCTCTTAATTCACAGTTTGTACATTTGACCTTCATAACTTTTTCCTTTTGTGTTGGCTGTCAGGCATGCAGAACTAGCATTCTCCAGTGGACGCTCTTTTGCAACAGTATGCAGGTTAATCAAAATTTCAGACAAATCATTAACAAAGAGAAGCTCTATTAAACTGAGATTTGCACTAAATACATGACTATATAACAGAGTTGCAGCACCATCTTCACATAGAGATGGGATTCCAAAACAGTTTATGCTTGGGTGGGATGCTATTTCAATCACTTACCTGTCACTTGATTTCATAACTTGGCCTCTGAGGTTCCACATTTCATGTTGGCTGTTGAGGTGTTTTAGAAATGTACTCAAAGAACACTCAGAAATTGTATATAGGCATTAAATGACAATGTAAAACGTGTTAAGTAACAGAGCTGATTACTGATGTCAGTAAGGTGATGCAAGCATCTACCATTGCATCTGTATGATGAAACTGACACTGCAAGCATTATCTGATGTACAGATCTGCAGTACCAGTTACATCATGCATGTGGAGCTGTTACTAGGCAGGCAATGACTCTGGAGGTGCTGGGTAAAGACTGCATTCCTGCACAGTGTTGGTGTTTATGAATTATACCTTTCATACACAATTCAAATTGTCATTGTTTTAATCAGCTTGGATTACTGTTTAATACTACAGGTACCCTGTATACCATCTATGTACTTTCAGGGCTAATACCAAATGCATGTTGTTTTACCAGTCACAAATGTAATATATTACCCAACCTACATGTGGTGCTGGAAGTATGCCCGAATCTGAGGAATCCTAGGACTTCAGGTAAACTTGGTGATGTTTTGCATATGCCAAGAAGATGTAATGTGATTCATTTATGTGCTATGACAAATCCCTTTACTAGTTTTAGTATAGTATATATTCATACCCTTGTGGCATCCACATAGTAGTGGGCAGTGTTGGGTGAACTCCACCCACTGATGTGATGACATACTGAGATACAGCTGGAATTTACTCTCAGTGGTAGTATTGCAGGGTGGCAGAAGCCGTCTGCAATGCTGCACTTTTTACAATCTAGCCCTAGTTCTTTCAGTATGAATAATGCTAATTGATTTGGATTGTGTTTGAGAAATTCTTTAAACAGCGGTAACACAGTGTTTTTGCAATGTATTTGTCATTAATACTAATGAGTACAGAGACTTGCAATATGATGCTGAAATTGTCTGCTATTTTTATTTTTGTTAATGTATGTACAGACAGACACATATATAAATACATGCATTTAATTTAGTGGTACAATGACAAATATTGCTTTCAGGAATCACTTCAAAATAGAGCATTTCTTTAAGCAGCTATATGTCACAGCTCAATTTGGAAATCCAACTGTAAATCTTATAATACAAGTTATGATCATACAGTAGTGCTGGCTATTTTGCTAATAGCTTGTGTCTTCTCATTTTTTTATTCAGGAGTATTGAGTTAAATGCTGTTTCAACAGACATTTTACCAATATGGCGTGTCCCTTGCCTACCTTAATAACATGCCATATAAAATGTCACAGCCTGGACATCTCAGGACAATACTTATTACCATACAACAGCATTATGTTAATGTTGTGCTCTGTCTGATAGCATGCAAAGCAGGATATTGCATCTCCAGCCAGGGAAATGCTGCACTACGAAATGTTGCTTACCCAATTTTTCATTAATCTTGGTTTCCACAGATATTTTAAAATTCCCTGTGTTGCTTGGCTATCATAATGGCATTCAAAGCAAAATATCCCAACACTTGCTACTACAGAATATTGTTTATTTACTAACAACCTGCTTAATAGCTATACTGTCAGCAGTGACTTTTAGTGCCTACTCACTATAAAATCCTATGGCTATTATGTTGGCTGTCAGTAATAACTAGTTTATCCTAAAGGGGAAATAACGTTTGATTATCAAACTAGGAGTAATGATTTGATTTATGTACAAGAAAATAGAAGTGCTAAAAACATTTTCAAATGGACAAAGGTTAACGTATCATGTACTGAGAAACCTAAAGGAACTATTCCTATGGGTTTTGTAAGATGTACAAATACATAACTGTTGGAGCATACATTACAGTTCTTACTTTATGTTGTATACCATGCCTGTTGTGATATCTGACAGTTATTCTGTGTTAACAAAATGTCTCATAAGTTGGCACAGAAGGTATACAAGCATGTGTACACCCTCAAGATTAAACAGAACATGAATGTTTTAAGATAGTTTCATGATTTTTTTTTCTTCTTTTGTCTTGGCGCAGGTGAAATTGTGTAATTGAGGGGGATTTAGAGACACATTTAAACTTTACAGAACCCTGTTGCTGTGCTTAAAAAATGCATTGCACTTGGATTAAATTATTCTATCAATACTAAATATATTTAAAAAAAAGGGCTGACAAATTATAATTTTCATTAATTTTTGTCCATGCATTTATTTTAATCGGTTTTGCTGTGATTGGTTGTTGCTTGTTATATGATCAGTAGAAAGGGCTTTTCAACAGTTGTAAATTTTGAATATTTTGGGCTTTTCAAGTGTTGTAAGATTTACCATTTTTTATTTTGAAGAAGTCTTACAATTAGCAGATGAATACAGTCAATGACATTCTGGCTATGGTTCCTTTTCCAATATGGTGTTTGTTTTATTTGCACTGGCCACAGGTCTGCCTCTAGCATTCAGACTCCTCCTTGATCTGTATGTCTTACATAAGTGCAGGCAGAGTAGTTACCAGTTTGTTTAATAGTGCAAAACTCCTAGCTTATTCTTCTGCCCAACATTTGCCTTTATTCGGCTTGTAAGATTATGCTCAACAAGGTTTTATGGTTGAAAGTAACTTTGCTACAAATATGCAACATAAATAAGGAATAAGATAAAGCTTGCTTAAATGTAGAAACAAAGTTTAGTAATATGTGATTAGCACCCATACTAAATGACTGTGGCTTAAAAAAATAAGGAACTTGCTTATGAGTGTATTACACACACATCAAGAAAGCTGGCTTCGTACAGACATGACAAGAATGTAATTTGCTTTCTTTAAAGAACTGACAACAGGACATGTTTTTCTAAGATAGTTTAAAAATATGCTTTTCTAATCCACAAGGCGTTTCCTTGAAGACAGTTTTCTTATCAGCATTTGCAAAAGAACAGATGTGTCAGCATTTGTGTCATCAAGGCAGTATCTTGCCAAAACCAAGAGGGAGTGCTTAACTAAAAATATATATAAATTCTGTATTAAATCCAGTTATGTTAGGGGTACTGGTAGGGACACATTTGTCCCGAGGTAAATGTTATATCTCTCATATCATCTGTACTATATAGGTTCATAGGTTCATAGGTTAATACTAGGCTATCTGCCCGAGGGCATTTACAAGCCTAGCCCATAGTTACGCCACCCCTTTAGTATGGGGAACTATACCCATTATTTTGCTGTGCCTCTGTCGAGCAGTGACACTGAGGTAATCCCTGGGGTATATCTGCGATCTCCCATCCATTGGTCAAGATTTCTCTTGAACAAGGCCAGTGAGGTGCTCTGCCTCACATATACTGGGATTTTGTTCCACAGCATAGGGAGTCTTTGGGTGATGAATCTATCCCTCCAGCACGTCCTATTAATAGCGTGTCCAGGTTTAAGTCTCCCGCCCTTGTGGCTCTGACGGATCTAGATTTTTTGAGGTGAAGCATATTCATCAAATCTGGGTTTGACATGGCCTTGTATGTTAGGCAAGGGTCACCTCTGAGCACTGAATAGAGCTGGAGTTCTTTCAGTCGGGCAGCATAGGACAGATGTTTGAGACCCTTTATCCTTTTGGTGAGGAACTTTTGTGGCCTTTCCAGCTGCTGCAAGTGTCGGGTCAGATACATTCCGAATGGGGCATTGTACTCAATCATTGGTCTGATGAGTGATGAGTATAGGGAGACTATGACCTCCCTTGATCTAGATGAGAATCCCTTCATGATAAGGTGGGCAATGTAGAAGGTCTTCCTAACTACTTTAGCTACATGGGTGTCGAATGACAGACTACTATCAACCTGGCTCCCCAGGTCCCTGATAACTTCTTCTGTGCTCAGTGGATTGCCACCTATTTGGTAGCTAGGGGTAACCTTGTTTTTCCCGAATATGACTATGCATTTTTGGCATTTAACTTTAGGCCATGGCTCTGGCACCAGTTATCCGTTTCTGTGAGACCCTTCTGAAGGATATCTGTGTCAGATGTGTTTTCTACTATGGCGCGGAGTTTGCAGTCATCTGCAAACTTTGTCAGCCATAACCCTCCTGTGTTTGCTTGTACTTCGGAAAAGTAGATGCCAAACAAGAGTGGGCCCAGGACTGAGCCCTGTGGTACACCACTTGTGACAGGCTTTGAGTCTGACATGGCGCCAGCAACTCTGACCCTGTGGGTTCTGTCACTCAGCCAGTTTGCAACCCATCTTGTGATGTATGGGTTAACATTTAAGCTGATGAGTTTTTCAATGATACCCGAGTGGGGTATTGTATCAAGGCCTTCGCCAGATCGAGGTAGGCTGTATGGACTGCCTTTCCTCATTAATGGCTTTGGTGACTGTTTGAAAAAAGTCAACCAAGTTTAGAAGGCATGATCTGCCTTTGACAAAGCCAAACTGGGATGGATCCAAAGTCTGCAAATTCCCTATGTCTTTATTTATGAGGTCCATTATGATCCTCTCCATGGCTTTGCAGATAAGGCTTGTCAAGCTAATGGGCGGTAATTTCCAGGGTCGGTGGAGGCACCGCCTTTGTGAAGTGGGACCACAGTTGCAGTCCTGAGAATCCAGAGGTAAGACTATGATTAAACAGCTGTCGTAGCTGTGGGTTTAATTCCTCGTTGAGTTCGTGGAGCACACAGCCTGGGACACCATCAGGTCCCATGGATGCTGTGTTTTTTGCTTTGGAGAGAGCAGTTCTCACTTGGGTGTTGGAGATGTTTGGGGGGCTGCAATCGCTTGGTATAGATATCTCTCCTTTTGGGGAAGTAAAGTAGAACATTTTCTGAAGCTGTAACAGAAGTATTTGTGGTTTATTATAAACGTTATTGGTTACTGCTCTTAAAGACAGGTGCTGCAAAGTATATTCTCTCATCAGTGTATATTCTGCAAGTTTGTGTATGCAACAGACTGTGAATGCAACTATAACCAGACTTTGATTTCAGTAGAATCCAGCCATCAAGACGGAGTGTCTTAATAAGACTTCAAATCCATTACAGTAAGCATCAGAGTAACAGCACAGTGCTTTAAACACCTTAAAATTAATTTTCACAGCTCAAAAAGCCTTTTTAGGGATACTGTTATAACTAACCAGCTATAACTTGGGCAGGTACTGTACTATTCCTAGCATCACATTAAAGAGCACTTTTCCTTTTGCTGATTATATATTTGTAATGACATTTGTCTTATCAGAGTATGGCTGTAATCCAAAATAACGTATCTGTTTTGAGGATGACAATCCCGTATGACATTTTTTCAAGTTTCATTTCAAACCTTGTGATCTTATTCTGTCTGGTAGATTAAGTAATCTGATATGCTCTTGTTTGGTGGTGATATTTACAGCAACGTCTGTCGTATCAGCTACAGTACATTGAAAGATGTTGGGTGTTGATGAAATATCAAATGTTAGTCTAAAAAACAATTTGTATCTGCCACGGGTATATTGAAGATGCTTAGAGACTGATTCATCTAGCTTTATCTGTAAAAATCCCTGGTTAGTATCCAGAATAGACAGAAATGTGGCATTAGGTTTAATAGCATCCACTGCTTCTTCTGTCTGTAAGGCTAAGGTTCTCTCAAGATCCATTTATTCAGATCTGTTAACCCAACCTGTAGGTTCATTCTGTTTTTCTGTCACAATCAGCAGCTCCATTCCTTTAAAACCTTGCTCTACTCTGACATTGCTCTAAGATAGGCAGTCTGTTCTGAATATGTCATTGATACAAATGTTGGTGTTAATTTAATACAATACTAAATATTCAAGTATTCTAGGCCCTCAGATTAATCAGGGTAGCTTTTTAAGGTATCACTTTTAGTCTCTTTGTACTTTGTGTGTTATCATCTGGAGTTATGATATTAAAACTGATAGACATTTTCTAAAGAATTCTATTTGCTGCAGGCATTTTGCATGGTAAAGCATTAAAATTCAGCTTTTTCTGCAATTAATTTGCTTTTTGCTTAATTTTGGCTGCTTTTGTGCTGATGTGTAGTTAGCACTGTCCTTTGTGAATGCCCAGTGACTTCTCACATTCATCATGCGTTAGTGGACACGTAAAGTCTTGTCTAGTACAATTTCACAGGACAGAATTACATTAGCCATAGTCACTTCACTATTCAGTTATTCTGCTCACTATGACCTTAGAGAATATTATTATTACCCTTTCTAGTTGTATAACAGGAATTCTTTTAATCACGCTTTTAGAAATGTATGCATCTTTGCTAAGTATACTTGCTTGCTTTACCTGAAGTTACAAAATTACTGTTTGAGGAGAGCTGCTTATGATATTATTTTTGAGCAAAGAATTCAACCAGTCCTAATGCGCAAGCTTTATTTTATGTCTAGAATATGAAACATGGCACACTGAGCTTTTGTTATGATTTGTTACTGAAGCCACTTACAGTGAGATACAACTCAAACCGTTAGATTCAGGACTTTCAGTTTTCTGACAGGCTTCCTTGCAGCTTTTGGGTTTGTGTTTCTGTTATTCTGAAGTTGCATGGCATTTGTAAGATGAAAGCACTAAATGTAGTGCTATACTGCACTTGGTACATGCAGTTCTTTGAGTGGTTATTTATTTGTCTCATTATTTTAGACACCTCTTTTGCTCCTAAAACAAAAAGAGTTTTTGGCTACCTACCTTGATTTTCAAATTGTGAAAGACAAGTTTGGCTTGCTGGTGGGAAAGTGGGTTGCGGTACCTGCAGTTTTGTCATGCTGTGAGCCTCCAGTCAAAGATAAAGGCAATACATTACCGCGGCAGGGCTAACCATCTAGCAGTGTAAATCTTGGCTCAAGATGACCGTGGAAGTGACACCCCAATCCCATGTGCAAAATAGGAAAAGGGATTGAGGATGGATGTATGGATGGATGGATGGAGGGTTGAGTCCACCTGTAATAGGAATGCATGGTTGTAGATGGAGGAGATCAGACTAGGGAATAAGGATTTATAGGAGCTGCAGAGAATTTCCAAGTCTTACAAGAGAGAAGGATTATAGAACTTCAATTCTGGGGTAGTGAGGAGGACAGTTAGGAGGGATGACAAATAGAACAGAAGTTAAAGAATTAGAGATGGACTCATTATATACAGATGTTTGCTTCATACTTAGTATAGAATGTACAAAAGAATTACATAAAATTGTAGAAGGGAGTATGTTGGAGAATTATGGGGATGGATGCAGATAATTTACACATGGTAGTACTGTGAACTGATTCTGAATATATGGAGTGGAATTAGAGGAGTATGGGCAAGGATGTACATGAAGACATGGTAAACAGCTGGATATTCTAATGGGCAAGGATGTACATGAAGACATGGTAAACAGCTGGATATTCTAATGGGCAAGGATGTACATGAAGACATGGTAAACAGCTGGATATTCTATATGTGGCGGGACAAAGGATCAGAAGTTATACTATGGCAAAGTGGGGGGAAATGCAGTTAACAACTGGCTTGGTTAAAAAAGAAATGACAGTTATGATGTAAAAGGAGGACATTCTTCTTGAATTAAAAGATCATCAGTTATGTATCTGGGTAAGGAAATTGTTAGGTGTACAGGCAATGTAAGATAAATGGAGAGACTATAAAAAGATACACCGTTGAATGTGAGGAATCCTGAATATGCTAGAACAACAGCAGAATTAGGGGGGATTTGCTAGGTATGGTTGGCATTGCTGGTTAATTGGTAGTAGTACCAAGTAGTGGTAGAGGTGTCTATGAGGCGGATTGAGGCGCATGAGATCTGACTGAGGTAGGATGAGCCCTTGTCACAGGTAGATATATTCACATTTCACTTTGTGATTTAGGATGTCATCCTTTGTGTAGCGTGAAATGATTTTAAGGCTGTGTTTTGTTAGATTCTAAAGGGACAGTTAGGTTGTTAGCAGAAGAAATTATAGGTCATCTGGTTAACATGGTAGAAGATAATTACAGGTTATCTAGTTAACATGGATAATTCCGAGTCAGCTGGTTAACACGGTGGAAGATAATTACAGGTTACATGGTTGAAGATAATCACAGGTCATCTGGTTAATATGTTAGAATATAATTACAGGTTATCTGATTAACACTGTGGAAGATAATTACAGGTCATCTGGTTAACATGGTAGAAGATAATTACAAGTTATCTGGTTAACATAGTCGAAGATAATTCCAGGTCATCTGGTTAGCATGCATAATTCCAGGTCATCTGGTTAAGATGGTGACTTCTAGAAAATGTTTAGCATGGGATTAATTTGGGATAGGTACTAGTTAGGTATTTAAGGGTAGGTGTACTACATTGCTACCTGGGGCATTATAGGTCTGTCCACCCTTATGCATTTTTGTGTGTTCTTAAGTTTGCTATGGGATAGTTTCCATACCTCTTGTGGTCAGATACATAGCTCTTATGAATACACTCTAATAATTGCTGGACCGGGTAGAGGATTTGGATTGTGCATCAGGTTAGTGAGCAATAACACTAATTTATATTAGAGGTACTGTTTTTGACCTGTATCCTGGAGACAGATATGGTATCCAAAATGTATATTGTATAGATTCTAATGACCAGGTAAGTTGTACTGTGATGATGTTGTTGTTGTTGTCTTTTGGCTTTTCCCGGTTAGTGGTCGCCACAGCGGAACTCTGGTCCACTAATGGTTGGCAGTAGATTTTCACGAACGCCGAGATGTCAGCTCCACGTTCAACCTTCTGCGAAGGCATGCCCATTTACACATGTCTTTTGAATGCCCACCCAACCGCGGGGAGGACATGCAGACTTCTGTGTGGAGTCTGCATATCCTCCCCGCAGTTGGGTGGGCGTTTAAAAGACACGCGTAAATGATACTTGATATTTTTAAAATCTGCTGACACTGAGCATGACATGTAAAAGTGGAGTACAATGGTGTTAGAAATGAGTAAGAACAAAAAGAGTGGCAATCTAATGACAGATTCAACTATTGTTACAAAAAGTATAAAGAAACATAATCATTGTCTTGTCAGGCAGAGACAAGAAACAAGTTATTCTTTGCAGGGCGTTCATTGCAGACTTTGATGCATAACTGAAATATATTCTTAGATATTAGCAGGCATGCTAAATGAGCTGGCTGAAACTATGTACTGATCAGAAGTCAAAATGATTACATATATTCTGACAATGACGATGAATCACATTCAGTCATTTGGAATACTTCATCTCATGTGGATAGGATGACTTGTGCTTTAAATCACCACATAAACTATTCTTTCCCTTCATGACAGATGCAGGAGTGACTAACATCTACAAAAACAGGCCGCCACCAAGAAACATCAACACTTTGATGCACAAGGTAGATCTGCAGGTATATTGGCTTGTTACCTTTATTAACACAGTTGTCCTCAAGTGCTACAGACTCTATTTCTCACAAGTACTGACAGAAAGAGTGCATAGAGGCATAGTATCACCATATATAACAATTATGAATTCCAGTGGCCATTTCTGTTTAAACTGGTCACATAAAGGGTAAATTTAATTATATTTAATTAGTCTGAGGACTAACAGATGATCAGGTTTTGCTACAAAATACAGACTGCTTCTAGTGAGAATCATCTCAGAGATGTCTAAATTCAGCTCAGCTTTCGGTAAACTAGTAATGTTATTACAAACAACACGATGGCTCAACATATAACATGCTGACTCGTCAGCATGTCACACCCAACTGTCAAACAGCTCAGTACTCACTGTTCATCGTGGTACAAACTTAATCTTAAATGAACAATGCTATACATTTGTACTAAAAGATCAATACTATTACATATAGCTGTACAATATGGGTTCACTTCAAAATCTTGAAAGCTGAAAATCCTGACTGTCAAACTACTGAACTCAAAATCTTGAAAGCTCAAAATACTGAAAACTCATAATACCGAATATCATAATATAGAAAAATATACAGAACACCAACATTGATTATATTGCAGCAGAAATACATACAGAAATATATTACCCTTCTACAATTATAAGCAGGGCGGCAAGTCACCCTGCACCCCCCCATATGGGGGCCTGCGCCACTCACACCCCCTGCTACTTAAATATATAAACTCTGAGAACACACTTCACTACACTAAAATGAGTTATGTTGTAGTATAGTACATTAAAAGGGAACATGACTAAGGTTACAACAGGCAGTCATGAAGCATGTAATGGTATGTTTGCCATTGTCTTCGGTGAAGTGCGATCTCGGAGTTGATATATTTAAGTAGCAGGGGGTATGGTGGGTGCAGAGTGCAAAGGGGCTTTCCCCCTGCTTATAATTGTAGAAGGGTAGTATGTTTCTGTATGTATTTCTGCTGCAGTATAATCAGTGTTGGTGTCCTGTATGTTTTTCTATATTATGAGATTCGGTATTATGAGTTCTCAGTATTTTGAGCTTTCAAGATTTTGAGTCCAGTATTTTGAGATTCAGGATTTTGAGCTTTCAAGATTTTGAAGTGAATCTGTACAATATATATAGTGCATTCTAGAGCTTTAGTTTACTTTTTACTACATAACATTACTCTAAAACCAAGAAAGATGATAACAGCTCCTACTATTTTCCTTCATTGAGTACCCACTCCTTTTTCAACCAAAACACTCACAGACACATACATCTTCCTCTTACACTTCTCACACTTCATTCTCTAATGCCAAATCCACCCCTAGTTACCACCTACCCAAATACCATAGGTACTCTCACCTCACCTACACCCTACCCTCAGATAGAAAAATAAGAACTCTAACCCTTCTCAGATTCAAATTCACATCTAAGCCTGATGATCCAACCTTACAAGTTGGTGACATTCACCCAAACCCTGGCCCCGCATATCCTTCTTTACAAGCATCTAAACCTTTCACCAATAATACCCTCCTCATAGGACATCTTAACATACGAAGCGTAAACAACAAAGTACCCTACCTACACACCCTCCTAGATACTCACTGCTTTGACATTCTCTGTTTCTCTGAAACCTGGCTAAAGCCAGCCACTAAAGATACTGAGATTATACCACAAGGCTATAATATACTTGGGCTTGACCGTACTAAACGAAAGGGTGGCGGAGTAGCAATACTGTTTAAGAATCATCTTAATATCTCTACCCTTTCAGCTTGTCCAACCCAAGATAGTAAAATAGAAGCCATCATCACTAAACTTCAACTTAATGCTAAGAAAGCCCTTTACATCATCTGCATATACATACCTCCTGGAAACAATATACCAATTGTAGAAGACTTTCTCAATTGGGTTTCCATCAACTACCCCCAAGAAACTATAATTCTTGGCGACTTAAATATCAACTGGAATACTATTAATACTGACAATCCCACCTCTCATATTAACCTAAATCGTTTTACTCAAACCATTAACTCAACAACAAGGCTTAATAGGTCAAGTATGAAGCAGACTATTTTAGACTGGATTCTCATAAACAAAGTTAACATCACATATAAAGTTGGGACTATGCCTGATGACCTCAGTGATCATTGCTTAACTTACATTACAAGAGAGAAGACTGATTATCTCCACCTCCCTAATATAAGACAAATACGTTCTACTAAACACTTTAAAATCAACTTATTTCAAAACGAACTCAGAACTTGTAACTGGAACCCCTTAAAGTCTCTTCCACTTAATGAAGCAGTATTATTCTTTAATTCTACTTTCATTTCTATTTTGGACAAACATGCTCCTGAGCGTACTATTAGAATAAAATCTAATACAGCCCCTTGGCTCTCAAATGAAACTAAAAAACTAATCCTCTCTAAAAATAAGGTCTGGAACAAATGGAGATCCCATAGAATCAGCTCTGATTTTCTTCACTTTCGCCAACTTAGAAATCTTACCAAAAAAGCTATACTCACCGACAAAAGAAAGTTCTACTGCAACCTACAAGAAACCAACTTAAATAAACCCAAACAATTTTGGTCCTCAATCAATAGACTCCTTTCACCAGGAACAGCCAAAACTCCCTCTCCACTAAATGCTGACCCAGACACCCCTCTCCAAACTGCAAATGCTTTTAACTCATTCTTTACTGAAACTATTCAATCTCTCGCTAGACAATTAAACACTAATAACTTCTATCCTCCTAATAATGAAGTAAACTCTTCTTACTACTTCTCTCTACAACCCATCCCTACCTCTTTCATCTATAAACTTATTCTCAAACTGAAACCTTGTACCCCCTCTGCCGACAAGCTCCCTTCCCTTTTTCTGCAAAAGGCAGCCAAAGAAATTGCCTACCCAATTTCTATACTCATAAATAGGACAATCCAAGAGGGAACCATCCCTCATATCTGGAAAATCTCTCATATAATCCCTCTACACAAAGGTGGTAACTCTATTGACTATTCTAACTTCAGACCTATTGCTCTTCTTTCTCCTTTAGCAAAAATGATGGAGAAATGTATTCATCAGCAACTTGTACAGTACCTCTCTCTTCACAATATTATAGCTAACTGTCAACATGGCTTTAGACCTCACCATAGCACCACCACTGCCCTCCTTTCCTTTGTAGATACCATTAACAGCAATTGCAACAATAATCTATTCTCTTCTGCCTTATTCATTGACCTTTCTAAAGCTTTTGACATGGTCAACCACTCTTCTTTAATTAGCATTCTTGAATCCCTCTCATTTGATAACCTTGCCATCAAATGGTTTACGTCATACCTCAGTAACAGACAACAAGCTGTTCGTTGGGAAAACCACATCTCCTCCTTACTGCCCATTACTATTGGAGTCCCTCAGGGCTCCATTCTTGGTCCTCTCCTCTTCTCCCTCTATATTAATGATCTCCACTCTGTAATTCCTCAAGCTACCTGCATTTAATACGCAGATGACTCCACTATCATTTGCTCAGCATCCTCCTCTTCAGATCTAATCTCACTAACTCAAACTATGTTCAACACAGTAGAAACATGGTTCACTAGACGATACCTACTTCTCAATGCTAAAACCAAACTTCTCCTCTTCACCCCCACCACTGCCTCTCCACTATACTTCACCATCTCCTCAATCAACAACACTGTCATCTCTCCTGACCCCACATCTAAACTACTAGGAATAACCATTGATAACAATCTCTCTTTTGACCAACACATCTACAACACCATCAAATCAGTTAACAGAAAAATAGGATCATTATACCGTATTAAACCATTTCTCACCCCATCTACTAGAGCTACTATTGCTCACTCCCATCTCATATCTACTCTCTTTTACGCCTACCCCATCTTCACCAACCTCAAGAAAACTAACCTAAACAAACTAGCAACTTGCTACAATAACATTGCCGCCACTGGTAACCCTTTTAGAACCCATCACTGCCACAATTTGAAACACTTAGGCTGGCTGGAACTACAAAACTATCTTATTATCTCACAACTTACTATTGCCCACAAATTACTGTACCAACCTACCAACACCCCTATTCTTTCACAACTTTTACTCCCTTATAACAATCTTACCTCTCTTCGTTCCTCTTGTAAACTTATGACCAAACCCATAAAAGCCCACAACGTAGCTGGTGACTCTCTTTTCACCAATACTGTAGGAAGAGCATGGAATTTGCTGCCCAAGGAGTTAACTCTAATCTCATCCTTACCTCTTTTCAGACAACATACCAAACTGTACTTCCAAAACCACTGGCTTTGTTCTTGTAGTACTGCAGGCTAACTTCCGTCTCTCCACCCTCTCTTTTCCTTTTACCCTTCTTTTGCTTATTAATTAGCAACTACCCTGTTTCTTTTCCCTTGCTTTCCCACTATGCTCTGACCTACTTCTCCCATCTCTCCCACCTCCTCCTGACTGTCTTCCTTCTTTTCCTCTCTCTTCCTAACCCCTGCCTCTTCCCTTTTATTCATCTTACATTCTCCTTCTACTACTCTACCCTTCTGAGCTTCAACTGTTATCCATATGGCAAATGCCTTATTGCATAACCTTTATGTACTAGATAAAATGCTTTGAAACTGACCAAACATTATGTATGATATTAAACTGTTTGAGTTCCTTAATGTATGTTGATTTTATTAACAAAATTGATTTATATTTCTATTTTTATTGTATGTCTTTATTAACAATATGTCTGTCTGTCATTATTATGTTATGTGTGGAGCTTTTCTCCCTGGGCCTCTACTGAAAATGGACATATATCCAGCTAGACTAGCCCGGTCAACAAATGTAAAATAAATAAAATAAATAAATAAATAAAAGACAAGAAAGCAAAGTATTTGCATGTATGTTGTGGGTGAAATTTTTGAAACTCACAAAATCAAAACTTTCAATAAGACAATACTGACAGTCTGAAAGTAAGAAAACTAGAGTAGCTGCAAATACATGTTTTTCTTGAAGATGAGATTACATATATTACAACTCTTCTTGCATTGTCCGCTGTAGCCTTCTGAGTCAAACCAGACTAAAATAAGTGACTTTATCAACAGAGATTTACAGTTTCCTCCTGCTCTCTGTAATTATTACAGAATCCAAATACCTGAAAACAGTTTTCAAGCTATCACTATTACTTAAATCATTTATGTTTGAAATGTAATGAAATTTAGTTGGTAGAATACAGTGACTGTTCTACAGAAAACTGTCATTTACAAAATTGAAGACAAAGCTATCATTAGAAGGATGCTTCTTTTACCTTTAGAAAGTAAAAAAGGAAATCTGATTGTCTGATTCACCTCACTAATCAGGCTGATAATAATGTATAACACCTGCATATTCTTAACTGTCCAGATTTTTGCCTCTTATTTTTGGTCTATTTCTCATAAAATGTGTGTTTTTTGTCAAAACATTGAGGATTGGAATCACTAAATAATAATATACATTTGAGTTTCATACTTCATATCTTTCAGAAAATGCATGTGAATGCAAAGTCTATTGTTTAGCAACCTCCTAAGTTTAAAAGAGCAATATTTAAAATCTGATCCATATTTTAGGCCTTTGTTCCCCACCATCACTTTTGGCTTTTACTGGAGTTCTTGTGCTTAGAGGTCACTTAACTGCAGAATGCTGATAGTTCAGCTTAACTCCATCTTGAAATTCTGTATTATCATTGCAGAATAGCTTTAAAAAATAAGTACAATTTCCAGTTCTTAGGCAATAAGACTATGACAGTTCAATGATGGTACACAACTAACAATTTTAATTTATTACTATACTGACATTCTAAATGGGGATGTACAGTATAGATGTTAAAGTGTACTTGCATCATGCATGCTACAAAAAGTATTTCTATTCAACATACCAGAGAATAAAATTCTGTTGCAGTTTCATATATTTCCCAATCAATAGTGTGATGTCCTACCACTAGCCCAGTAATCAATAGCCTCAATCCTCACCACTGGCAAAAGTGGGGGACCTACACACTGGGAGGATGACAAGTACACACACAGTAAAGTCAATTTCCCTTACAAGCACACAGAGACCACAATCAGTCTGGGACTGGTTTCTCCCTCTTTCTCCAGATGCCCAATAAATAAGAATCCCCACTGGTACAGCTATAGAGTTGAGATCTCAGCTGAGTGGCCAAGCCAAGACCTCCAGCATCCTCTCTGTCCAACCAATGTTTCATGTCCCAGCCCAGGTAGCTGACATGCACACATTTTGAGATTTGATTTGCACACACACACGCACACACACCTGGGAAAGGCTGGCTCAGGTTTACTAGCTATGCCCCCTTCTGCCCAGACTATAAGATAGTTTTTACTGCCACCAGCCACTACTTATCAGCTACTTTAAAGCCCTTAGCAAAGGGTGTCCAGTCTTAACTGTGTAATGTTACTATTAATCCAAATGGTAGTTTGACCAAGAGCAAGGCTATTAGAAGTGGCCTTGCACAGTCTCACCAAATAGATATGCAAGTACTCTAAGATCTTAAATATCTCTAGACAGGCTAGCCACAATTGCAGGTTTTAAATATATTTAGTAATAAATAATAAAAGAACAAGAAAATACTCAGTAAATAAACACAATTACATCAGAGTTCAAAATCACAGGAAATATTTAAGACAACATTGCAGGACAGCCTCAAATAGAAACCATCCAAGCTATACTTCAATATATTCCTATCTGAATCTAAAAGAAGTTACTGTACACTAGTTAACTTACTTCCAGAGCAAAGCAAGGCAGATGTGGTGAGTGTGTTTTCCAGCTGATGCTATCAGGTCAAAGACAAAATACAAAATGCCCAGTCTCTCTCAGAGAGGTCTTTAATTAATATCTCAAATATTGCTGCTGGGATACTTGCAGCATGACATCACTTCTTGACATTTCACTATCCCAGGTGTAAACCACTGATTTTAGCATCTACCTGTGAAAGCACATAGACCTTAAATCTTTTGGCAAATGGTGGAAGTCATAAAATAATTTACATTCCTCCACATTTAAAGGCAATACAAAAAACTTCTAGTTCTAGACATTATGTCTCCTGTTGCACTGAAACTGAAAGACAGCATATCTTTTATTGTGTGATTATAACATAATTTAATTTCAACTATGTTTTCTGAAGTTTTGCAAGTTAACCTTCTATGTACCAGTTCCCACTGTTAAAACATATACATTTACACGGTTACTATAGTTTATATACACTTCTGCTCTTTCCGGTAGGGTACACTGTGGATACATCTTTAAACTGAGTAGTCTACAACATCTTTTCAGCACACATGTCTGTACAAACCATCTTATATGACATACTTGTAATACATTTGTAACACAAGCATATGAATCATGTTGATATTCACAAATGACACATAGCCATTTACAAAATTCCAGATAGCTGTGCTGGCAATATCTCCCTCTGTCACACGTCTGTATAAATCATATTAATATTCACAAATGACATATAATTATTTACAAAATTCCAGATAGTTAGGATGACAATATTTCCTTTTGTGACATTATAAACATGTTATATTTTATTTATTTATTTTGCTTGTATTTGTATTTGCTTTCCAGGGTAGATTACTAATCTCTATGGACCTTTTTCACCCTCAGCCCAGCAATGGTGTCTGATCCAGTGACTTGTTCAAAATCAAACAGTTAGGCATTGGAGGCTGAGGGAATCTGACTTTGTACCTCTGGACCATAGGAAACAGTTGATTAACAGCGCCTTAATTGTCTTAGCCAGCTGCGAGACTTACTCTATACTTGTATTACAGGTATGCTGACAACATATATTTGTTGGGAACATAAAATTATGGGACCAGAAGGGTTCATATCAGGGACATTAACACAGGAATTTTCAATGAATCTGGCAATCTCACTGGGGTCCCTAGCATAGATTTATATTATTGAAAGTACTACTGTACAGCTGTAACAGGATGTGAAATGAGGCAAGCACATGAGTCTGCATGGCAGGAGGTAATATAATGAAACACAAACATATTTCAGGTGTGCCTGGATGTAAAAAACATTACTTGTTACACAGAGTAAGTTACCAATTAAATAGCAGTGGATATGGGCATACTGAGGCAATGTAGCAATTGCCTTATGTTTACTCACAATGAGCTTTTTCTCAAACAAATTAAAAAGATATATAAGAAGATGTATTTACACAATGTTGCCGGAGGCAAAGCTCACACATACAAGCACACATGATGCAGATACTACACCCACCACACAAAGTATGGATCAGACACACAGACTCATATATGCTGTGGCTCTTAAAAGTAATTTTCATCAACCTCAAAGATCTCCCAGACATTTGACTTGGAGCAGGTATCCTCAGCAGCTCAAACAGCAGTAAAGCAGCACCCACCACAACATATATATAGCAACACAGCATGGAGCTCCAACTGCAAAGCTCATAAGGCACGCCGCCACACACCCAATATTTTAGTCATAAGAGACAACATTGTTAGACACACAGATGTCCTACTCACCAGGCTGAATAAGGAAAAAGTTATGGTTAGTTGTTTATCAGGGGCCAGGATCCACCATACCATGCACTAAGGTCATTGGACCACAAGACCAGTATGACTCTGTCATAATCCATGTGGGTAACAATTACCCGAAATGTACCTCCTTGGGCTATATGAACAGAGATATTTTGGAGCTCTCCAATTGTGTGTCCCAGATGGGTGTAACCCTAGCAGAGAGCAGCATTCTACCTTCACCAAGGATGATGCCACAACATTAACAGAAGGTGATTGACTTTAATAATTGACTTAGCTTCTGGTGTTATTCTAAGGAGGTGCAGTATTTGGCAGCATGAAAGGATATAGTCAAAGGACCACAGATGGCCTGAATCTGTCCCCTCTGGACTTTTGAATATTGACTAAAATGTTATTCTCCCCCATAGTGCTTTTATTGGGCAATGCCAAACTGTTAAATCTTCCAACACAGTAAAACCAAACCTAAGGAATCTAAAGGTGTTATTGCTCAATGTCAGGAGTCTGAAATAAATTCCGCTCCCTCCTAGTTCACCTCACACTGAGAAATGCAGACAGCTGTGCAGTTACCAAGACGTGGTTTAAAGCTGCAGAGAGCACCCCAGTAGTGCATGGCTATAATGCCTTCCACATATTTAGGCCAGGAACTGCACAGGTAGGGACTAAAGATGGAGCTGCCTCAATCAACATCAAGAATAAGGTCACCTTAAGGCTGGTGTAACAGGATGATGAATGTAAGCTTCTCCTTGTCCAAATTACTAGTGGCAAAGTCCAATACTGTAGATCAGAGTGTGTGATGTACTTTTTAGGAGCATTTCAGTCAGTGGACATGTGCATATAAGAGTACTGAGCACGTGCAAGCAAGAGTGCCATTTTGAGTAAGCAGCCAGAGTGAGAGCATGTATATATGTAGTAGTCAGTCAGTTCATTTAAGTTTAATGTTCCTGACATCCATCCT
This sequence comes from Protopterus annectens, assembly GCF_019279795.1. Taxonomy (NCBI): domain Eukaryota; kingdom Metazoa; phylum Chordata; order Ceratodontiformes; family Protopteridae; genus Protopterus; species Protopterus annectens. The sequence continues at coordinate 1,191,276,983 of NC_056741.1, forward strand.
CATGATACACAAGATGAGCAACATGGTGTCGGAATAGGATCCAGAGTCAAAACCATGAGGTGTGCAGTTAGAAGTGGAGGAATATACATGAGTGGATCATCCCTACTGCTCAAACGACTTGCAAACAGCTCAGAAATGAATTCCATTAAATGATTTATTTGCAATGAATATAAAATGAAGCACTCAGAACACTCAAAACAAATTTCTTATTAAATGAAATGTCTGAAACATATTGCTAAAAATATTTGAAATAATTACAAAAACATTTGAAACAATATCTGAATTGCATAAAATGTATTAAAAAAGGGGAAATTACCATTTTTTGCTATGTACTACTATTTTGCATTAACTAAAGCTATTTGAAATATCCGAAGTGTGGAAAGTGTTGGCAAGTGTGTGCAGTATTACAGTGCAGTTATTTCACAAAATACAGTAATTTCAAACAATAATTGGCAAAGTACAGTCTTTCGAAGAGATTATTGTGCATTTGAATATTATTACAAGTACCTGGTGTATGTGCATGTTCATACATAATTACAAGGGAAAAATAATGCATTGTGTTTAAACTATAATTTGTGGGCATGGCAGAACAATTTTGGAGACCCTCACCACTTGTGTTTGATAACAATATTGCAGAAAATTGGAAACTGTTTGAGCAAGAGTATGATATTTTCATACAGGCTGCTTTTTCTGACAAAGACATGTACAAAGGCATTTACTCTGCTTAATTTAGCAGGTTCAGAAGCCATAGAAAGAGAGGATTCATTTGTGTGAGCACCTGCTGTGTTTGCAGGGGAGGGGGAAGACCGCTATATTGTGGAACCTGCTGAAATGTGGGAAGACCCTGAATGATTAAAACGTAAATTTAGAGAAATGTGTAATTCCCAAATGAATATTACAGTGGAAAGACACTTATTTTAAGCTAGCGATCAAAAGCCTGGTGAAGCTTTTGCAGCATATATAATTGACTTGAGAAATAAGGCTAAAATGTGCAGATTTGGTGATCTAAGATGAGCTGATAAAAGACAGACTCAAATGTGATTTTGCTTCAAGACTGTGATTTCACTTTATACAAGGCCATTGAGATTTGTCAGATGTATGAGCTTATAGAAAAGCACAGAAATATGCTTACAAATAAGAAAAGCATGCTTTCAGTGCCTTCCAAAGCTAATGTAGATAGTATGCAGCACGAGGTTAAAAGATCCAGCCCTAACAGTGCCTATGAAACCCAAAGCAGCTTTAGTAAAGCCTAGACTGCACACAGCAAAGCACAGGGGTGACTCATCAAAGCCAGTAGCTAGCCTTATAGTCAACTGTCATAACTGTGGTGGAAATCATGAACCCAAACAAGAGAAGTGCTTACCGTTTGGTCAGCAGTGCCATTCTTGTAATAAGTGAAATAATTTTAAAAGATTTTGTAACTCAAATAAGACATATTCTTTTATTAAAAGAGAGCACTCAGAGGCAAGTTGATCAATTAGAAAGCTGCAACCCTACTTTTTTATGTGGATGGTGTGTCTGTGCTTAATGAAACAGTAAACGCAGTAAATTTGTGGGCAAAGAATTAAATCTTTTGTACTGTTCAGATTAATGGGAGACCCACAGAGCTCAAAGTAGATACTGGTTCAAAGTGCAATGTTATGTCACCAGAAACATTCATTAAAGTAAAAGCTGCAGAACAACTTGGTTTGACAAAGTGGGTGATGCTTCTTGCTTATGGTGGTGAAGAAATTCAAACCAAAGGCTAGGTAGTGCTTTCATGTTATTCTGCTGGGAACAGCTATAACTTGCAGTTTTACATAGTCAAGAGACACGTGAAGTCATTATTAGGCCTCAAAGACAATCTGAAAATGGGACTGCTTTCATTTAATAAAGAAGTCCACTATGTAAGCTTGAATTACAACTGCTGAAATTCTACCCAACACCATTTTTTCTGTGTATGCTGATATTTTTGCAGAAAAACTAGGCAAATTCTCAGTTGTGTACTCCATGAAGTTAGACCCAGAGGTCAACCCAGACATCAGAGCAGCATGTAAAGTTCCGATAGTTATGCAGAACAGAGTCAAGGCCGAGCTAGACAAAATGGCACAGCTAGGAGTAATTTGTCTAGTAGAAGAATCAACTGAATGGGTATCCTCCATGGTGGTGGCTCATAAGAAAAGCTCAGATGATATCAGAATATGTACTGATCCAAGAAATTTGAACAAAGCACTAAAAAAACTCATCATCCTATGTGCAAAGTCAAGGATGTTGCTGCCCTCATGCCAAATGCCACTGTTTTTTTTCTGTCTTAGATGCAAAGAATTCATTTTGGCAAACTCTGCTTGATCGAAACTCTTCATTGTTAACCCCATTCAGTGCACCATTTCTTATGAGCCACCACCACGGAGGATACCCATTCAGTTGGTTCTTCTACTAGACAAATTACTCCTAGCTGTGCCATTTTGTCTAGCTCAGCTTTGACTCTGTTCTGCATAACTATCGGAACTTTACATGCTGCTCTGATGTCTGGGTTGACCTCTGGGTCTAACTTCATGGAATACACAACTGAGAACACACTGGTTATGTCAATGCACTAAACCTGACTAGTCAAAGTGTCTCTATATACTCTACTCTGTCTAACCCATCTACTCATTAAGCAACTCTATTTTCCTTTTTAAACTATGTTGCATATTTCTCTTGACTACTCTGATTGTATTTACATCCCTTTATTTATTCTTGTATCATGCACTGTACATTTTACTGTGGTAACCTGTTTATGCATACTGTTAATACTTTATATTTGCTCATGTATCCTTATACTTTATTGTATTCATTTTATTGTCTTAACTTGGAGCTTAACTTCTCGGGCCTCTACTGAAAATGAACATGTATCCAGTTGGACTAGCCCGGTTCACAAATGTAAAATAAAATAAAAATAAAAATAAATAAATTTGGAAGGTAGAGATTTCTGAGAATGCCATTTGGAATAAATTCTGCCAGTGAAGTATTTCAACATGCAGTGGCACAAATTTTTCTGGCCATCCATGTGCTATTACAGTAGATGATATTGTAGTAGGAGGCAATGGTGGAATTGAACATGAGAAGTATAAATTCAGGCTACAAGAAGTTACTTATGTAGGTCATTTGTTTACCAGTTCAGGCTTGTAACCAGATCCTTCCAAGCAAACAGAAAATCTTGAGATGCCAACTCCAGACAATGTCCAAGCCCTACAACATTTTCTTGGCATGGTCAGCTATTTAAGTAAGCTCATTCCAGATTAGAGTCAACTATCAACACTGCTGAGAGAGCTGACAAGCAAAGATATAACCTGGTCCTGATCAGAACAACACCAAAGAGTATTTGATGTCCTGAAACAGAAAACTGCCAGTCCATCTACTTTAAGATACTATGATGTTCACAAACCAGTAACTCTTTCCTGTGATGCTTCTAAGTTTGGTCTTGTTGCAGTCATTCTTTAAGAGGGTAGACCAGTAACCTATACATCAATAACTCTATCCCAGACTGAGATGTAGCATGCCCAGACTGAGAAAGAGCTCTTCGCAATTGTGTTTGCATGTTTGGAGTTCTGTGATTATACTTATGGGCGACCTATCCAGATAGAAACTGACCACCAGCCTCTAGTCACTATTTTGAGAAAGCCAGTGCATACAGCTCCAGCGAGATTGCAATGCATGATGCTCAGATCGCAAAAGTACAATTTTAATCTTGTTTATACAAAATGCAAACTTCTTTATCTTGTTGACATTTTATCTCACTCGTCCAGGAAAACCACAGAACAGCATGACAATGAAAAACCTAATTTTGAAGTCATGGAAGAGCAAATTTTTTCTTCCACATGTCCTAAACAGCTTAGAACTTGCACAGCTTCAGATCCAATTTTTCAGATGCTCAACCTCTTCATCAGTCAAGGATGGCCTTCAAAACAATATTGTTTCCAGCAGTGCAGCAGTATTTTCCATACAGAGATGAGATTTTGTCAGACAATGATATCATCATGAAAGGTGCAAAGGTGATTGTTCCAAAATCTTTGCAACAAGAGTATATTATGTTCTTGCATCATAGCCATTCAGTAACTGCCTCTACCAGAAGAAGGGTGAGAGGACTAGTACTTTGGCCTTCTATGTCAAAAGATATTAAGAAAGTACTTTCATCTTGTTCTATATGTAATAGTACAAAACTGCATCAACAAAAAGAACCACATCAATTAAGCCAGTTTCGTGAACTACCTTGGTCAACAGTAGTCAGAGATATCTTCAAGTGGAATGGTCAGCATTACTTGGTGTTAGTAGATTCTTATTCAAGTTGTTTCGCGATTGACCTACCTCCTAACCTAACTTCCACTACTGCCATTAAAATTTGAAGAGACATTCTTCTGTCCATTGTAATCCGCACAGAGTCATTTCTGACAATGGTGCACAGTTTACAAGTCAGCAGCAGTTCAAGAAATTTGCAGAAATGTGGGACTTTGTTCATATTTCGAGTAGTCCTGAATACCCGCAATCAAACAGCTTGGCTGAACGTGCAGTTCAAAGTGCAAAAGAGCTGTTAGAGAGACAAATGTGACAATACCAATGTTTAGAAAAACTTCCTTAATCTCAGAAATATTCCTCGAGATGATCATCTTGGTTCACCTGCCCAGAGACATATGTCGAGACAAACCAGGACCATATTACCAATCAGCAGCAATTTATCGGTTCCATGTGCTAAAGACAACAAAGCAGTAAAAGCACAACTCTTGAAAAAGCATTTGTCTCAGAAGTCCTACTATGATAAGACCAGCAAACTGCTCAATCTATTAAAAGAAGGAGACATAGTGAGGATGCAGACAACAAAACGTTTTGCTCAGATTGGATTTGAGAAAAGTTTGTGTCAAGAGCCGAGATCATACATCATGGAATCACAATGAATGGAATTCAGGCAGAATCGGAAAAATTTACTACTGGTATCAGAGCCACTGTTACAGCATCTTGCCTGCAATAAAGACTAATTCTCAGAGTGACTTTTTCAGTGTTCCTGTTCCAGAGTACATTCCATCAGCAATCCCTGTTTCTAAAAACATGCCTGAGAGTCCTGAAGTAGAACATTCCCCAGTAACTGTTCCTGTTGCTAAACCCAGTCAGAACTATTACATTACAAGACTGTTGCATTTCCAGACCTAGTTCCAGATATACTGCAACCTGGACATGACCATTTTGTTTATTATTGTCTGTATAATTTGCATGCATATTCAAATGTCATTGTCATTGCAAGATAGCTCAGTAAAGAGAGAGGATGTAGATCAGTGTCTGTGATGTATCTTTAAGAAGCATTTCAATTAGTGGGCACATGCATATAAGTACTGAGCCATTTAGAGTGAGCAGCCAGAGTTAGAGCATGTATGTGTGTAGTAGTCAGTCAGTTTGTTCATTTAAGTTTAATGTTCCTGCCATCCATCCTGATGTGTTTTAGACTAAGTTAAAACGCTTTTCCTTAAAATGTCAATACACCTCATATGAACTTGTCTATATTCTCCTCCATTTCTAGTTTTTTTCTTTCTTGTCTTTTCTTCAGTACATCTTCAAGATTATCTCTACTAAACAGTGTATGAACAACCATCATATATTGCTACCTGCTATACTTTTAATTGTATGTCTTAAACCACTATGTTTATGTAAATATCTTATGCAATCATATGTTGTTATCTTCTATATTTTTATAAATGAATGTGTAAACCACAATGCTCATGTAAATGTCTTATGTATAGTATGTTAGAAATTGTTCTGGAGCTTTTCTACCCAGACCTCTGCTGAAAATGGACAGCTCTGTCCAGACAGACCTCTCCGGTAAACAAATATAAAATAAAATAAAATAAATAAAATAAAATAAATGAACACCTAAGCCTCAGCATCTTATTCAGATACACAAGACGAGCAACAAATACCATACTTTTCCTAGCTATAGGTCCCCAATAAAACCCAAGAGACCCATAACTTATACTTAAGCTTATGGAGACACTCACCATTTAACCCAATACCATATTCATGGGTAACTTTTAACTATCCCACTATCAGCTGTGAATTATACACAACCCCCAAACCTGCATACCCAGAAATACCTGGGCTTTGTAAACAATCACACCCTGGACCAGATAGTCCGCACCCAAACTAGGGGAGTAAACATACTCGTCCTGGTCCTCATTAACATGGGAGCATGCTGCCCCCCCAGTATAATGTCCTTTCTGGTAAGGTTGGACCATAAAGCAGTCTTCTTTGAAATAAAAATAAACCTGTGAACCCAGTTAACCATGTAGCATTTATGAACTATTCTAAGGCAAATTTCCTATCATTAAGTGACAACCTGACAAAATTTCAAGCCCTCCCCGAAACCCTGTGAACACAGTTGCCTATGCACAATTGTTTACAGATACTGTCTATAATCATGTTAATAAATGCACTGGGACAGCTGTGACTACCAGTTATAAGCTCAAAACAAACTAAAAAAAAAATAAGTCACACTTGTGGAAATCTGTACAACATAAAGAAGGAAGTCATAGCAAAAATCAAGAAATACAACATCCAGAAAGATGAAAAATCTCTCTCATCAATATAAACAAACAACTGAGAGGGCAAATTAGGTGTAACAAAGCCAGTGTTGAGGGAAAAATAGCCTCCCAGGCCAAGGACAACCACAAGGCTTTATTTAGCCATCACAGCTTGGTATCAGTTTGCGTTAATGTGAGTTTGTGATTCCTGTGGACTAATAAAGGATATATAACAGACTACTTTCTGCAGAGTGGGCTTATTCCAGTGCTCTTTTATACTTTTTTTGAAGCTTTATTTAGCCATGTCCATAACTTCAAAGGGTGTACATAACAATGTGCAGAGCTAATTGTTAATGGAGCCATTTATATGAATCTGGAAGATGAAGCAAATCCACCTTCTGACAAATTCAGATAAATTTTTGCCCCTTCTCTCCCCCATCATCCTTAAAAAATACAATCCAAAATAACCCCCCAAACCATCAGCAGAGAACAGGTTCTAAACATACTCTCTAAGTCTGGACTTTCTAACCTTTTTGGCTCAGAGGTCACTTACCAATACAGTTCTGAGGCCACTTACCATACATGGCAAGGTTTGTGGGGGTCATATTACCATGTTCAACATGTCCATTCAAAACAGTTTGTTGTGGGTACATTGACGGTCAGATGAAATGCTTTGGTAGGCCATAATGTGGACTTAGGGTCCTCCTGTTGGACACCCCTACTCTAAGGCAAAGAACACAGCAACAATGGGTCCCAGTAATATTCCAACAAGCCTCCTAAATAGCATGAAACATGACCTATCAGGATCACTGGAGTCACTACTTAACTATAGCCTCCTGTCAGGCTTCATGCTATTTGAATGGAGAACTGCAACAGTCATCTCTCTGCATAAAAACAGAGCACCTATGGACCCCAGGAACTACAGACTCATTAATCTGAATAGTCTCATTATGCAAAGCAATGGAAAGAATTATCATGGAAGTGATTAATAATGACACTGGAAACATGCAGACACTAGATCCAACCCAATATGGTTTTATCAAAGGAAGATCATGCCTACTCAGTCTGGCAGACTTCTTCAAGAAGACTGCCAAGGGAATGGACGAGGGAAAAATGATGCATGCTGCCTACCTTGACCTGGCCAAGGCATTTGATGCAATATCAAACTCAAGCATTGTAAACAAACACATGAAATTAGGCATAAATCCCTATGTATGTAACTCACTGGCTAGCCAGTTGGTTCACAGACAGGACTCAGAAAGTTAGAACTGGAGAGACCACTTCCACAAACTACCATCACCATACCAGTCACCAGTGGCATTTCTCAGGTCTCTGTGGTAGGTCTGCTTAGATGTCAAGGGCCACTGGCTTAAGAAGTTTTCAGATGATTGCAAGTTGGGAGCAATTGCAGAACCGCCCCTGCCAAGATACTAACATCTTACAGGAAGGCCTAACACAGGATAATGACTGATGCCAAAGCCACACCTTACAATTCAATGCCATAAAATGCATGACAGATGATTGCAAGCTTGGAACAATCACAGAACCCCCCAAAGACACTAACATCTTGCAAGAAGGTCTAACACAGGCAAATTACTGGGTCCAAAGCCAAAATTTACAACTCAATGCCAAGAAATGTATAATAGTAACTTTTAAGAAGTTGACCATGCAGGGTAACAACCTCATTTGATAAAACATCCCATTAAGTAAAAGTGTACACAGCTGTAAGAGATTTGGGAACTCCTGAAGATAGTAACATGGCTTTCAACCAATATGTTTCTAAGGCTGTAAGAAAATAATTCTATGTCTTTCAATTTATAAGTAAGGGCATGGCATCTAAGCCCGGAAAGGTCATTGTGTCATTCTACTCAACCATCATCAGACCCATCATTGAGTACAATGCCCCTTTCATTATGTACGCCACCAGGCACATGCAACAACTGGAACATCCATAGAGGTTTCTCACAAAAAATACAGGGGGTAAACACAATATTCTGTACAGACTGCCTCAAAATCCTATAACTATACTATTTTTCCTACAGACTCCTGAGAGGTGATTTATTCCTGACATACAAGGTATCCTTGTAATCCACTCAGATGGACTGCTTGTATATCTGCAAAATGAGCATTACCAAAACTACTAGAACTAAGGATTTAAACCTTGCCTGCAACTTTAAATTGGAAATGTTGGAGGGACAGGTAGGTATCTCAAATAATCCTCATTGTTTGAATTAGGCTTCCCATGTATGTGAAGGGGAATCCTTTCCTAACCCTATTCAAGTACAAGCAGTAACAGTCCTTCTAGGGGTGGGTAAGCCTTCCACTGGCAGAGTAAGGCTTCCCAACACCATTTGATTGCCATTATTACCCTATAATGCCTCATCCTGTCAGGTATTACTGCTTACATAATTATCCCCAAGAAAGGGACAACCAATAGAGCCTTGGGCAAAGGTAAAAGCTTTTTTTGCTGGCTTCCTACTTGTTCTTCTTAGGATCATAAGAGGTTACTAGGCTAATAGCCCTGGGGGCCTTCCAAGCCTAGCCAAGAGTTTATCCCCAAAAAGAAACCTCAGTCAGCACCTGTCACCCCTGTTAATGTGGGACACAGGTGGAACCCCTGGGACAAATTTGTGTTTTCCAATCCACTCATCAAGGTTACGCTTAAAGAGGGTCAGCAAGGTGCTCTATTTGAAGTTTATGGGAAGGTTCTTGCAGAGACAGGAGAGTCTTTGGGAGACAAAGCTTTCTCTCCAGCAAGTTTTGTTGATGTCACATATTAGATTCAGGCCTTTTGAGTGGGTAGTGCGTGAGGAGATAGACTTACAGATATGAAGCATCTCTAGTAGGCGAGATTGCCTTGTAGGCGAGACACAGATCACCCATGAGCAATCTGTAGGATACAGAGTAGAGTGATAGTGATCTGAGCCTGTCTGCATAGGACAGGTGTTGGAGGTCACGGATTCTCTTTGTGAGGTATTTCTGTGGCCTTTCCAGTTGGTGCAGATTTGGAGAGGTACATCCGAAATGGGGCATTATACTCAATTATTGGTCTAATGAGGGAAGAGTATAGCCAGGTAGTAATCTCCTTTTTTCTGGATGAAATCCCTTTACTTATGAGATGAACCAAGGAAAATGCTTTTGAGACCAATACCGCTGCATGACTGTCAAATGTGAGGCTGAATGCCCAGGTCTCTTACCACAGGTTACCTTTACTCCATATTTCCAATCTACTCTGTAAATCCCTTATGGCTGCAAAAATGTCATTTAACCACTGTGAATCCTCCAAACATCTGTCAACAGCAACCAAAAAAATGCAGGTTATTGTTTTTACTGTTTTAAGAAGGTAGTTTTGTAATTAGAATGTTAAATGATCAGTACTATAGTATAATAAATTGAATAATATTCAAAAAAATTAATCTGTTTACAAATTATGAAAATTGACATCAAGGCATAGGCTATGGAACTGCTTTAAAAACTTTATTGGTGAAACAAGTTGTAAATATAGTAGTGTAATACTGTGCTTAAGTATGGCCCATGCAAGTGTAACTAAACAATGATGGTAGATTTAAAAATTACTGCAAAAATTTGGATGGGAAGGTTACAAATTTATAGGAGTCTTCCACAGAAAAAAACTATCTACAGTTATTGCAATATAATCTTTTTTATGAACTTTTGCAATTTAGGATAAGCTTAGAATCATTACACTATACTTGAAAAAGTCTCAAGCACCTGTCTCTAGTACTATTAAACAGAAGGAGTAAATGCAATGACAAGCATTCCCCCCCCCCCCCACTTTCCCTTTCTCCCTCCAGCTCCATCTGCTCTTCTAGCAGCTGAACTTTAAGCTAAATTGTAATGAGATGTGTTCTGAATGAATAGAACATCTGGGAAGGAAGCAAAGCTGTGAAAATGATTGTAATAGACTAAACTGTTGTGCCATCTAATATAGACTGTCCCTGTAGTGCAGTATTGATCTGAGAAAGATGGGGGGAGCTGGTAGGAGCCATGCTGATAGGATGGCTATTATGCTTTCCGTCTGTCATGAAAGGGGAAGGGCAGCACTGTATTTGAGAAGCATGCCCCCTAAGTAGAATTATCTGATCTCCCACCAGGAGGTGTAGCATGGACAAATTCACCATATGCAACCCTGCGCAGCTTTTATTCTATATTTTTGTTTCTATTTGATGTATATGAGTTTTTAAGTCTTTTAGACACAACCGGACTTTTGGATAATGGCAGAACAAACGCTGTTGTGATAACAGAGATAAGACTGATGCAAGTGCAAAGTAATAGAGTTAATTGTAGCTAGGAGAGAAAGCAGTACAGATTGTGACATCGTACTGTTTTAAAAGGAATGGCTTGGTTTTAATTTGCATTTAGTGAAGTCCCAATAAGAGACATTTGAACTGATTATTGCACTCAGCAGAGAGGAGACTGATAAACGTCTTCTGCAAGAGGTCCATCTTTGGAAAGCTTGTAGAAATGGATATGTCATAGGCAGCCATCTTAATGGTGAAATAAAATGAATTGTGTAAAAGTGGATATCTTGTAAGGCTTACTAGTGCCAAGTACACATACAAGGCAAATTATTCTTAATATATTTCTAATGAGAGATTCCCATTCATTTACTAACATTATTTTGCAAACAATATTTTTTTGCAGAAAGGACTCTGCTGAAAGGAGAAACGTCATGTTTAATACATGTCCCTTGGAAGCTATTAGTACCCAACCCTTTGTGTAATACTCTTAAATAAACTATTCAGAAGTTTCACAGGAAACATGGTATGACAAAAATATATATATCTATATCTACATCTATCTATGTCTATATATATATATATATATATATATATATATATATATATATATAGACACATATATACTATATATATATATATATATATATATATATATATATACATACATATATATATATATATATATATATATATATATATTAGGTATGTGTGTATACATTATATATGTGTATGTGTGTGTGTGTGTGTGTGTGTGTGTGTGTGTGTGTGTGTGTGTGTATGTGTGTGTATATATATATATATATATATATATATATATATATATATATATATATATATATATATATATATATATATATATATATATATATATATATACGTGTGTGTGTGTATGCATCTATATATATATATTTATAGTATATATGTATGTATGTATTTATATATATATATATATATATATGTACATATATATATATATATATATAGACAGATAAATTGAATGTATAAGAAATCAGCAGGAGTATCAATATTTATTAAGAAAGATCCCTATTATTCATAATGGCTTGCCATAATATGGAAGCCTTGACTGTGAAAGTTTGCTCAGTGCAGTAAGCCATAGCAATTCACAGACTGTTCTTCACTTGTCCAGTGCACAGGCACCAGATGTTGCATAGGGAATATTCTCGCTGAAGAAGCTGTATGCAAATGTAGCTGTCCAGAAAAATTGAAATGGCTAATGCAAATTCTTGTAGCACTGAAATACCACAATAGAGATTGATTGAACTAATGAGTTATTTTTGGATGCAAAGAGATAAAATGCACTGTGCGGTGTGTGTGTATGTATATGTGTACATACATATATGGATCGACTTCTAATAATCAAAAGACAACTTTACCGAGATGACAACACTGAACTGTTACTTTACTGAATGGTCACACTACCGAGTTTTTTAACAGGGTGAGTATGCACTTGGCCAACATGGAATGCCAAAACATACTGCAGTATGTCAAACCCTCCCAGATTGGGGATGACACCTCCAACTAAATATACCAACTGTGGTATCACACTGCAATGGGGAATAAGTTAAATGTCTCCATGCTGGCCAAGTGTATACTTACCCTGTTAAAAAATTTAGTAGTGTGATCATATATATATGTGTGTGTGTGTGTGTGTGTGTGTGTGTGTGTGTGTGTGTGTGTGTGTGTGTGTGTGTGTGTGTATATACACACACACACACACACACACACACACACACACACATATATATATATATATATATATATATACACATGAGCGCTTGTGTGGGTGGTCACCCGGTGAGACAAAAGTATACTCAAGCTGTCTCTGTACATGTGTGTGCTTTTGTGTGTGTGTGTGTATATATATATATATATATATATATATATATATATATATATATATATATATATATTTATATATATTTATATACACACATCTGTATAGCCATAAATGTGTGTGTTTATGTATGTGTGTATAGGTCTACTATGTAATCCCAAAATAATGAAATCCCAAATTTCAGTATTTTGAAATTACATAGCCAAAACACAAAATTCCAAAACTCACAGAAGTATGAAATTCAAAATTCCGAAGCATGGTGATGTTAAATTAGCGCTTTTGCTGGTGTGGTGTGTGAATGGATGGGGGGGGGGGGAGTTTAGGTAAGTATGTATGTGTAAGTGTGTTGGTTAGGGGCTTTAGTGTGTGTTGTAACTATGATGTGTGTGTGTGAGGGACTGTAAAATGTGTGGGTGTGAGTTTCCTTTGTGTGTCTGCTTGTGAGATCTCGGAGTTAGAATATTTAAGTAGGGGGGTCATGGGGGATGCAGGGGGGCTTGCCCCCCCCTGCTTATCTGTAGTGTAGTATTATATATTTGATTGTGGGTGGAAGTTGTTTGTATGTGTATGTGTGTGCTGTATGTGTAGAGTACGTTTGGGATTTTAAATTTCGCGGTTATGGGGTTTCTGGATTTTGTATTGTAGTTGTGTTTTAGGCTATGTAATTTCAAAATACTGAAATTCGCGATTTCAGTATTTCGGGATTATATAGTGGACCTGTGTGTGTATTTATCTATGTATATATATATATGTATATAGATATATAGATATATATATATATATATATATATATATATATATATATATTTTATATATATATATATATATATATATATATATATATATATATATATATATATTTGTGTGTATAGAGTGTGTATGTATGTGGGGAATTGCCCTGTGGGAAGTAAGTATACTCAAGCTATCATGCTGTCTCTGTACATGTGTGTGTTTGAGTTTCAGGAGTATGACTATATTTGTCAGAGCATGGTTGGTGTTGCCTGCATGTGTGTGTGTATGTGTCTGTGTGTGTGTCTATGCTAGAAAGAACCTGTGCAGCCATGAGGCATGGACAAGGAAGTAAGAGCACTAGAATGATCTGGTTTGACAATGCTAAGTTCAAGTAATCAGTTGTTAATTCCAACTCGGACAATTATCATTTGCGGTTAGAATCTTTCTGAATAGCTGAGTAAGTGTATTTAAATTCTCCAAGTACTATTCAAAGGGTTAGAGGGAAGAGTTATGGATTATAAACATAGTTTAGGGAAATACCATCTCTGTATGCTTTGTATGCCAATTGCTTCTGGGAACTCAGGCTGACTACCGTAGTATCTAATATTGCTCACATCTATATCACTGTCTTAACTTCTGTGATTGTCTTCATACTTGTTTACACACCGATATTCTCGTCTTTCTCCAGCCTTTTTAGTTCCTAAAGGAAACGCTATTACAGTTATTACTTTATGTTCTGATTCTCTTCTCTGACAAGGCAAATAAATAGACACCCTTGCGGTTTTCGTAGATACACAGTATACATGCACACATACATGCATGCACATGTAAATGTATAGCTGTTTTATACTCATAGAGATTTGCCTGTTTTCCTTTGCATGATCATGCAGCCCTCATTTAGTATGTATTGATTCCTTCTGTGTGCCTCTGAGTCACTCCTAGTCCTCCTAATTTTGCAGTTATTAAATGCCTGCAAAGTTTTTAATAAATGCTTTACATATTCTGATTATACTACTTTTTCTGACTCTACCATTATTAGTGTTATATTATGAATTTACTGCTTGCAGTTGTCTATTTTCTGTACAGTATATATTATTGTTTATTGCTGAGCATGATTCAATTCAAATCCAGGCTTGTGCTGTTGTATCATCTGATATTTTTTATATTATATTTTCTACTTATATAGATCATAGGTATTCTATGTTGCATTTAGCCTATGCTAGTGTGCTGCCTGTATGGCCTGGGTTATGGCTGAAAATTATCCTTGGACAAGTTTACTTACCTGTTAACAAGTGTGAAATAAA
>NC_056741.1:1191296656-1191407205 GCF_019279795.1 Protopterus annectens
ATAATTGTTGCTATAATTAATAATTATATATATATATATATATATATATATATATATATATATATATATATATATATATATATATATATTTGTATATATATATATATATATATATATATATATATATATATATATAGATATATGAAATTATTTTTTTCTTTATCAGATTGGATTTGTACTACATAAAATACTAAATACTATAGTGTTATAACTATAAGCAATTATCACAATAGAAGAAATAACATGCTAGTCAGAGCTGACCTTGATATTATATATTATGCAATTTTTGAGCCTGTGGTGTTAATACATACAGGCTAGTGGAGAATTGTACATGCTGTAGTATGAATAATGGGAATACTATGCATGTATCTGATACACTTCTTTTAATGTGTGACTAATGCAGTAAACCACAAGGCGATTAACATAACTTATCTTGGCTTAACCAATACATTTGACACAGTGCAACTTAAAACAGTAACAGAGAAGATGGGCATCCTTCTGCTGTGCATGTGTTTGTGTGTGTAGTGATAGTATGGGCAAAACATTTGTTATGTTAGAGGTCATGGATTATAACTGTAAGTGATTTCTGCACTCAGAAATGTCTGTATTTATCAAGTCCCTCATTTGGAGTGAATTCAGTCCTCCTCCTTATTCTTAGTCCAGGCCAACTTGTATGAAGTAGTCCTTCCCTGATCGACTCCTGCTCCTGTGATGTGGGATCATATTTTTCCTTCAAGGCTTCAAAAGCACTACCCCAGTTTTCCAAGAATAGTTTAAGAAATTTGTAATTGGTTTCAATGATTCTACTCTTGTTTTTATTAGAGTTTTGAAAAAAAACACATTTTCAGACCAAATGACTTATTCACCTTGAGTTTTAAAAGTTCTTCCATAAACTCTTTGCAAAAGGGTCCAGATCATTTTTAGTATGCAAGCTTTTTAGCTGTTTGCTACTTTCTCTCCTTCTCGTTTCTTAAGAAACCTAAGCATAAGTAGCCTTTCTTATTTCTGAATTGTCTTTGTCATCTCCTCCACCTAAATTTATTTTAAGTCTCCATTTCTTGACCATGCACTTATGTTCCTCACCCGTTTGGTAAGTCGTTATTTCTTCCCTATCTCTTTTCTTTGCTCCTTAATATACCTATAAAATGACTTATTCCATAATTCCTTCCCCTGTACTTGCTCATATGTTACTTTCATGTCTGTAGGTGCTCAGCTTTTTCTGTATTGCGTTTACAGCCCTGCGTTCTGCTGTCCTACTCCTATTTTGTTTAAATACTTGGCAGTACTAATGCACATATTTTTTCCATGATGGTGGTGCTGCGGTAGCGTTGTCACCTCACAGTAAGACGCTCTCCGGTTTGACTCTCAGCTAGAGCGTCTTCTGCGTGGAGACATGCGTGAATGAGTGTACCTTCGTTGAAGGTTGTGCATCAGGGCTAGCTACTCGACATGTAAAAATCAACTGCCAATCATTAGCAGATCGGAGTTCTACTGTGGTGACCCCTAACCGGGAAAAGCCGAAAGACACAACAACAACTAATGCACATATTTAGTGTAGCTTGTCTTATCTCCCCTGGTAGAGATAACTATTTCTTTTACTTTATCGAAGGGCTCTGTATTTGCTGTGTATTAAAGCTCAGACACTACAAATGTACTAGGCCTGATTGCGCCATACATTGTCACACCTTTCAACATTTCAGCCTTCCTTTGCTTTTACTTACAGAAAGTTTCAGTCTTTCTTCATGTCATTTCAATCATACTTAATCCAGTACCTTTTTCATGGCATAGACTTTTTATATCTTAACTATTCATATTTTAATTAACTAAAAAATGTGTGCAGAAAACTGGACAATGGACACCGGTTTCTTTCTTGTATTATTTCCAAGTTTGCATGCTCAGTTAAATTTAGTGATAAATAATGTCATAAGTGAAAGTGATGCTCATGTATGTGCAATAGCCCTCAGCTCAGTTAAATCTTTACTTCTTCTGAAGTAAGCAGTTTAAGAAAATCTGGCAGTGGAATGCTGGAAACGTGTCTTATTTGTTTTTACAAGATGGTTTCACAACAGAGAGTAGCAAACAAAACAAGCCTGAAGAACTACTTGAAATTTGGACCATGAGTAAACATGCACACAGATGGTATTGCTGAGTGTTTTGCAACCTGCATGTTCAAATATAATGTGGCTGACTTAAATTTTCCATCCGTCTGTGCCCCAAATGTCAGAAAAACAATGTTGTGTCTCCTGTACATTTAGTATTTCATTCTTTTTCTTTCATTTTTCCAGTGCTTGAAATAGTCCTCAGTAACCTACTATTTTACATCTTTACTTTTGCAAATGTGAAACAAGCATTTTGGTTAGCTAGCTGTCATGTGACTAGCCATTGCTGCCTATAGCAACCCACAGAACAGATTTTCCCATTTCTTTTCTCTTGTTGTAGAATGCTATGTCAAGAGGCTAGTGGCAAGTGAATGTGAGATTCCTGCTTACTCCTGGTGACAAGATGCAGGAATGCTGCTGTCCCACTCTGTTTACAGATCAAACTTATTAGACTGCATTTTGTCTGCTCAGAAAACAGAAACAAATATGTTGCTTTCACAGTGGAAGATATGAACGATAAGCAGGCATTGTGTCAGTGTACATCTTTTGTCTATCATCTAGATATCAGTAATGTAGTTGTAATGTCATTTCCATGTTTAGTGTCTAAAAAAATGCATCTTTTGCAACTCCCTCAATTGATCAAGCATATATACCACCTTCCACATGCAAACACATACACACACACACACACACACACACACACACACACACACACACACACACACACACATACACACGTTGAATAACGATCGCATCATGCTAACTTCTTCAGCGTCAATCCATGAAGTAATGTTTATTTTTTGCTTCAACTTGTACCACATCCAGGCTCTATGATACAGGTGATGGTGATGTGTGAGTCACAGAATAGGATTCATAGTAATTTCAGGGAAAACGAGTCTTGTGAACATTTACTTCTTGCTAGTACCCACCTGGGCTGACTTTGTGGGCACCCATTCAATCATCTATGTCCAGTCCAAAGACTGATAGTGTATCACTCTGTTCAATCTGAAGGGGCAGTCTGTTTCTGAGGTAGGACAGATGCTGAGTGATGAATCTGTATCTTCGTCCCATTTTATGTATTTGCCAGTAAAGATTTAGGTCTGTCGTTCTGGTATATGAGGAACTTGTGAAGATACAGAACGTCTCTAATGGCAGGGAAATCAAGGCATAAATCTCAAATCAAGAGTCTATAAGAAACTGAATAAAGGGGCAATGCTTCCAGTCTTAATTTCTCTCTTGGTAGCTCAGGATCCTTAAACCCATGATCATCTTAGTTAGGAACATGTGGGGTATTGGTACTTTTTTGATATGCCTAGTTGGCTATATCCCAAAGCCAACATTGTACTCAAAAACTGGCCTAGTCACTACTGAATAAAAGAGAACAATGACCACTTTAGATCTGGCCGATGTTTCCTTGGAAATTAGTTACACTAAGTAGAAGGATTGATTTTTGTACCGTTGCCACATGATGAGTAAGAGAGAGAGGGGGAATTATCAACATACGTCCCAAGGTGGATAACAATATTTTCATTTGGAAATGGTTATTTTTTTATGCTGTGTGCTGAAGGGGAAGAGATGTCTACCAAATGTGATAATATTGCACTTTTTTACATTTAATTAGAGCCCATTTTTAACACACCAGTTATCTGTGTGTGAGCTCATGCTGAAACTTTAGTTTATCAGAGGGAGACTTGAAAATGACCCCTAGTCTTCATCTGTCTGGAAATGTAGTTAGCCAGAGGTGTTAATTTCCAGCCTGGAGATCAGAAAAATAAATGGCAAAGAGCAGGGATCCCAACACTGTCCCTGAGGTGCACGGTTGGTCACCTTGATACTTTCTGATTAGGTACCTGGTATTTGCAGTGTGGGGTTTTGTCTTTTAACCAGTTTACTATCTAACTTTTCACATAATGATCTGTTTTAAAGCATGATGCTTATTTACAATGTCTGCATGGAGTATTGCGTCAAACACCTTGGACAGGTCAAGATATACTGTGAGAACAGCTTAACCTCTGTCAACAGCATGTATAACCATCTTGAAGAAGGTAGCCAAATTCATTAAGCAGAATCTTTCTGCGACAAAGCAAAATAGCTGCAGGAAAAAGTCTGATGAGGTTTTTGATATAATAGTTCATAAGTTAATTATAATATATTTTGTGGCTTTGCAGATCAGACTCATCAGATTGACGGGTTCATAAGTCTCACTGTTGGAGGTAGGGCCTCCCTTGTGGAATTGTATCACCATTGCACTGTTCCAAATTTCATGGAAAAAATCTGTATCTAAGCTTAGTTTAAGCAGTTTAAGGACTAGCTATGCTGGGGCATGACTAGTACTGTTTATTAAACAACTAGTTCTATTTGCAGGTCCCATGGAAGAAGTATTTTTGATATTAAGAAAGCACCTTCAGTAAGTGTTCCTTCATGATGATAGGGTGTTCAAGTAATTCAGGCATAAGTCTCTGAGGTGAAATTTAATACTGAATTTATTTGTTTGCTAATATATTAGCAATATCTATTGAGTCTGAGAAGGTGGCATCATTTTGAATAAGTTCAGAGCAATGTTGAGTGTTTTTCCTTAGTTTCCTAATATAGCTAAAGAAGGATTTATAACTGTCCTTAACTTCAGATCATAGCCTATGATTATGGGCTGCTTTAGTAGACCTACTTTTACAAGCTTTTAATACAATTTCTGATACTATTCATTATGGGACTGTTTTTGGATCTGCTGTAAAATTTAAGGAGTTTTTTTTTTACTTTTATTTTAAAGTTTAATTATGTTGAAGGACTACCAGAGAGATTTGTTTTTGAATTTCCCATCATATTTTAGACTGCTTGGGAATGCCAGTGCTATTAATTTATCTAAATGTGCACAGAACACCTTCAATAAGCTACTTGATATGTCATCGTCAGAGGTAAGGCTGACATGAGTGAATTTTAAAACCTCGTCATACAATCTGATGAGGTTAGTGGGCTTGAAATCCTTGAATTCCAAGACATTGGATGCAGGGGTTTTGGAGATTTTGAAGGTGCAAGTCACTAGTTTGTGGTGCATATTAACTGGAGAAGGGGATACTATGGGAATAGTGCATGAATTGGCTATAGTAGTAAGAACAAGATCAAGAATGTTATGTTCATTAGTGAGTTTGTTACCCATCTGAGTCAGAGAAATTGTTTATGAATTTTGAAAACTTCTGGCCATGCTCTGCACTGAATGTATAGGTGTTCCATTTTACTGAGTTGAAGTCTCCCAGTGTAATGGAGTTCTTGTTTAGAGATATTTCATTCAGTTCATTTAAAAATCTTACTTGATTATTAGGGGACATGGTGGGTGTACTGTAATGGGGTATATGATGACAGTTTGTCCTGTCTAGGGTGATCTGAGTTCTATGAGCTCTGATTGTGAATTTCCAGGAATCTACTTGGAGGTGCTATGGTCATTACCAATATGAGGATATCACCACAGTTTCCAGTGGGTCTGAAGACATTGTAGACATAAACCCCAGGTATATAGGAAGTGCCTTCTTTACATTTAAACCATGTCTCAGTAATTACTCAGCTATTGATGTTTCCCAAAATGCAGGAGAGCTTTAAGATCAGGCGTTTTGTTGAGATTTCTGGCACTGAGCAAAGTCACCTTAATGTGAACAAGTTTTTTGGATTAATATGCTTGTTATGCTGCAATGCCCATTAACTGAACTCTGCCTAAAAAGATACTATGGGAGCAGCAAAGTCTTTAGCCAATATGCAGAATACTTGGAACAAGAGGAACAGGCCATCTTTTGCGAACCAAGATGGACTATGGAGCATCTCGTCCCGTGCTCACACTTACAGGATCCCCTAAAATGACACCATCTATTTAACCAATTGTTGAAGCTAGCTATCTTTGCTTTATACCTAGGCAGTATTCTTGCAGGTAGAAGGATTCTACTTGGGAGCAACATCATACCTACATTTTCAATATGCATGGAGTGTTCCAATATGTCTCTCTACATGTCCCTTAGAGTGTTGCTTCCCAATTCATTCACTCTCACATGGACCAACTCCACATAATAGTCACATATGTCAGGTGAAATGATCTTTAGAACCCCTATGATGTCAGAGATGCTGCACCTGAAAGACAAGTCACCATTACCCTATCTCTGTTCAGCTAGTGAGAAGGGAATCTGTGTGCCTAATAACACCAGTAACACTGACTAAACAAGGTCTGGGAGAAGGAGGATATATGAGTACAGATGCAGCTCAAGACACCTGCATCTGTACAGTGCACTTTGCCATAGCACTAAGCATGGTGGCATGCTAAACCTCCCTAAAATACCTTATTTATATCAATGGAAACCAGCAAGAAAGCTCAACAGAGCACACCAGCCAATAGCAACACATTAGAATTTCCCCTCAGTAACAAGCACAAACCTAGAACTAATATTTTTCTCTTCTATTATCAGAAAAAAACAGTAATTTAAATTCAGAGCAAGATTACTAAAATCATCTAGAAACACTATATCCTACATTAGAATACTAAATATTTAGTAAAATCAAGCAAAAAAATCTTTTAGTCCATATGGTCCTGGCTTCAAAAATTGAGGCAGGTCTGGGTTGAATTGATCGCAATCTGGAGCCTTATTTGTAACAATGAAAAATAGCAAGAAAAAAAAGTCAACAGACCATGCCAGCCAACAGCAATACACTAAAATTCCACCTTGTTAGCTAGCGTGTCTAGAACTAGTTTATTTTTCTATTCTGCAACCAGAAAAGAAAATTAAACAATGTCAAGCAAAAGTCAGTTAGCCCAGGTGGCCTTGGCTTCAGTAGAAGAGTCAGATCTCCATTGTCTGTGATATCCTTATAGAATGGGAAGGCAATAGGAAGCACAATATCGCAGAGATGATTGGCACACTGTCCCTATTTACTGACAGAGAAATAAATGTAAAGCTGGTGATTGTAAGATATTTTTTTGGAGGAGCTTTACTCCTCTACATCTCCGCATTGCAAGGATTCAACATCACACCCACAATCTCTGTTTGCAAGATACATACCTGGAGAAAAGATAATCAATTTTTCTGTGAGTGGCTGCAATCTTGGATATAGTGTAGAGATCTGGGGTGAGAGGACATAATTCCCATAACAGAAAGCACAGTCCCCCTGTGGAAAGCTGCATTGTCACTTAGTAGTTCATTCTAAATGCTACCTATCAGGCAATGGTAGGCTCATTTGTGCTATGACTGGTGCAGTATGGTAAACATTGTGGAAATTACAAGAAGCTTAAACAATAGTACATGAGCACAGAAAAGAATGGAATGTTCTATTATTCAGCCACACTAAGGATCAGATCAGACCTAGCACTGATAACTGCAAAAGGAAGTACAGGGCAAAGATAATTTCTTCTGACTGGGTGTAGGGTAATGCGTTCTCATCAGCATCATTGTTCAGAAGCAAAAGCCCAAGCAGTCATGAACATATTCAAGCTAGAGCAGAGAGCTGTAAAGCTATGCTGTAAATTATTTTAAGAAGGTTAATGAGTATGATGTCAAAGATGAATCATTGGATAATGACTACAAACTGCAGAGAAAAAGGCATCCCATTTGTGTATCTGCTTACTCAGAGTGCAGCTCTTGGAAAGAACCAGGAGATAAGATGCATGGTTGGTGTCATGGAATTGGATTTTTAGAGGCAAGCACGATGTAGGAACTTGACTTTAATATCAGAAACAAATAACCTGACTAAGAAGGGGATCAGAATAGTAAAGACAGAATTTAGTCACTGGAAACTGTCTACTTTAATTGACATTCAGTTACACTGATTGACAATCACGGTAATGTGTTCAGAAGTGTCGCCTCTTCAGACAGTAGAAGACAAAGTACTTAATTTCACGAGTTATAATAAATACTTGTAAACTGATGCGCAGCCCAACACTTTGGATTCACAGTGTTTGGTGATCGGCTTGGAGTGGTTAAAACCAGTAATGGTATGGTACTCTGCTCCTGTTTTGGAGGCTAGCTAAGAATTCTTATCAACAGGTTTAAGTGCCTTACAAACGAGCATTTACATGATCACAGGAAAAGGCATAAAATAGCATCAGGGAAAAACTGCTCTCTCCTGTCAAAACATCATAGTCACTGATGTAAACTCGGAAGGTGAGAGCAAGAGCAGAAGAAGGTTAAAGGTCATTAGGAAAAAAGACAGTAATAATATATACTTATGGCTAAGGCAAAAGGAAAGTAGTAAGTAAGAATGTACACATTCATGTCAAAAAAGCTACCTGAAAAATCTTAATGGAAGTTTATGAAAAAACAGAGTGCAGTGGTACTGTTTCAATAGCCAAAGCATGGTAACCAGAAAACTCCGACTGAGATGTAAACATTTTAAGTTACATAGACTGCAGCAGGTCCAAAGGCTGAAACAGAGAAGGTATAACCCTTTTTGTAATGGCAGGAATTAAGTCAACAGAACACATGACTAAAAAAGGAGGAGGTCTTGTGTGTGTCTCTCAGGAAGCTATGAGTAGTAATGGCATTACAGTCTGTCTGTTATAAGGCTATATTCAGATCTTCTCCTCTGGATGGAAAACATGAAGAATAAATTTCATGGCATGTAATACATGCTTGAGAATAGTGACTTTAAAGGATGAGGGAGTTAACATGCGAAATCATAGCATCATAGGAGATTACTAGGCTATCAACCCAGAGACCATTTTAAACCTAGCTGTTTCATCCTAATATGATACCATAGAAATGCTAGTTAATACCCAAGATTGCATTTAGTGATAATTGTCCATATTCAGTAGGGTTGTGGGTGCTATCACTGGTAAGAATTTATGCTACCCCATCCACTTGTCCAGGTTCCTCTTGAACATTGTCATATAAGTGCTCTGTTTCATATAAACCGGTAGCTTGTTCCAAAGACGCGACAGTCAATGGGAGATGCATCTGTTCCTCCAGCATGTCCTATTTAAATTGCAGGCCATATTTAGGTCCCTGGAATAGGTAGCCTTAGTCCTGTTTGACTTACATATATGCAGCAAGTTCATTAGGTTATGGTCTTGTTGTAGGCCAGCATTTGTCTCCCCTATGAACTATATACAATACAGAGTATAGTAACAGGGACTTTAGTCGGTCTGTGTAAGGCACATGCTGGAAGCCCTTGAACTTCTTTGTTAAAAACCTCTGAGGTCTCTCTAATTGCAGAGGTGCTTAGTACAGTACATGCCAAATGGGGCATTATGCTCAATTATGGGCTGGATAAGTGCTTTACTAATCAAGTGTGCTACATAGAAAGCTTTCTGTATTACAGTAGACACATGGTGGCTGAAGTTAAGTTCACAGTCAACTTGTGATCCCAGGTCCCTTACCACTTCATAGGTACTTAGGGTACTGTTGTTGATTTGATAATGTGAAGGGACATTGTTTGCATTCAGTTTGAGACTTTGACTAATTCACCAGTCCTTGGTCTGCATGAATCCCTCCTGGAGTATACTGACATCATTTGGGGATTCAATTATCGCACATAGTTTGCAATCGCCTGCAAACTTGATCAACCACAACCCTTTAATTTTGATCTGAACTTCTGAGATGTATATACCAAATAGTAGGGGGCCCACAACTAAACCTGTGGCACCTTGCTGGTAACAGTTCTGCTGGTTGATGAAGAGTCAACCCTTTTGATAGTGTGTGTCTGATTTGTTAGCCACTTGGCAACCCATCTTACAACAAAGGAGTTTGCATTCAGTTTGCTAAGGTTATCAGTAATGTCTGAATGTGGGATTGTGTCAAAAGCCTTTGCCAAGTCAAGGTATGCTGTGTGCACAGACTTGCCCTCATCAATGGCCTTGGTCACACTTTCAAAGAAATCCACCAGATTTAACAGAGAGGATCTGCCCTTCACAAAGCCAGATTGGGTAGGATCCAGGGTTTGGAGGTCACCTATATCTTTATTTATGAGGTCCGTAATGATATGTTCTATGGCCTTACAGATGATTCTGGTCAGGCTTATGGGTCTGTAATTCTCCAGGTCTGTTGCTTGGCCACCTTTGTGGAGGGGAATAACTGTAGCTGTTCTCCATTCCACTGGAAGAAAGCCTGTGGTTAGACTATGATTGAAAAGGGGTAATTAGTGGAGATGCTAGTTCATGTTTTAGCCTGTTTAGAAGAGAGCCTGGGATGTCTTCTGGTCCCTTAGAGGCTGTGTTTTTTGCCTTGGACAGGGCTTTGAGGACCTGCTCTTCAGATATGTAGGGTGGGGGGATTGGGGGAAGGTTTGTTGTAAGTTAGGAAGGCATAAGGGAGTGAAATGTTCACCAAACCTATCTGCTAGCAGGTTCATTACCTCTGTGGGGCATTGGCCACTGGTTCTGCACATGCTTCGGTCCTACCCTTAGATTACGTACGTAGCTGTAAAAGGCCTTATGGTTATCCTTGGCTATACTTGCTAAGTTTCTCTCAAAGGATTTCTTGGAGGGTTTGACAAGTTGTCTTATTTGCCTGTTGAGGCTGAGGAAGATGCTTATCCATTGTTGGGACCTTGCCTTTGTTTTCTTGGACAGCAACTTTTTGTGTTTATTGTAAAATTTGTTGATAGTGGATGTCCACCATGGTCGCTTGTTTTTACATGGGGCTCTGGCTTTGATTCTGTCTGATACAGACAAGTTTATACACTTATGCAAGTGATTTTACAGAGTTTTAGTTTAAGCTTTGGTGTAGTTACCACTTCCAGCTTAGGATGAGGTTTGGAATGCATTTATACCTTCACCTACAAGGGTATACTTTGTCTTGGTAAAGTTTTTCAGTCTGATTTTTTCCTTTGTGAGTTCTGGTGTTCGTGCCAGCTCATGAGTGACTGTTTTGTGGTCAGTTTTAACTAATGAGGGTCCGACAGTTGTGGCAGTACATCTGTTTGACATTTTGGTGAGGTACAGATCCAGAATGTTTGTTCCCCTTGTTGGGGTATGGACAATTTGTTCCCGGGGATTTGAATTAACAAAGTCAAAGAACTTTTGCACTAGTGAGCTAGTGCTATTGTAGGTTTCCCAGTTGATGGTGGGATAATTGAAATCCCCCATAACCAGTGTGTTCTGTAAAATTTGGATTGTCTCCAGTTTGGACAAGTAGGTTTCATGGGCATCATGACCCATAGACAGGGATGTATAACTGGCAAATTTTAGAGTACTTGGGCAAAACCTCCATCAAAGAGTATAATCCCTTCTTGTTTCATTACAAGACCCAAATTTCAGACAGATGATGCTAGAATTATCTTGGATTATAGCAACCTTGGACTTGGAGTACTGAAACTGCATGGGATGGATGATTTAAGTTACTGAGGTGAGGCATAATTTAATAACAAATAGTCACCAAACAGTGTGATTTACAAACTTAAGCTCAGACTTGAGCTAGTCTAAAGTGAGGGCTCTAACTTTTGAAGGCCAAGCTTTGACTAAATGAAGCAATACCTCAGAAAAAATTCTATCAAAAAGGCATATAGATGGGTTGGAAAAATGATGCGGTACCTCAAAACTGCCATCACAATAGCAACAAGTCTTTTGAGAAATATATATGCTGTATGTAAATCAAAAACAAAACAAACAAAAAAAGACAATGAATCTCATACATGGTGGTATTAAGGAAGATGATGACATTTAATACGTGAAGAAAAATGTAGAACATTTAAGATAGAAACAGTGTCCAGTAGTTTAGAAAGATGCGTGAAAGACTGTCAGAAAAAAATGTTAATGAACAATTACATTTAAGAAAGGATGTAAAAGTCTTTTGTACATATATAGGTGCAAGTGAAGAATGATGAAGGGAGGAACAGTGAATTTATATATAATGGATACTGAGTGGTAGAACATGGTGATAAAAAAAAGGTTATGAAGGAAGAGAGAAATGATACTGAGAATCTACTAAAAAGTACACCTCAAATTAGGAATGTTTATCTGAATCCTTTTACAGCAGAAATAGATCCATTGCAAACTCCAAAAACTAGAGATATACATTCAACAGGGCCTGACTGGAATTATCCTAAAATTCTTTGAGAACTAACAAAAGAACAGGCAGCCCTGTTAACAAGACTTTTTAACAAGTTTAAAATGCCTGGGGTTTGAGTTGAGTATCCTCACCACAAAAGTAGAAATAGGGAGTTGAGCATCTATGGAAAAAAATGCTTGAGTTACAGTTTCTTTTTACTAGTAATATTAATTGGCATAGTGGTGATTGTTTTTTTTCAGTCTTTTGTGAGGCATTGCCTTGTTTTTCAGAATTTGTCTTACAGCCAGTTAAGGCAATATCCGTATAAGTAAGATTATTGACAGGGATTAGTCTTCTAATCTGATGAGTTCAAAGGATGTGTTGTAGGTGCATGGTATACTACAAATGATGCATTTATATTACAAAATATGTTTGTGTACACAAACAAAGCAAGGCATAGCTATTGAATATAGATACTTAATACTAGAAGGAGCAGGCCCTGTTTTTGGTGGGTGTGTTTTATGCAAATTTGGACATGAAGATTGAATTTAAGTTGCTTGCCAATGATAGTGCCCAGGAGCTGGGTGTGTGTTTCAATATTAATTGCAATATTGTCAAGAGATGTGATCCACTTTGTGGAAACCTTGCACATATATTTTTGCTTCTTTACATATAAATTTCTTTCTGTTTTCTCAGAGCTTTACTCCCCTGTTAAATATAAAAGTGAGAGTTGTATACAGAACTCATCTGAATATTTCATTTTCTCAGTGTAATTCAGACATTGTAGTGATATGAAAAAGTCAGGAGGACACTACTGTCTTAGCCAAATATTCAAATTAGTCAAAATGGTTTGTTTTTTATTCATATTATTTAAAATGTTTTATCCCATTTTGATAGTACCTCAGTATGACTTAATTGTAATTCTTCTTCTGGTTTTGTTCCGGCCTAGTTAGTTATGTGGCCACACTGCAATTTGTTCATTAATTGTGGCCATTTCCACATCCTACAAATCTTCAGCAAATGCATTTATCAAAATCCCACTAAACATTTGAACTGCAAATCATTCTTGTATGTATGTCTCTGCTTGGATTAAAAAAAAAACTAATCAAAAACATTCACAATTTTCACAGTTTGTGGTTAAGACATTATAATTAAGCATTCAAACTGCAATTTTGCAATGTTTTTCCATTTCTGTAAACAGATTTTAGCTTGTGAGAATTTTTAAATGGGATATGTGGAATAGTTTTATCATGAATAGAGTGAAGCTGCATCACAATGTTTTGAACAAGTAGACTATCACTAAGGACCAGAGACACAACATAATAAAACGTTACATGGGTGGGTACCACTTAAAACAGCAGAATTGTATCATTGTATTACTTTGCAAACATGTCAGAATTCTGTTTACAGTCAAAAACAAACGATGTTTATGAGCAATCGAAACACTAGTTTAACAAGCAGAAACATCAGTTTAACAAGCACCGTTAGCAATTACTGCCACATACTTTAGTGAAATTTAAAACAATTTTAAACAGAACATTGTGAAACATTTCAAACTGTAATTTATATGTATATATATATATATATATATATATATATATATATATATATACACACACACACACACACACACACACACACACACACACAAAATATATATATATATATATTTTGGTACCCCCCCCCCCACCCACCCACAGACATACCTCTCTCATTTTATGTTTTGTGCAACTGCCTTTTCATGACTATAAAGGGCTTGTGAGCCAGCCCAACCATCTGGTTCAAAATGGAAATAAAAAAAATATGTTCTGATTACTGCTTTACCTCTCTTGGGTAAGCGAGAACTGACTCCTAGCAAAGGAAGCATTGGGAAAAATTAGCAGAGCCCTGTCTAAATGGATTACCACACATACAAAGTTAAGGGCACTTAAGAAAGATTGCCAATTCAACAATAAGCATATCTTTGGATGTAGAAGAAAACTGGATACCCCAGCAGAAGCACACACAGTTACAGAGGTGACCTGCAGACACTGCACAGAAGACATCCTGACTAAGAACTAGGCATGAGAATTCAGTGGTGCTTGTTTTGTATATCCAGTTATCCTTGCCCTATATTTTAAACATACAGAGTGAAATGGTTATTTCAGCAAAGTGTGTGCTTTTTAAAAAAATATATATAAAATAAGCAACTTTCCTAGTTACTCATTACTTTCATGATAATAGGTTGTTATAATCAGACCTATTTCCAGCTGAATAACCGTTACTGGCAAAATGCTACTTAACACTGTGTGTGCATGGGGGAGGGGGGAAAAGTCCATTAAAGTATGGCTCTAAAAATAACCAGTATCTAGTAAAGGTATGCCTTACATTATTCACTGTTATTATGAAGCTGTTATGTCTTGTGCAAAATCTAGGTCACCAATGTAAATGACTGAACGTTTATTTGCTTCCCATGTTCTATTAAAAGAATCTGTCCCTTCTGAAAAGTGCAAAATGTGGCCAGTAAAGTTTGCATGTGTGTTCATTTTAAATTTAGTTTCAAAGTCTATTTTTCTTTACCTACTTATTATGGGTCCACTTCTAAATTTCGAGATCCCATGATCTCGACTTTCAATATCTCGAAGCTATAATGTCGAGATTGTGGAATCTTGAAACTATAAAATAAAAAAAAAATAAAACAAAATTGATGACAACATTTAAAAACATGTTTTTGCAGAGGGGTAAGCCCTCCTGTACCCAGCACACCCCCTGCAACCTAAATATACTAATTCCGAGATCGCTGTACAGTGAAGAGAATGGTAATGTAGATCGCTATACAGTGCGGAACGGGAACATTACCATTCTCTTCACTGTAGTGTGATCTCGGAGTTAGTATATTTAATTTTCAGGGGGTGTGGGCAGTGCAGGGGGGCTTGACTCCCTGCAAAAACATGTTTTTAAATGTTGTCATCTTTTGTTTGTTTTACAATTTCGAGATTCCATAATCTCAACATTATAGCTTTGGGATGTTGAAAGTCGAGATTGTGGGATCTCGAGATTTCATAGTGGACCCCTTGTTATACATATCTTAGTCACTAGAACTAGAATTTATTGTATTTTTTAAACATTAGACTTCCTGATGGTGGGCCTGTATTTGTAAGTGTGGGAGTTTTTACCCTCTTCGCATGTAGTTGAATTGTCTTGTGGTATAGGTTCATAGGTTGATACTAGGCTATCTGCGCGAAGGCATTTATAAGCCTAGCCAGAATGTGTTGGCTTTCGCTGCCCCCTTAGATTTGTTCCTGTGCCTCTGTCCAGCAGAGCCACTGAAGTGATCCCCGAGGTAAACTTTCTGTTTCCCATCCACTCGTCAAGATTTCTTCTGAAGAGTGTTAGTGAGGAGCTCTGCCTATTGTAGATTGGGATCTTGTTCCAAAGCATGGAAAGTCTCTGGGACAGGAATCTATCCCTCCAGCACGTCCTATTTATTGTTGTGGTGAGGTTTAGTTCCCTAGAGCATGTGGCTCGAGGGGATAAGGTTTTCTTTAAGTAGAGCATGTCCATCAGTTCTGGGTTGGACATGGCCTTGTATGTCAGGCAGAGATCATCTCTGAGTAGGCGGTATGCAACCGAGTACAACTGGAGTTTCTTCAGTCGAGCTGCATAGGGGATCTGTTTGAGGCATAGGGGATCTGTTTGAGGCCAGTGATTCTCTTGGTGAGGTACTTCTGTGGTCTTTCCAGCTGTTGTTGGTGTCTTGTAAGGTACATCCCAAATGGGGTGTTGTACTCTATGATGGGCCTGATGAGTGATGAGTAGATGGGCACAATGACCTCTTTTGATCTGGATGCGAACCCTTTTGTGATTATGTGGGCTACGTAGAAGGATTTTCTAACCACTTTGGCAATGTGATTATCAACGGTGAGATTACTATCTACTTGGGTCCACAGATCTCTTATTACGTCTTCCGTATTTAGGGGACTACCACCTATGTGGTAGTTTGTGGGTACTTTGTTTTTTCCACAGGGGATGAATATGCACCTTTTGGCATTTAGCTTGAGGCCATGATTTTGACACCAGGTATCCATCTCAGTGAGACCCTTTTGGAGGATGCCTGTGTCAGCCGGAGAGTCATTTATAGCCCTAGTTTGCAGTCGTCTGTGAACTTGGTCAGCCATAGTCCTCCTGTGCTTGCCTGTACCTCTGAGAAGTATATGCTGAACAGGAGGAGTCCTAGGACTGAGCCCTGGGGAACGCCAATTGTAACTGGTTTAGAGTCGGACCTAGCTCCCACAACTCTCACCATGTGGGTTCTGTCCGTGAGCCAGTTGGCAACCCATCTTGTGATGTAGTGGTTTATGTTCAGGCTGGTGAGCTTGTCTATAATACCAGAATGGGGAATGGTGTTGAAGGCCTTAGCGAGGTCTAGGTAGGCTGTGTGTACCACCTTTCCCTCATCTATAGCCTTGGTAACTATCTCAAAGAAATCCACCAGGTTTAAGAGGCATGATCTGCCCTTAGCAAAGCCAAACTGGGTAGGGTCCAGTGTTTTGAGGTTCCCAATGTCTCTGTTAACGAGTTCCATGATGATGCGCTCCATAGCCTTGCAGACCAAGCTAGTCAGGCTTATAGGGCGATAGTTCCCGGGGTCTGTTGTGGCTCCACCTTTGTGGAGTGGAATAACCATTGCTGTGCACCACTCTATGGATATGTAGTCTGTGGAGAGGCTGAGTTTGAACAGTGTGTTTAGGTGAGGGGTTAGTTCATCTTTGAGCTTGTGTAGGATGCAGCCTGGGACACCGTTTGGTCCCATTGATGCTGTGTTTTTGGCTTTGGAGAGGCTGTTTTAACCTGAGTGTCTGTGATTTCAGGGACTCTACATTCTTCTGGTATGGTTATGGGTCCTTTTGGGAGTGAGAGGGGGGGTGAAGTTTGTGCTGAGCCTGTCTGCAAGGATGTTGGCAATATCAGTCAGTTCAGTGTATTGTGTGCCATTCTGCACTAACTCCGAGCAGATTTGAGCAATGCCACTTAGATTCTTGACATAGCTAAAGAATGCCTTGTGAATATCTTTGGAGTCCTTGACAATTTTTCTTTCAAAGCTCACCTTATATGATTTTATGAGGGATCGTAGTTTCTTGCTGATACTGATCAGGGATGTCTTCCCTTCTTGGGATTTTACTCTTTTCTGTACTAGTTTCCTCCTTCTATTGTATAGCTTGTTTATGGCAGGAGTCCACCAGACTGCATTGCTTTTCTTGGAGGAGTGAGTCTTGGTTTTGCTTATGATGGCAGGATCCATGCATTCTTGTAGCTGCCCATAGAATGCATTAGTAAAGGATTTTGCAGCTTGGACAGTGTTATCCTTCAGCATGGGGGACATTGAAACTTTCCACCTCGGTCTTAAGTAACGTGAAGTTTGCTTTTGAAAAGTTTTTCACGGTGGTTGTCTTGTCCTGGGGTGGGGGCGAAATATGGATATCCAAAGTGATTTGTTTATGGTCAGATCTAACCAGCGAGGGGTTGACCTTTGGTGTGGAACACCGGTCGCCCATGTTGGTGATGACCAGGTCCAATATGTTGCCACCTCTGGTGGGAGTGCTGACCAGTTGAACCAGGGCGTTTGAGTTTATAAATTCTAGGAAAAGTTGGGCAAGGGAGTTAGTACTTGAGTAGTTCTCCCAGTTAATGTTTGGGTAATTGAAGTCACCCAATATTAGGTTGTTTGGTAGGACCTTTATGTTTCCCAGTGTTTTCAGAAATGCAGAATGGGGGTCCTGGGACATGGTGGGTTATCTGTAGCAAGCTACAATTTGAATTGAAGTTTTGCCCATTGTTAGTTGCACATGGATGATCTCTGAAGCATCATGCTGTGTCACTAACCTGGAAGTGTGGGTATCCTTGATAAATATGGATACGCCCCCACCTTTTGTATTTCGGTTTGGGTTCTGTGGCCAAAATGTATGGTATGAGTTGTAGCCTGTTAGTGCTGGGGTGCTCTCTGGATCCTTAAACCAGGTTTCTGTTACTGCACATATATTGATTTTCTCCATACTGAGGAGTGCCTCGAGTGCATGCATTTTGAGGTTTAGACTTCTGGCATTGAGTAGCATTGCCCTCAGTTTTTTGTTACTTCTGCTATTTACGGCAGTGGGTTTGTCTTTTGAGCCTTGCCTAAAAAAGGCACTATGGGGGTGGCAAGAGCCTTGGCCACTATTCAAAAGCTTAACGGTGACAGGTGCAAGCCATCTCTAGCGAAGCAGCGTGGCTTGTCGAGCATGTCATCCCAGGTGGACAGACACTGGATTCCCTTTGAATGACACCAGAAACTTAGTCAATTGTTGAAATCAAGAATTTTTTCTTTATACCGTGGTATCATTCTTGGAGAGGGCAGGATGCTACTCAGGGTCAGAGTCATACCGGCCTGGGCTACATGATCAGAGAGATCTTCCATGTCTCTTTTCATGTAGTCCAGGGAGGTACGGCTCAGGTCATTCACACCAACATAGACAACGACAGAGTCATATTTGTACTTGTTCTGGAGTGAACTGAGTGCTTGTGTTATGTGGCGGAGCCTGGCACCCGACAGGCAGATAACAGTAACCTTCTCCTTATTCAGCCTAATGAGTGGGACGTCAGTGTACCTGACTATAGAGTCACCTATTACTAATATATCGGGTACGTTATTTTGCCTTAAGGGCTGTGATTGCATGGCACACTGGTTTTGTGAAGTATGCATTTCATGGTTTGTGTTGGTGGGGTGGAGGTTGCTTGGATGTTTGCTTTGGAGGTCTCTGTCAGTTTCGCAGATTTTTATTTAGAGTCTCCGAGTATGTTTTCATGTATTCATGTGTGTTTTTTGTCGGTGCTGGTTTAATGGGTCTGTTTAAGACTGGTGGTGTGATGCAAGTATTTCCCTTCTCCTCTTGACTATCTGATCTAGTCTTGGGTTGAGAGAGCTTAGCCTCTAGTTTGGCTGTATAACTGCATCTCTTGCATGTATTAGTGTTTGGTGGTAGGAGGAGGGGGTTGTCTGTGTACATGAGGCAGTTGTAACATTGCCTCAAAATGCCCAGATTCACCAGTTGGACTGGAGAGTACACCTGAAACTGCCCTTTGGACATGCCTGGATAGGTACAGTGATCTGTTTTACTGGATGGCTGGTAAGGTCGATTACAATTATTTATGCTCATCTCTTGAGAGACTTGCTTGGCTACAAACATCTGCATTGCAAGCTGAAGCTAAGTGAAACTCTCAGTAGTGAATTTTAGTCTTCTGTTAAGTACAAATTTGCAGTTTTAAAAGTACTGTATTTTCAGTTTTTCTGTTTCTTAATTGTGTGTTTCTGAACAGTGTGCTGTGTGTCTCTCTACAGTTAGTTCCCCACCCTCTCTTCCTGTTCCTGTGTTGGTATTAGTGTTGGTGGCTCTGGAATTGCCCGCCCCTCCTGTAAGTCTGTATTAGAACACTCCTCCTGGGTCCATCTCATTTGCTCACTTAACTGAGTCCAGTTAGATCATATTCTGAGTCTAGTGTTCACTCTACTTAAAACAGAGAGAAGATTTGAGAAGGCCAGCACACTTAGGTTCTTCCTTCCTCTCTTCTTGCCCTTAAAAAAAAAAAAATTGCACTTTATTCATTTTCTTTCACTGTATTTGTGTTTCCTCCTACTTTATTTTGCTTTTCTTAAAAGTACTCAATTTTATTTATTCTGCTGCATTTATTACTGCTTGGTCGTAGCCTGATTAAATTGTAACTGTTATTCTAAGTCTTTTGGTTTAAGCATTTGGCTTCATACAGGCTGTTTTACATTAAGAAGGTTTCTGGTCTGCATTGTTGTGGCAGGACAGGTAGCGTACATCCTTCTAAGCTGGGAATTGCTGATTGAAGGCTCAGTGTCTGCTATTCTGAAAGTGTATTAGTTCTGGTTTAAGCACTTGGGCTTCAGGCCAGTTATTCTACATTAAGAAGGTTTGTGGTTTGCACTCTTGTGGGAGGAGAGGCTGCATTTTGCCCTTCTGAGCTGGGAACTTCTGGTCACAGGCTTATTGTGCCTGCTTATTTGAACTGTTTCTTTCTTAAATTGGTGCGCCTTGTTGCTGTAGCATAGACCAGATTCAGGCCTGCTGAATCTAGCTTTATTTGTATAACTTGAGCATTCATCCAGGCCATCTTTTTTAGGAGAAAGTTCCCCTGCACCCTAGTAAGCAGGGGTGTACAGTTAGAACTTGTCTGATTGAAGACTGCTGGAACAGGGCTCAGTTTTGAGCTTTTTTCTGGTTAATTGGGTAACTTGTTTAAATCAGTTTGTTCGTTTTCTATTGTTTTACATATATATATTGCACTTTATTCATCTGCTTTTACTGTATTTGTGTTTCTTCCTACTTTATTACTGGGGGCATTGACGACAACTCTGATCTGCGATATATAACAATAAGTATCCTTTTCTGTGCTTTTAAACTGTTTTTTTGAGTGTATCTGCTTTATTTTCTGAAAAAAAAAAAAATATATATATATATATATATATATGCTTGCTTCTCACCTTTCTAAGCTATTATAGTCCAGTTGTCAGGTTAGTGCTGAATTCAGGGCTGTGTTACAAATCTCTGTGCTTGCCCATACCTTACTTGGATAGAAGGAAGTTTCTCTTTTCACCTGTGAGAGAGGGGAGCTTTGAGCAGCCTATCTGTCCCTGGAGGAGTGGTTTCAGCACAGAAATTAGTAGTTTATTGGCCATTTTGGGCTAATTTCTATCTCTTTCATTTCCCTGCTATAAATACCGCATTTGCCCAGTTTTGTGTGCCAGGCAGCGCCGGTTAGCTAGGGTAAAACTATTCCCGGCTCCACAAAGACTCCTCTTCAATCTTTCCCTTGGAACTAGACAAACTTTCATCTTAAGCACTCAATTCATTCATTTGTCAGCCCAGCACATGCTCAAAACGTATAGCAAGCACTTATAAACCCTAGCACTAGACCCTCCTGTACTGTACAGAAGGACAAGGCTCTCTATTTGACCTTACCAGCCATCCAGTAAAACAGTTCACTGTACCTATCCAGGCATGTTCACATTTGTAAATATTCTTCATATTGATCACTGCTGCCATAGCCTTAGGTATATGTGTTATATCTTGACAGGGAGATAATAGCCAGCCAGCTTCCAAAGCTTCGGGGCACCTTCTACATGCCCAAACAATCAAGCAGCTCAGACTGAGCTGACTAAAAGGCAAGTTTGGGCATGATCCCTTCAGAGCTTTATTTCTGCTGTGGATTACACTCATTTGAGGCTTTTGAAAATTGATGGTCAGCTTGTGCTGGGCTGATAAATTCCCTTAGGGGGAAAAAACTTCCATCTTCAGTCTTTCTTTTTTTTTTTAACTGATGTATTTTAATGTTTTGTCTTGAGACTGTAACATATTTAATTTTTTTAAATAGAGAGCACTTGTTATTTCTGTTGTTTCAAAAGTAGTGTTATATAACTGATAAACTATTTTCTGAGGAGAAAATGGGTTTATTTTAAGGTTGTGGGGCTGCCATAGTATTTCAAAGGGCTATTTATTGTGTTTTTGTTATCCCCCCCCCCAAAAAAAAGTAACATTTGTGGGTTGGTAGTTTTACTGTCATTGTTGCTTGTTTTCCCCAAGACAGAGGCACCATTTTCGGCTTAACCATGGAATAGATTGTCACTGCCATGGTCAGCCTTTCTTCTAGCCACAAAAAGAAAAAGGTAAGCAAACAGCCTTTGTCACCAGGGCAGGTTAGCAGTTTTTCTCAGCTGCAGATAGGTATCTCTGCTGTGGCCATTTGTTGTACCTCAAACCACTCATATTTTGCCCGGCTCCTTCTGGCATAGCACCTACAGCCACTATGGACAGGTGGTTAGCCATGTCCATTGTGACTGTTGAGATCTCCTCAGTGGGCAAGGGAGAACCACTATTGTCAGTCCTGGGAGGGAACAGGGATGCCTTCCCTGTTGTGTCAGAATGCTGTGCCCATCCCCGGAGAAGCAGCTGCTGCCATCAATAACACAGTTGGCCCATTTTTCTGTCATAAACAAAACAGAAAACCAAGCATGTATCTACTCCTGCTCAAATTTCTTTGAATAGGAGCAGTTTGCGAGTACTAACTCAATGATTTATTCAGGATATTGATTCTCTTTGCAGAGTAGTTTCCAGTAAAAGAGGGATGCTTCCTTTCCTGAAGAAGGTCTATATTCTGAATCTGAACAGGAATATAGAGGGATAGAGTCAGGCTTTTGTCCTTAGATTTCAGATTCAGACTCAGAGATGAGCTCACTTTCTGATTCACCCTGTGGAGGTTTCTTTTTCTCTGAGACTATGGCTAAAATGTCACAGTGTTTTCAGTGGGAAAACACAGAGGTTTCTTAGTCCCGCAAAAATACTATGAGTTGTTAAAGAAGGATTTTCCAGAACCTAAACCCATTTCTCCTGTCATGTCCTGTCTTTGGAGGATGTGTGTCTTACTGTCTGCAATTATCCTGATAGTCAGCCAGCTGTCTCTACTATAAAGTTCCTCAGTATTTTAGTGTAGTGGGTTGGTGGACTTGATACAGAATCAGAATTGCCTGGACATAGTAAAGCCTTGCTGAGTCTAACTGTGTTGGCTGCCAAAAAAGCAATTACTAGAAAATGGAAATGAAAGTCTAGACCAACTTTATTGGAAGTAGTAACTATAGTAACAGAGATAAAATAACTGGAATTGGGATTTTTAGAAAAGGGAAGGAGTAAACTACATAGGAAAAACTGTGAATTGTGGGAACAATATATGCAGAGAAGGAATGAGGTTTAAGAGGCAGGCTCTGAATGAGCCATATGATGCTTAACTGACAATGACTGGATTATAAGTGATGTATAATGTTTGCAGCTACAGTTGCTTCAATGGTGTCTGTGATGTATAATGTTTACAACTAAAGCAGTGTCAAAAATCAATGCTGTTTGTTTTTCATTTAGATAAATGTCTATGTCATATGTGATAATTTAATAAAAATGTCGAGTGGAAAAAAAGTTCCTCAGTCATTTAATTTTTTTTCTCACTATTCCCAATGTGACTCAGCAGCTGCAGCCTTAGTTGACTCCTCTGCTGCTAAGCCCTTAGATAATTCCAATCCTACTCTTTCTACTAAGGATGAAAAAAATACTGATAGGTATGGGGAGAAGTGCATATAGTCTGCAACTTTGAATTTCAGAATTTTAAATTGTCATTCTCTTATGTTAAAGTTTATTCTAGCATGTTGTAAAAATGAGGAAATCTTTAGTCTACAATTTCTTCTTCTGAATAAAAATTTGCTTTAAATAACGTAGTTTCTTGTATTGCACAGGTCACTACTCATTGTTTGCAGTATGTGTATGACTCTGTTGATACTTCTTCCAGGGCTATGGCCACTGGTACAGTTTTCAGTAGGTTTGCTTGGCTGGATTCTCAGAACCTTCCTGATGATGTTAAAAATGAAATTTAAAATTTTCCCTTGGATAGAGATTTAGTGTTTGGTCCCTGTGATGTAGAGGTGATCAGAAAGTGTGAAGAAAGAGCCAAGCTGATCTAATCTGAATGACTATTCAAGAAACCTTGTAACACTCTACCACCCTGGCCCTCTTTCTCTTCTAGAAGGTCTTAATCTCCATTTTAATCTTTGACAACAGATTGTTTCAGACAAACTGGATCTGAAAATCATTCATTTGGTTTACAGATGGCAGTGGGAAGAAATTCTTCTTTTCCAGGGGTCATTCCTCATCCTTGTTTCTATCTGTGCTTCATCAGATGCAATCCCAAGGAGTAATAGAACTAGTTCTGCCTTCCCAGGTGGGGATATGGTTTTATTCAAGGATGTTCTTAGTCCTAAAGAATGAAAATGTTTGGAGACCAGTTCTGCATCTATCTTTCCTAAACCTGTCTGTGATAGTGCCCACATGCAAAACGATGTTACTTTGCAGCCTTTTGCCTCATCTTCGTCTTTCAATTTTCCTGGTAACACTAGATTTAAAAGATGCTTATCATCACTTTTTATTCATCTAGACTTCAGGCTTTTCTTAAGGTTTTGTGTGTCGGTATCACATTATCAGATATAGCAAGTGGGTTCACAAAGTGCCTAGCTCCAGTTATAGCTCATTGCAGGCTACAGGGTATCTGCATTTTTCCATATTTAGACAACTTGCTTATCTTTGCCAAGTCTTTTTTCAAAATGTCAGGAATCTCTCTGTTGCACAAGACATCTCTTGCAAAAGCTGGGATTCCAGAAAAATATTCAAAAGTCTTTCTTGATTCCTTCACATAGGATTGTGTTCCTGGGATGTCAACTAGACATCTCAGTTCAAAGAGCTTTTCTTCCACAGGAAAAAATAATAGATATTTATTTAGATCTATTTCTAAGGTTTTCCAATCAGACTTCAGTCACTGCAAGGGAATACCTCAGGATTTTGGGTCTAGTGGCATATATGATTCTCATAATGCCACTGGCAAGAGTCCACAGGAAAAAGGTATAGTGTTATCTGAAATCTCTTATGTCCCAGCATCAACACCCTTTATCTTTCCAGATCTCAGTACATGAGTTTGTCAGTAGAGAAATCACTTGGTGGAGAGAAAAGATATGCTTATATCAAGACCTCCCCTTCTCTGTCCTTGCACCAAAGCGGTCAGTCACCATAGATATTTCAGACTTTGCTTGGGAAACAGTTTCAGGAGAGATAAAAGTGCAGTGGATATGGGACACCAAGGACAGACACAAGCACATAAATATCAAGGAGATGTTTGCCTGATCAAGGCACTCAATTCTCTGAACCATCTTTGGTCCCTGGAACCTCTTCAAGTGGTTACAGGCAATACCACAGTGATTTGGTACAGCCACAAGCAAAGGGGAACAAGGTCTTACCCCCTTTGCAGACTACCCAAATTAGCTTGGCATATAGTTATACAGGAAATAACCAAACCAAAAACCAGGAAGCAGAACAGCCAGCAAATAGTCGGTAAAACAGAATACTTTAATCCAGTTGAATAAGTGCTTTCGCTCAGAAAATTCTGAGCTTTTTCAAGTGACCTTCACTTGAAAAAGCTCAGAATTTTCTGAGTGAAAGCCCTTGTGTTTAAGGCTTATTCAACTGGATTAAAGTATTCTGTTTTACCGACTATTTGCTGGCTGTTCTGCTTCCTGGTTTTTGGTTTGGTTATTTCCTGGTTTTGTGCACATCTTGGTTATTGGATTTTTTCATATAGTTATACAGCACAGTCCCATGCTTCAGGCATCCTACATTCTGTCAGAGCAAAACTGTGTTGCAAACACTCACAAATGAAAACTAACTCTTGGCATCTTCTCAGATTTTATCCATCTGCGAGTAGTTCCTTAAGTAGACCTCTTTGCCTCCTTTCTGAACAATCAGCTAGCAAACTTCTGTTCCAAGATTCCATGTAAGAAGAACTGGAAAACTGATACCTTTTCATTTCTTTGGATAGGGATATTCCTGTATGCCTTTCAACCCTTTATGCTAATATCTAGGGATATGTCTGAAGATTCAGAAGGAATAGCCACAAGATCATTGTGGTGACTCCCTCTTGGCCCAGGCAAACATAATTATATCTTGGTTTGGAAATGGCCAACAGCAATCACCACAAGCTTCCTCAAAGAATGGATCTACTCACGTAAGAATAGAGGTGTTTGATACTCCCCAACATCAATCATCTTCAACAGACTGCCTGAATGATAGAGTTTTAATTCCTTTTAGACACCTGTTTTCTTCAGACATGCAGCAGGTACTAAGGCAAGAAAGCCTGCTACTAGAAAAACATGCATTTGTCAATGGAAAAGGTTTTATAGTTGGTGCCAACAACAAAACCAGAACCCATGCAAGGACCGTTGTTGTCTAGTTTCACATTATTTGTGTGAGTTACTATCCTATGGCCTTTCTTAGTCCTCTATCAAGGTTCATTTATCAACCATATCAGCATGTCTGCCCATTGACCCTCCTCTTTCAAGGCAGTTGCATGTAAAAATTTTCTTGAAAGGGGTTTTGCATAACAGGCCTCCAAGTAAAACCGGTGCTCCCTCCTTGCAATCTTCATTTTGTGTTAGAGAAACTAACACTTGTTCTGTTTGAACAAGCTAATGTGGCTGACTTGAGGTTCTTAACATGGAAAACAGTGTTATTACTTGCTCTGATGTCTGCAAGAAAGTTATCTGAGTAGCAAGCTCTTATGGTGAGTTAACCTAACCTCAATTTTCAGAAGGACAAATTTCTTTGAGAACTAATCCTTCTTTTATGTCTAAATTAGTATTTTTGTTTACTTTAAGTCAAATTATCCATCTTCCCATCTTCTTTCCTGAACCTAAAAATGAGGGAGAAAGGACACTCCATACCTTGGATGTCCACAGACAACTCCGATAGTATCTTGACAGAACTAAATCTTTCAGATCATCAGATCTATTGTTTGTTTCTTGTGAAGGTAAAAGAAGAGACAACTGGTGTCAAAACAGCCTGTTTCCAAATGGTTGTCTAAGGCTTTTATCTTTTGTTATACTCACCATGACAAATCCATTCTGAGCTGAATTAAGACCCATTCTACAAGGACCTTTTTGGAAAGGTTGAATTCTGGAAGTATTCTAGAAGCTGCTACTTGGTCTTCTGTACATACTTTTACAAAGCACAATAAGCTGGAATCCTTCTCTAGGTCTGGATCATGCATCGCTATGACCATTCTCCAGGGGCTTCTGGACTCTTCTCCTTCCACCTCCCAAATTTTGTTAGCTATGGTTATCTACCCATATACCTAAGGCTATTGTGGCAGTTATCAATATGAAGAATATAGTACAGTTGTGCAAGTTGAACTTACCATAACAGTAGATGTTTGACTGATCACTGCTGCATTATCCACTCCCTCCCTCCATCCACCTTGTGTTTTGGTTTGTTTTCTATGCCATGGTATGGACATTTTTTTTGCCTTGTCCTTTAACGACTGAGCCTCCCTCTCTCTACTGACAGGAAAGATCTGAAGGGCTTCATGCCTCGACTTTTCTTTAAGTCAGCTCGAGCTGCTTGACCGTTTGGGCACATGGAATATACCCTGAAGCTTGGCAGGATGTAACCCATATACCTAAGGCTACTGCAGCAGTGACCATTGAACATCTACTGTTATGATAAGATGGTAAGTTGACCTTCACAACTGTCCTTTCTTATAGCTTTCTCAATATCTGTCATACATTTTACTACCAAGTCACTTGCATCAGCCGATAATGAAATCATAGTTCTGTGTGTTTTTTCACTTTTTTCATATAATTGATTGGATTGTGGGCTATTTAAGGAAGAGCCATTATCTGATTTTTGTAATTTTTTTTTTTAGCTGTGTGATAAGGATGCAATGGGTTCTACATCTGTTAATCAATTCATACTTATCATTGGCAACAAATAGTCTCCTAAACATTTGGTTTAGCATTCATCCAGGTTACTTTCAGAATCAATTTGCCTCACAGCAAGAGGTTCTCCGGTTCGATTCTCGACTGAGGTGCCTTCTGTGCGGAGTCTGCATGTCCTCCCTTTGGCTGCATGGGTTTCCTCCGGGTGCTCCAGTTTCCTCCCACATCCCAAAGACATGCTGTAGGTGGATTGGACACTCTAAATTGGCCCTAGGCATGAGTGTGTGCGTATGTGTGCCTTCTGTAGAAGGCTGGCAACTTGACACCGTAAAACTCCACTGCCAGTCATGAGCGGACAGGTGATCTGCTGTGGCAACCCCTAACCAGGAAAAGCCGAAAGAAGAAGACTTTCAGAATCAATTATCTGGGCAGGTACATGTGCTGGATATTGTCCTGCACAGAAAATTGTCTTTCAAATAGTTCTCGATCATGACATCTGTGATTAAGAATAAGATTTTTTCTGTCGCCACTATTTTTATTTTTACTACCCCTGGTCTGCTCTTCATTTGAACAGTTTTTATGTTCCATTTTGTACAATTCATTTGGGACTATGATTATTGTCCCTTTCAGTAATTACTGTTACCTAAAACATTTAGCTTATGTTTACAATTGTCATGCCTTTTTGTAGTCACAGCTGCTGAGACATCAGTTTTTTTTTCCTGTCTCATGCATTAGTCTTGTGAAATTACCTTGCCTACTCTAAGACACTATCTTTTTTCCATTTCTGAAATGTGCTTCCTATAAATTTTCGGATCTGGAAACGAGACTCCCATTGTCCTCTGCCAGACTGTTTTTTTCTTCTTTGTAGAAGCTGCCAGATGCAATGATCTGTAGCTGACAATGCTCTCCTTTCCTTTATTATACTGCACCTTAAACTGAGAAGGCGATAGTCTCAATGACTGCAGTAATAACTGACCGAAGGAACTGGAGGTAAACTCCTTGCCAGACAAGAAGTTATGAAAATATTCTTAGGCCCAAACTATTTCCACTGGGTCTTTCTCTGTTAATAAATACCTGATGATTTCCTTCCATATCACTATTGTAGTATTCTTATTTTTATTTGTGTAAATTACTCATGCTGGCTTACAGATTCTTCTGTTAAAGCTCACCTTTCCGCTAATTCTGCTTGTCTGCCATTAACTCTCCCTTTGGGTTCTAGGTTTGAGATCAAACAATTTCTTAAGGGTGTACCTCATATCAGAACCCCCCCCCCCCGGAACCCTATTCCACCTTCCTGGGATCTTAATTTTGTTCTTGAAAAATTGACCCAGGCTCTTTTTGAACCTACAGCTTCAGCTTCCTTACAACACTGTACATGGAAGACTGTTGTTCTTTTGGTCCTTAAGTTGAGAGAGTCTGAACTCCAGGTTCTTATGGCTGTTCCTTCTTGTTTAGTTTTTTATAGGAGCAATGTGTCTCTTTATACTATTATTTATTACAGTCTTCTGTTTCCAGCACTTGATTTACTTTCTGTCAGGCAATGCTTAAGGAAGTAGGTTGTTCTGTTCTTTCATTGACTGATTTCAATTCCAACTGTGAGAGTGATAAAACCATGTTCTTCTTTTATACCCAAGGTGGTTAATGATTTGTCTCTTAGTCGGTCTATTAATTTGCCATTTTTTTCTTTTTCCATAGTCTGTTAGTAAGATGGTGCTTCACACCTTGGATTTGCATAGACAGCTCATATATTGTTTAGATAAGTCTAACGCCACTTACAAGTCTGAGCGACATTTTATTTCCTTTCATCCCAGATCTCTAGGTTTGGCTGCTTCTAAGCAAACCATTATTTATTTATTTTACTTTTGTTTACCCGGAAAGTCCATTGGATAAAGGTCTTTTTTCAGTGGAGGCCCAGGGAGAAAAGCTCCACTGCTAAGGTACAAGTATAATAAAGATAGATAAAAATTAAAATTCAATTAACA
Organism: Protopterus annectens; assembly: GCF_019279795.1. Taxonomy (NCBI): domain Eukaryota; kingdom Metazoa; phylum Chordata; order Ceratodontiformes; family Protopteridae; genus Protopterus; species Protopterus annectens. The sequence continues at coordinate 1,191,326,025 of NC_056741.1, forward strand.
TAGACAATAGTGTTACATCAATGAAAACCAAGCAATTGCAGTTTGAGCTTAGTATGATTTGGCAAGGAAAATATACACCACAGAGTTGGGGAAAGTGTGAGAGTGAGAAAAGCAGTTAGCTATGGGGTATATAGAAAGAAGCAGATAGCGATAGCTTATAGTGAGTACAGATCAGAGGTTAGAGGTGTCTTGCAAGCATAGTGTATTCAGTGTTGCAGAATATTCAGTGGTGCAGTAAGAGCTGAGACAAAGTATGAGAAGGGTGGGGTTAGTAGTTAGGTAAGTTGGTTGATGCAGTGGTTTCGTTAGTTTTATAACTGTGGGGTAGGTGGGCACACATAGGGCTACTTATGCCAAGGCACTTAAATGCAATCTTCCCAAACTGCAAAGACCTGCCAGACATTCCACCTGCAAAAATTATCTTCAGAAAACCCGAAAGAATTCAACAGATACAACACCTAAGAATATACATGCAGCCACATCCAATGGAGTCTCACGTTCCAAGCCCATAAGGCAGACCAATAAAACTACCCAGGATTCTTGTCATAGAGGATTCCATTGTATGACATACTGATGCCCCAATCAACAGGCTGAACAAGGAGAAAATAATGTTCAGTTACTATCGAGGGCCAATATCTGCCAAGTTTGTTTTACATTTGTGTGGCTGCACCACAGGTACCAGTATGATTCAATCATAATTCCTGTAGGTGTAAATGACCTGAGACATACCACCCTAGACTATGTAGAGCGAGATATTATGGAGCTCATGTTATATGTTCATAGGTTCATAGGTTCATCGGTAGGTACTAGGATATTGGCCCTAGGGCCTATATAAGCCTAGCCAAAAAATGTACCCCGGCTTTCGCCACCCAAGAAAATTATTCTCCTGTGCCCCTGTCTAGCAGAGCCACAGAAGTGATCTCTGAGGTGAATTTCCCATTTCCCATCCAATCATCAAGATTTTTCTTGAAGAGTGCTAATGAGGAGCTCTGTTTGACAGATAGGTAGTCTGTTCCAGAGTATGGGAAGTCTCTGGGACAGGAATCTATCCTTCCAGCATGTTCTGTTTATTGTGGTGACAAGGTTTAGGTCCCTAGAGCATGTAGCTCGGAGGGATTGGGATTTCTTTAAGTGGAGCATGTCCAACAGCTCTGGGTTTGACATAGCTTTGTATGTTAGGCAGAGATCGCCCCTGAGTAGGCAATATGCGATGGAGTAAAGCTGTAGTTTTTGAGACGGTCTGCGTAGGGCATATGTTTGAAGTCAGTAATCCTCTTTGTGAGGTATTTCTGTTGTCTTTCCAGTTGTTGTAGATGTCTTGTGAGGTACATACCAAAAGGGACATTGTACTCTATAATGGGTCTAACGAGTGATGAGTAGAGGGGAACAATGACCTCTTTTTTCCTGGATGAGAATCCTTTTGTGATGAGATGAGCCATGTAGAAGGATTTCCTGACCACTGTGGCAATGTGATTATCAAAGGAGAGACTACTGTCCACCTGTGTCCCAAGGTCTCTTATCACATTTTTGGCATTAAGTAGACTGCCAGCTATGTGGTAGTTCATGGGTCCAGAGTTTTTACCAAAGGAGATGACAATACACATTTTGGCATTGATCTTCAGGCCATGGCTTTGACACCAGGTATCTGTCTCAGTGAGGCCCTTTTGTAGTTTGTCCACATCGTTAGGAGTTTTGATTATGGCTCCTAGTTTGCAGTCATCTGCAAACTTTGTTAGCCAAAGACCTTCTGTGTTAGCCTGCACTTCAGAGAAGTAGATACCAAATAGGAGAGGACCCAGGACTGAACCCTGTGGTACTCCACTTGTCACTGGTCTGAAGTCGGATTTGGAATCCGCTACTTTCACAGTGTGGGTTCTGTCCATGAGCCAGTTGGCAACTCATCTTGTGACATAGGGATTTATACCTAGTTTAGTGAGCTTATCTATAATTCCAGAGTGGGGGATGGTGTTGAAAGCCTTGGTGAGATCTAGATAAGCTGTGTGAACCATTTTACCCTCATCTATGGCTTTGGTGACTGCTTCAAAGAAGTCAATCAGGTTTAGAAGACATGATTTGCCTTTTACAAATCCAAACTGGGTAGGGTCCAGAGTTTGGAGATTACCAATGTCTTTGTTTATGAGTTCCACGATGATACGTTCCATGGCCTTGCAGACCAGGCTCGTCAGGCTAATGGGGCGGTAGTTCCCAGGGTCCGTCGTGGCTCCCCCTTTGTGGAGTGGGATAACTGTCATGGTGTGCCATTCAGTGGGTACAAAGCCTGAGGTGAGGCTATGACTGAACATGGTACTTAGGTAGGGTGCCAGTTAATTTTGTAGTTCATGTAGAACACAGCCTGGGATATTGTCAAGTCCCATGGATGCTGTGTTCTTGGCTTTTGAGAGTGTGTTTTTTACCTGTGCAGCCATGATTATAGGAACTTTGCATTCTTCCGATATAGAGATGGGCCCTCTAGGGGGTTAGAGGGGGGTAAAGTTAGCACTGAACCTATCTGCCAGGATGTTGGCAATATCAGTTGGTTCTGTATATTTAGTGCCATTGTGCTGTAACTCAGAGCAGATCTGAGTGTTCCCATTGAGATTATTGACATAGCTATAGAATGCTTTGTGGTTGTCTTTAGAGTCAGTGGCAATTTTGTTTTTGTAACTAGCTTTGGAGGATTTTATGAGGGATCTTAGCTTCTTACTGAGGTTAACCAGGGAGTTCCTCCAGTCATAGGATTTTACTCTTTTTTGCAACAGTTTCTTTCTTCTGTTGTAGAGTTTGTTTATGGCAGAGGACCACCAGATTGGCTTCCTTTTTTTGGAAGATAACATCTTGGTTCTATTAGGGATAGCATGATCCATGCACTCGTGTAAGTGCTTATAAAGTGCATTTGTGTAGGATTCAGCAGTCATAGCTCTATTGTCCGTCAGCATGGGTGTCATGAAGTTTGCCACTTCTGTCTTAAGAAGTGTGAAGTTGGCTTTGGAGAAGTTTTTTACGATGGTTTCCCTAATTGGGGGTGGGGGTGGGATGTGGATGTCTAGGCTGATTAGCTTGTGGTCGGATCTGACCAATGAGGAATTGACCTCTGGTGTGGAACACTGGTTTCCCATGTTGGTAATGACCAGGTCTAGGATATTGCTGCCCCTGGTGGGGGTGCGAATAAGTATATCCAAGGCATTGGAATTTATGAATTCTAGAAAACATTGGGCAAAAGAGTTGGTACATGAGTAGTTTTACACAGTTTTACACATGTCACAGATGTGTGCCTAGCATTTACACCATGCTACCTTCATCAAGGATGATGCCACAATTTAGTTAACACAAGATAATGGACTTTAATAATTGGGTTCGTTTTTGGTGTCGTTCAAAGGGGATACAATATTTGCCAGTGTGGGAGGACATGGTTATCAAACCATGCTGCTTTGACAAGGATGGTTTGCACCTGTCCCCTCTGTACTTGCATTTATTAGTTAAAACATTGTCCTGTCCCACTGAACATTTTTTAGGCAATGACAAATTGACAAACCTTCTAATGTAACACAAACTACACAAGAACATCTAAAGGTGTTACTGCTCAGTACCAGGAGTCCAAGCAAGAAGCTTCACTCATTCCAAGCTGTCTTCGACTTGGAAAATGTGGACATCTGTGCAGTTACCAAGACATGTTTAATGTCCTAGGGAGTACCCCAGCAGTGCAAGACTTCAGTGCCTTCCTCACATTTAGATTAGTAACTTCAGAGATGGGAATTAAAGTGAAGGTGTCTTCATCTACATCGATAGCTAGTGTACCTGTAGGATGATTAAACAGAAAGAAGCACTGGAGTTTCTTCATGTCCAGATTACTACTAACAAAGTCCCATACCATATCTAGCAAGCTATAGGCCACCATCTATGTCCCATGAAACCCATAGCTCATACTTAAACTGATACTCACCATTCAGTCAAATACTATTCTCATGGGGGACTTCAATTATCCCATTATAAATTGGAACTCCTGCATGACACCAAATTTTCAAGCATATAGATTCCTAGACTTTGTAAGCACAAAAAATGTGGGCCAGTTAATGCATTTGCCTACTAGAGGTACAAACATATTGGACCTTTTGAAAATTATACTCACATATATGGGAAAAGTCTGCACCCCATCTCAATGTTGTGTCCTCTCTGGTAAGGTAAGACCAAAAAGTAGTCTCCTTCAAAATAAGAATTAATTATGTAACTCCAGCAAACATTGTAACATTTAGAAACTACTCCAAGACAAACTACCCTGACAATGTGGCAATGTGGCAATACCTTTAGGTAATCCAGCTGCTGGTAAGCATTTTGTTAACTGTAATTCTTCCTATTTTGACAGGAATTGTAAAAAAAATTGATAAGTTTGTATGCTTCTACAACTTTGATTCTTAGAATTTTGAAATGTCAGGCTGATATCTTAAAATTTGTTCTGACTAATTGTGAAAGTATGAGGAATGTTTTATCTGCTGTCCCTTCCTGTGAGGAAAAATCTGTTTTATGCACTTTAGTTTCTTCTATATCTCAGTTTGCTAGTCATGTTTTAAAGTGTGTTTATGACTTGGTAGTTCCTAGATCCAGGGGTGCTGATATTGATACTGTGTTGAGGAGGTTTGCCGGCTGCATTGCCAGAATTTCCCAGAGGGTGTAATATTTTAAATTCACCTTTGGAAAGAGATTTAGTTTTTGGACCCTCTGCTGCAAAAGTTATCGAAAAATGTGATTAGAATGGTAAGCTGATAGAGGGATTCTGTCAAACCTTACAACCCTTCTTCTCTAAATTTTCTAAATTATTTTTTTGCTCCCTTATCCAATTTTGTCAAGAAACAAAACAAATAGTTCCAGCAAAATGTTGGTAAGCAGGTGTTTAAAAATAATGACAGATATGTTTCAGAAAGAAAGCAGGAACCACTGGAACAAAAGAAAGACAATCAAGTCAGAATGACTGTGTAAGGCACCTTGTCCCCCACCTCAACCCCATCCTGGCACTTCCTCATCGCTTCCAGAAAGTCGGAATCTCCATTTCTCTCTTTGACAACAGATTATTCCAGACAAATAGGTTCTGAGACTGATTCAGCAGGGTTACAGAGGACAGTGGTAAGAAATCCCTTCTTTCCAGTCAATTATTCAACAGCCACCAGACTAAACCCCTCTGCTACCTCCTGTCCTGCAGCATATGCTTTCTTGTGGTGTAATTGAAACAGATCCTTCTGCCCAGTTGGGAAGAGGTTTGTATTCAAGAATGTTTCTGGTGGCAAAGAATGAAAATGTCTAAAGACCAGTTCTGGAGTTTTCTTCCTAATTAATATGTGATAGTGCCCAGGTTCAAAATCCTTTCACTTAACTACCTTTTACCCATCCTTTCTTATTTGAATTGAATTTTTTGGTAACCTTGGATTTAAAAGATGCTTACCTTCACTTTCCTATTGATCCAGACTTCAGATGTTTCTTAAGGTTTTATGTGTCTGGATCACATTGTCAGATCTCTGCATTACCATTTGGTGTATCCACTGCTCCAAGCGTATCACAAAGTGTCTAGCCCTAGTTATAACCCCATTACAGGCTACAGGGTACCACATTTTTCAATATTTAGACAACTTGCTTATCTTTGCAGAGTCTTTTTCGAAGTGTCAAGAATCTCTCACTTGGTTAAGAGTTCTCCTATGCAGTCTGGGATTCCAAGAGAACATTCAAAAGTAGTTGACTCTACATAGGATTTTATTTCTGGGGTGTCTGCTAGACACCCCAGTACAAAGAGCTTTACTTCCACAGGAATGTATCTATATTTAGATCTTTTCCAGGGGTTTTCCACTCAGACTTCAGTTACTGCAATGGAATACCACAGCATTCTAGGTCTCATAGCATCTATGATCCACATGATACCCCTGGCAAGGCTACACATGAGAAGGATAATATGGTATCTGAAGTCTCTTGGGTCCCAGCATCAATACCTATTATCTTTTCAGATTCCACTTCTGGAATTTATGAGAAGAGAAACCACTTGATAAGGACATCAGATATCCCTGAATTGAGGCCCCCCTTCTCCCCTTCTGCTCCAAAGCAGTTAGTCCCTATACAATCTAACGAATTCTCCAAGATCATTGTGGTGACTCTCTTCTGGCCCAGATAACAGTGGTTCTTCCTTCTTTTTGAATTGTCTTGGAATAATTGCCACAAACTTCCTCACAGACTGGATCTACTCACACAGGAACAGGGGTGATTGATATAGCCTAAATCCATACAACTTCAACTGACTGCCTGGGTGATATAGACTTAAAATCTTTTAAGTACTTATTTACTGAGGACGTGAAGCTGGTACTAATGGAGACAAGAAAGTCTGCTATGAGAAAATCACATATTAGCTGAGGAAAAGTTTTTCTAGTTGGAGCCAGCAGAATAACCAGCACTCATTCATGGTGCATGTGTCTGTGGGTTTACAATATTTATGTGAGTTGCTTTCCTATAGCCAACCTTACTTCTGTACCAGGGTCCATTTGTCAGCCACTTCAATATGTCTGCCATTGGATCCCCCTGTTTTAAAGCATCCCCATGTATTGGGGTATTGCATAGGAGACCTCTAAGTAAACTGGTGCATCTTTTTTGGGATTATAATTTTGTTAGAGAAGCTAAAACCTGCTCCATTTGAACCAGCTAATCTAGCTGGCTTGATGTTCTCAACATGGAAAACAGTTTTACTGGTTGCTCTGACCTCTGCAAGAAGAGGATCTGAGTTGCAAACTCTTATGGTGGGTCATTCTTATCTTATTTTCCACAGAGATAGGGTTTTCTTGAGAAATAATCTTTCTTTAACATATAAAGTAGTAACAGAGTTTACTTTAAACCAAACTATCCATCTCACTTTGCTCTTCCCTTAACTTCAAAATGAGGGAGAAAGGATATGTATAGACAACTCTGGTCCTGTCTTAATGAAACAAAATCTTTCAGAACTTCCAACCAGTTGTTCCTTTCTTGTGAAGGTAAAAAGAAGGGACAACATTTGTCAAACCAGACTATATCAAAATAACTGCACAAAACTATTTCAGGCAGGGTTAAACACATTCTACCAGGGCCTTATCTTCATCTATGCCTTTTAAAAAGGATTGGAATGTAGAAGTATTTAAAAAAGCAGGAACTTGGTCCTCTGGATATGCTTTCAAAAAGCTCTACAATTTAGATGCCTTCTCCAGGTCTAGGTCAGGTGTTGCAAGGACATTTCTCCAGGGGATGCTGGACACTTCTGCTTTCAACTCCCAGTTTTTCCTAAACTATAGTAATCTACCCATATAGCTTAGGCTACTTCTACAGTGTTCAGTATGAAGAATATAGTGCATTTGTATAAGTGACCACTCCTTCTTTCCATTTCTATTGTTTTTAATACATTTTTTATGTCAGGGTGTTGACAATTGTTTTTTTTTGTTGTTCCTAGTATTGTCTTCTCAGGGCTCAGCCTCCCCCTTTCCATTGTCATGAAAAATTTTAAGGACTTGGCCCTCAAACCTGTCGTTTAGTCAGCTCGGCTCAATCTGACTAATGTTTTGGGCACATGGAAAGTGTCTTGAAGCTCTGAAAGCTGGACAGCTGTTATATCCTATGCAGCATATAACCCATATAGTTTGGGGTGCTGCAGCAGTGATAATTCAAACATCTACTGTTATAGTAGAGTTTACTCACACAACTGTACTTTTTCCACCTGCCAGTGTTCTACTGGCACAGCTGTTACCTTTTATTTTATGTTCAGTACTTCACTTGGGATTGCACCCTGGCCTAATGAACTTACATCTACTACTATGACAGGCTCACACCTTAAAACAGTGTGATATCTTGGTCATTAAGCTTTGTTTTAACTTTGTTCTTTTGCTGTTTTTTTTGCTGGTTTTTTTTTGCCATTCAAATGGTGCATCATTTTTATCAGTTTATTCTACGTTTGTATTAAATTCTTGGATATACCTTTGGCTACTGTTTGTCATATACAGAAAGCTTTGTTCTTCCTTGACATTTGTTGGTAGTTACAGAGCTGGGGGATATTTTCTTGCAGAGTCGATCTTCTATAAAATTTTATCAAATTAATTTTTTTTCTTTTTTCAGTATTAATAAATTTGCTTTAGTCTTCCATACCTTTGTGTGTCCTTAGCTGACCTTCAGCTTCCCAGCTGCACCATTTATCCTTAAGTGTCTCTGATACTGTCTCCTGGGGCTAGGGATGCAGTGCTGTGATGGACAGTGGAGGTGGATGGAGTAGAGCAGCTTACTGTGTCATATACTCTGGGCCTGCATGCCAAGGAGCAAATTTAGTATGTGCTGTTTGGATTAAACTAGTGGCATCACACACACATTACTGCAGTCAACATCAGCTCACTCCAGCCCCCACAGATGCCATAACTTTATCAATAATCCCATGATCAGAGCACAATACCATCACTGAAGATATGTCTTTATGTTGGACAGAAAATCTTCCCTCTGTCTAGGAATGTGTAAGCCAGCAAAGATGCTCACCCCAGCTCATCCATTCTACAAGCCGATAGCTGATCCCATGTCATCTGGGTCATAGTAAGCACTGGGTCATCATGTTCCTTTTGTATTATCTCATACGTCGTTATGCCATTGAGCATCATATGATGGAATTAGTTTAATACAGAGCTCACTAGTAAAATAAGTTTCTTATATCACATAAGTCCAGTTCATGTAAAAAAGTCACAATGTTCCTGTGTTTGGGTGAAATTCAAGTTAAAGGTAACTTAATATCATATCCAGGTTATTTAACACCTTTGCTTCACTCAGTTAATTGATGACATTATCTACTGTGGCAGCCATAAGTGTGTGTCTATAACTCTTTCTCGCTCTCTTTTTGTGTGATTCTAGTAGATACTCTTATATCCATCCATATTCTTATTACTTACTGGATTCTTTGGTCTTGTTAGTGCACCTATGTTAGACACTTGGGTGGTGGAAAAAAAAACATTTAGTGTTATGCTGGTTTTTCTGTAATTTCTGCTCTCATTTCTTTCACTTTCTTCCTCTGTTATTGGGGGGGGGGGGTATTCTGTTATGTAGACAGACTTCAGATGGTAAGCTATAGCCAGTTTCAATAAGTTATAATTAGCTTCAGCTACCCTATGCTTTCAGGGAGGATTCTGTGCTTGTGTATTATGTTAACTTTGTTGTTCTTTTGTTATCTACAATATTAGACTACTTAGATATATACATGGGTTGATACTGTTTTTTTACTGAATACATTTTTATTGATTTTCAGAAACATAAACATATATACAGTATGTATATCAAAGAAATATTTACATAGTCGAAGCTTAACGTGGAGAGACAATTCCAAAAACAAAAATTACAAAACCAACTATTTATTTTGGATGCTAAGGCTTTGTACCGCGGTGGTGGTGCTGCGGTAGCATTGTCACCTCACAGTAAGACACTGTCCGGTTCAATTCTCAGCTAGAGCGTCTTCTGCGTGGAGACATGCGTGAATGGGCGTACCTTCGTTGAAGGTTGTGCATCAGGCCTGGCAAGCCGGTACGTAAAAATCAACTGCCAATCACTAGTGGACCAGAGTTCCGCTGTGGCGACCCCTAACCGGGAAAAAGCCGAAAGACACAAACATACTTGAAAGGCTTTGTTTTCTTGAATGTATCTTTGAATAAGATTATAATTTATTACAGTCTTCTGTTTTCAGTACTTGATTTACTTTCTGTCAGGCAATGCTTAAGGAAGTAGGTCATTCTATTCTTTCCTTGACTGATTTCAATTCCAACTGTGGGAGTGATAAAACCATGTTCTTGAAATGTTTAAAACTGGGAGGAGTTGCAGCTTTCCAGTTCTGTGTTATATTTTAATATTAATAGCAATGAGAGTCCACAAAATTACATATTTTTGCCTTGGAACACAATACGGCACAGGTGTATTCAACAACAGTAGAGATTTTGTAAGTTGGAAATTATCAGTGAACAGTGCCTGTAGCAAAGTTAATACTTTCCCAGTACTATTTAAGTAAATGGCATTCATAGAACATGTGCTGCCAGTTGGCTATTAATTTTGATTTACACCTCCAACATCTATTTTCTTTATTATATATTAGTTCTAACTTGTGTGTGTTAAGTATGTTCTATGTATAAATTGCCATGTGAAAAATTGCCAATATAGTGATAAAGATGTTAGTTTTGGAGATGTAAGAATTAGTTTTTTATCTTTATCATCTGGCATTTTACCATTAACTGTTTCATAGAATTTCCATATATTTTGTTTACTATGAACTCTTTTCTATAAAACTAATTTCTACAATACTGATAAAACTCCATTCCCATTTGTGGGAAATTCCATCAGCATTATTAACTGCTCTATGAACTTAGGAACCTTTTTCCTGACAGACATTATTGCCTGTTGGTTTAAAACTGTTTGTCTTAATCCCTGCATTGTTAACCACGTGTTATTTTTAAGGTTGTACTCACTAATAATTTGCTCTATTATTTGTTCTTTATTAGTGTTTATCACCTGAAGTCAGTAAATTAGAGCATTCTTAGTAAGTGTTTTAACTGCTACTGAGTCCTGAGTTATAATATTATTTTGTGTAAATGTTATTGGGAATATGAAAAAAGACCATGCTTTTATACCCAGATATTTGTTTACAAAGTCCATAAAATACTTTAGGGTGTTGATAATGTATTTAGAATTTATATTTTTGTGTTTCCCTGTTGACATATATTCCTTCAATAACTAAAGTGAGCTATTTGGTACTATTTCTATATGTTTGTTTATTGTATTATGAGTGTTTTTTAACCAGACTTTTTCATGTACTAGTTTCCATTTGGAAGTATATTCTTTGTTTAACCATAAAGAAACTGTTTTTAAAGCTGATGATTGTATATATCCTTCTAAATCTGGTAAGCCTATTTCACCTTCTTTCCATTTGTCAAAACGATGTCTTAGGGCAACTCTAGTTTTTTTTAGGGTACCATAAGAATTTCATTATTAACTCTTCAAATTGTTTTAAATATGATTTAGGTAGAGGTAGTGAGCAAGCTTGTATAAAATAAAGTCTTTCCAAAAATATAATCATTCTAGTCTTTCCTCCATGGTAAAAAACAGCTTTTTTCATTTTTGTATGAGTTCTTTGATATTATCCAAAATATCTTTATAGTTTAGTTGCACTGTTGTATTTATGTCATTTGAAATTTTAACTCCTAAGCATTTGATTGTATCATTTCCAGATGAATATTTATGATATTTTTTTTATTTAATGCTTCTTTGTTCATATTTATTAGTAACATATTGATTTTATTTTCATTAAATGATAGTCCAGTAATCTTCTTAAACTGTTTTGTTGCTTTCCATAGTTATTTTAGTGTGTTATCTTCTTTTAAAGTCAATAAAATGTTGTCTGCAAATAGTTGAGTCTTTTACTCGGTCAGTATCTAGTTGAATTCCTTGAATGTTTGGATTTGCATATATGAAGTTTGCTAATGGTTCTATTACTAATGCAAATAACAAAGGAGAAAGTGGGCAACCCTGTTTTGTACCTTTTGTAATGGTAATAGGCTCTGACAAACAACATCCTATTTTTATGAACTCTGAAGATTTATCATAAAGAGACCTTATTAGTGAGGTAAAATTTTTCAAAAATCCATACTCGACCATTGCAAGCCAAAGGTAATCCCAATTCTCCTAAATGAATGCACTGTTAATCTCTAAGCAAATCACATTAATTTTATTTTTTGTTTTATTTATGAAATCAATTAAGGGACAAAATTCTCTTTATATTGTTATATGTATTTCTGTTTTTAATGAATCCTGTTTCATCATTCTCTATCAATTATGGCAATATTTGTTTTATTCTGTTTGCATGAACTGTCATAAATATTTTATAATCTATATTTAATAAACTTACACTCATCAGGTTTTTTTATCTTGTTTCAAAATTGGTGATACTTGGGTATATTTCCAAGAAGGAGGGGATTTATTGCCTTCTTTAACTGATGTGAACACACTTAGTAAATGATTTAATGCATTATTAGATAGCAGTTTAAACATCTGTGGTGTCATATTATGATTACCGGGGGCTTTGTTTAATTTTAGTTTCTTGATTTGCGCTTTAATTTCTGTTACAGTTATATCTTTATTACTTTTCTGTGTTCATCTGAAGGTCTTAGTCTTTTATTTTCCTTAAGGAATTTCCTAAGTGATTCAGTTGATTCTACTTTATTTTCTTGACTCTTGAGTTTATTAAAATACACACTAAAGGCTTCTAGAATTCCTTCTAAGTCTGATACTTTTCTTTTTTTGTCTATATTGTATATTTCTTTTATCTGCTTTGCCTTTATTATTCTTTTCATCCTGTTAGCTATTCTCCTTTGATGTTTTGGATTCAGAGAGTAAGCGCATAGTTTAACCTTCTCTAGATTAATCATTATTTTATGGTTCAATATCTTTAAGTATTTTTTGTTCATAGGTTCATAGGTTCATATTAGGCTATCTGCCCAAGGGCATTTATAAGCCTAGCCCAGAGTTTTGTGGCTTTCGCCACCCCTTTAGTTTGGAGGATACTATGCCCATTATTTTGCTATGCCTCTGTCAAGCAGTGACATTGAGATAATCCCTGGGGTATATCTGCGATCTCCCATCCATTGGTCAAGATTTCTCTTGAACAAAGCCAGCGAGGTGCTCTGCCTCACATGTACCGGGATTTTGTTCCACAGCATAGGGAGTCTCTGGGTGATGAATCTGTCCCTCCAGCACGTCCTATTAATAACCGTGTCAAGGTTTAAGTCTCCTGCCCTTGTAGTTCTGAGGGATCTAGATTTTTTGAGGTGAAGCATGTTCATCAATTCTGGGTTGGACATGGCCTTGTATGTCAGGCACAGGTCACCTCTGAGCAGACGGTAAGCGACTGAATAGAGCTGGAGTTCCTCATCCTACCATGTATCTATAATAGCTCTTAACATTATCTCCAACACTGTCCCAATCACTTATTCATACTTCCTACTTACACTCTCCACATATTGTACCAAAACTATTTAATGATGACTCTTGTCTTTACTCCAAATATAGACGGACAAACCAAAACAGAATTAAGTGGAAAAATACTTTCCAAAAAACAAGTATCAATCATCCTCAAATATACTAAAATCTTTCTAGGAGACAGTCACCCTAATCCTGGCCCCACCTATCACAATAATCATCAAAACAACTCACTTCCACAAACTACTCTAACCATACAAGTGTCAACCCCTAACCCCAGTAATCTAACTTTTACTGCCATATGTGTTAGAAGCATATGAAATAAAAATTGCTGAACTACATGTCTGGATTACCCAACATAAACCTGGTATTCTCGCCCTAACTGAAACTTGGATAAAACCCAGCATAAACAACTCTAATATTACACCTCCTGGCTACATCATCATCCATAATGACCATATAAACAGGAAAGGTGGTGGTATCTCTTTAATATTTCACAACCACCACCACATTTCCCCTTACAAGAAATCAATATCAAAATTCAAATTCAGCAGCACTCATTAGTTTCTTAGAATCAAACAATTATAATCTGGAAGATATCCTGCATTGGATATCCATAACAATTCCACAAGAAAAAAGTACTACAAGGTGATGTGAATGTCAGTTGGTTGGACATAAACTCTAACTCCCTACATCTAGCTTGAACTTATTTGGTTTCACACAACTAATTAATTGCCCCGCACATTAACAAGACATCAAATCCCCTATTAGACTGGATCCTAGGATCAAACCCTAGCAAATGCACCACCTCAGGTACACTGTCCAACTGTCTCAGTGATCATCTCCCAATCTATACAACCAGACATCTCACACTTCCACTTAAGCAGCATGTTTATAAAACAAATGCACAACCTTTCTAAGTTTAACCCAGAAATGTTCATTACTACACTATTGTCTATTAAGTGGAACTTTCTACATATCTTCCCCTTAGACGATGCTGTAAATGAATTCAGTATAACTTTCCTGAATATCCTAAATAGCTTTGCACCTCCTAGAAGAAAAAGGCTAAAAATAAATAATGCAATTTGGCTACCCAAAAAGAGTAGAATTCTAATGCAGGACAGAAATAAAGAGTGGAAAGAACTGCAAAAATATAAAAAAGCACAACATCTTGAAAACTTCAGAATGCTTCGTTATCACACTAAAAAGCAAATTAATGAAGACAAAAAAAATATACAATACTATAATAACTTTCAGAATAATAGTAAACACAACCTTAAAAAATTCTGGACAGCCATTAAAGAAATCTTGCATCCTGGCTATTTGAAACCGTAATACAATTCATTCTCATTTCATACATAATATAGCATCTCAAACCAAGGATTTCCCAACACCTAATCCTAAATTTGCTCAACAGCCACATCCACTTTCACCTTCAAACCCTTGCCCACATCCTACATAAAAACTACCCTTAAACTGAAACTATGCTGTACTTCAGCTGATGACCTTCCAAGTTGATTAACATAGCAGCTGACATTACCTACCCTGTTTCAATCCTTATAAATAGGTCACTCCAGGAATCCCACATTCCCGCTCTCTGAAAAAAAAGTCACAAATTATCCCTCTGCACAAAGGTGAAAATTCAACAGACATTACTAACTTCAGACCTATAGCAATCTTATCTTTCCCTCTCCAAAATACTTGAAAATGTATTCAAAAACAATTGCTAAACCTTCTCCTGCAGGAAGAACTCTTAACCCCCAGGCTTCTGTCTTTTCAATAGTACTAACATTGCATTTCTAACCTTTACAGATACTGTCAATAAAGCTAGAGATAAACGGCAAAACATATTATTTCTTCACTTGTTTAAAAGTCTTCAACAAAGTTTGTCACAGAGTGTTTACTTCAAATGTCATTAGGTCTCTCTCAGTGCACCCCTCTATGGTTCAAATCTATCTATCCAATAGGTATCAATCAATAAAATACCATTCTACCTTCTCTCCATACTTCCCAGCTACCACTGGTCCCCTCCTCTTTAATATTCTCACCAACACCCACCACATAACAACAAAACAGGCCTCCCTAATGCAGTACCCAATGACTGCACACTCATTTGCACATCTGCCAACATGGCAAACCTCCAAAAAATTACTCAAGAAGCTTCAACAGCGACTGAAACATGGCTTTGTAACTCGTAACTCATGCTCAACTCTAAAAAGCCTTTTTTCCCCCCTCCAAATCCCTCTCCCATGAAAAAGTTTTCTCTTTATAATACAACCATTGTCACTTCTCATAGAAATTTATTAGGGATGATGATCTTAATTTTGACTTGCATATACAAAACTGCATAAGAAAAACTCATAAAAAACTAGGGATGCTTTATGCAGCCAAAATTTTTCTCACCGACACAAACAAAACTACAGCTGCCACTACTTATCCCCTCCCCAAACTTCTTTATGGCGCTCCCATTCTTGCTAACCTTCAGGCATCACAAAAATCAAAACCTGAACAATGCTAAAACAAAGCTGATAAATCTGCAGCAAATACCCCTTTCAGAACAAACTCCTGGATAGCACTAAAAAGTCTAAATTGGTTAGAACTACCTTATCAACTAACATATCCACAGCTTCTTACCACCTATAAAATTATCCAAAATCTATCCACTTATCCAGCACTAAATAACATTCCATGAAAAAAACTTCTTCAGTGGCATTTAGCAATAGGTAGAGGGATTCTAATCTCACAGCTATTAATGTATGTATGTATGTATGTATGTGTGTGTGTGTGTGTGTGTGTGTGTGTGTGTGTGTGTGTGTGTGTGTGTGTGTGTGTGTGTTTATATGTGTTGTGCAGATAGAATGTGAATTACTGCTGCCCTCAATATAGTGGTAGCCTCAAGTTCATTTTGGACAACTGGATGGGGAACAGGAAATTCATCCATGGTTTGACACCTATGTCTGTAATGGACAGAGGCAACCTGTAAATGGTTTATTTCCCCAGACCATACTTGTAAATGTTTCAGCTCCTCAGCTCTTGCTTGCACTTATCAAAATTATGAGAACTTGTCAGAGATGTGGGATGTATGGTTAGGCTTAAAAGGGTTCTTGTGGTTGTTTGCCCAGTAAACATCTATGAACCTATGCCCAACTATCTTCCCAGATGGTCATTATGATCCAGTGACCAAAAACTCTTGTCTGTCCACAAACCTATCATATCTGCTAGGCACGGTCTATAATTCTACCATGTTACTAAGGCCTGGAACTCCTTAACTCTATCCAATAGGACAATACCTTCCTTCCCATCCTTCAAAACCATTCTGAAGACTTCTTAGCCAAAAGCTGGCTCTGTTCTTGTTCAACACCAGGATAAGCTACATCCCTAAATGTGAACGGATACCTATTCATACCTTACATCTCCTTACTCTCCCTTCTTTGCTTTCTTACTTTGGTCAATTTCTCTTCTCTGCCTTTCTCTTTAAATATACCATAAACCTGCTTTCTCTCACTTCATATTGCAATTCCTGTTTGTACTACATTAACTTACCTTAAGCTAGTAAAAACTTCTCTAACTATTAAATCATGGTTATATAACTTACATCTGTTCTTAACCAATGTTTTCATATTATGTCTAATTTGGTATAATTATTTAAACTACAGTTGTTTTGTACTATTTTTAAAGGACTATAAAATTATTGCTCTTAAAATGCTTTGTAATACTTTAGAGCTTTTTCTCCTGGGTATCTGCTGAAAATGGGCTCCTACCCAAAAGACTTTCCTAGTAATCAAATATCAATAAATAAACAAACAAATCAATCTGTCAAACAGAAAAAAAAAGCTGGTACAGCTGATCAAACGCCAGTATTATCACATTAACCACACCTTTTTTTATGTAACTTCTTGTGGTTGGGAAATATAACCAAATGTTTCATTTCTTATTTCTAGTTTTTGACTGCCTGGTGATTGACCAGTTGTGCTCACCCACTTGCCACTGTATATTCTGATTTTATGATGCTGTATACATGCCACAATACGTTACAGTGCACTATACACAGCATTCTTATAAAACAAAGAATGTGGCATATAAAAACAACCAAAGATCATCCAGTAGCCTATAAACACATATGAAATACAAGTACAGCATTACTTTTATTTGTGATAAAAGCTCAGACTGCATAC
Source organism: Protopterus annectens (assembly GCF_019279795.1). Classification (NCBI taxonomy): domain Eukaryota; kingdom Metazoa; phylum Chordata; order Ceratodontiformes; family Protopteridae; genus Protopterus; species Protopterus annectens. The sequence goes on from NC_056741.1 coordinate 1,191,343,178, forward strand.
CATATGTCCAGTGGAAATAATATATAACATATTGTGGAAACAAGAACAGACAAGGGAATGTTAATACACGAGTGACTTATTCAATGTACCAGAAGTTCTCTTCCTTATACCTACACATTTTGTTTCATGTATTCGTGTATCTTATTTTTAAACCCCTTCATTCTTGTGTCTGTTGAGTATCACTTGGCTTGTTAAGTCCTTACGGTTATCTATTGGTATCTGCTACCTTTCTCTGTCATGTCCATGTATCCTCATCTTGTGATTTGCTTCTACCTCATATGAGATGGGGCTCCAACTGAAAAAAAAAAAGACCAAAAAAAGAGATAGAGTTCTTCTGAGAGGGCCATTATGCTACCATTAAGTCCTGTCTGGGGCATCTTAAGATGATCATAATTGAGGTACTTTTATTAAAAAGGAAAAAAAAAATCACATTTCATCTGAGAGGTTTGTTTGCATTTTGTAGGACTCTACAGATAGATCCCATACGGAGAACAGTGATCCTTAGGCAGAAGAATGCCAGCCAAGCAAGCTAGACGTGAGGAACTGATGCTCTTTTTCTGAAGCTAAGTTGCCTTTAAAAATATTTAATTTTATACCAGGCTACCACCTTCCCATATAAATATGCTTTCATTACATCCCATATATATATATATATATATATATATATATATATATATATATATATATGTGTGTGTGTGTGTGTGTGTGTGTGTGTGTGTGTGTGTGTGTGTGTGTGTGTGTGTGTGTGTGTGTGTCATCTACCTCATCTGTGAGGTTTAAATCTAGAAATGTTTGCATCTCTGCAGTATAGTATTCTCTAAACTCTTTAAGATTTGCTATACAGGCTGGAATTCTTATGATTGTAAGTTTTCTCTTAGAGTTAAAATCTATTTCAAATGTTATTGCATTATGGTCTGAGAAGGGGTAGGTGATTGTTTTGACTTTGCTTATTATTTTGGTAAGATCTTTTGTTATATATACTCTGTCTGTTCTGGAAAAGATGTTATGACTATGTGATTAATGTGTAAATATCAATGAATCTTGTTCAGCATATGTGTTAATATCCATTAAGTTATATGAGTCGGTAAATTCTGTAAGTAAATTTGATAGTGGAGATTTATTGCATGTGTTTTTAGCATTTGTGTCCTCTTCTTTCATTATACAATTAAAGTCTCCTGCATTTGTTATATTACCTTTGGAATGTTGTATTATGTTGTCTAAATGTTGCTTGACTACCCTGACACTCAGTCCTGGTATCCAATAATTGTTTACTAGGGTATAAGCCAAACCATTTATTAATATTGACACTAAACAAAATATTCCTGAGTTATCATTGACTGTATTTATGATCTTGGGCATCAAGGTAATCTTTCTTCATAATATAGCTACACCTCTTTGCTTTTTATTATATTCTAAACTTGCTAGTAATGTGTAATTATGCATGTTAATCTTATTAACGTCTTGCTGTATAAGATGTGCTTCTTGTAAAAATACTACTTGCGCTTTACATAGCTTAAGATATCTTTGCAAGCTTCTGTTGAATGTGTAACTTACTCCTTGTTGAAAACCTTGAATTGATCTTTTCTTTTACAAATATAACTTGTTATAATTCATAATTTTATTAATTATAGGTTATAATTATACTCCACAGGTTCAATGACTCAGTCTAGAATAGGAAAGAAAACCAGGGAACAATGGCATGCATATAGTGATACTGTCCAAGTCACTCCAAATAAGCCTTGACTGTTCAGATGCACTTACCATTTGGATAATAATATTGCACAGTAGAATTGGATGCCCTTTGATAAGGGCCATTATAGTAGCTGATAAATATGTGTGGGTGGTGGCAGTGATTCCTTCCTTATAGTCTGGATAAAATGGACACAGCTGGAGAACCTGTGCCAGCCTTCCCCAGGAGTGTCTGTGTGATTGTATATAACTCAGCTACTTGAGCAGAGACATGAAGCACTGGTTGGACAAAGAGGGTGCTGGAGGTTTTAGCTTGTCCACTAGGTGTAGATCTGGACCCTATAGCTGTGCCAGTGGGGAGTCTTATTGGGGATCTGGAGAGAAAGGGAGAAACCATCCCCAGACTGACTGTGATCTATGTGTGCTCTTAAGGGAAATTGTACTTTACTGTGTGTGTATTTATTATTCTTCCCAATTTGGATGCCCTTCACTGGTGTTAGTGGTGAGGATAGAGACTCCTTGATTGCTGGGCCAATGGCTGGCATGGATAATGTGCACATGTTTCAGTAGTGACAGTTAAAGGAGGGTACGCACACTGTTTCAAACTAATGTATTGTGTGGAAACATACAAAACCAGAAAGATGCTGCAGGAAGATTATGTTTAAGCAATCTCTCCAAGAAAAATCACATTTATAAATAAGTAATTTCTATGGACCAAATGAGAAGCAACCTGAAGCCTTCATATAATTTCAAGGACCATTGCTGTGTAGAGTCAGTACCTACGTAATCATAGGATGAGATTTTAATGTGTTCCAGGATGTGAGTTTAGACAAAATTCCCTCAGTAAGGGTTCAGTACCAAATATCCTCAGCAGGGGCTAGGCATAAGAAGAAAAGAGGACTTTTGAAGGAGATAAATGAACTCGATCTCTTAGGAGATTTCTGCAGGATTAAGTATCTTTGCATCTGAGAGAGTACTTTTATCCCTCCATCAAGAGAAACAGCTCGTAGAATTGACTGCTTCATAATTAGTAGAAACCTATTATACCATGTGGTGGAAATCAAAATGAGGCAACATTTTTCTCCTATTATTGTACAATAATCAAGAAACTAAGAATGGAAAAAAAACTTTTAACAGCAAGCGAAGGCTATATCTACTAATATTAAAAAAAACTGAAAAAGAGACACAGATTGGACAGAACAATGCTGAGAACACAATCAGGACATAAGCCTATGTAGTTGAATTGTGGGCCCAGTCATAAAGCCTAGCATTAATCACTAATGATTTAATGTTTTTACCTTTGCTTTCATTGAAGCCATGGTGGTGTTGTTGCCTCACAGCAAGAGGTTCTCCCGTTCGATTCTCGGCTGGATCGCCTTCTGTGTAAAGTCTGCATGTCCTCCCCGTGGTTGAGTGGCGTCCGAAAGACATGCGTAAATGGGTGTGCCTTTGTTGAAGGTTGGCTGTTGAGCTGGCATCTTGGCACTGTAAAAATCTACTGCCAATCATTAGCATACCAGAGTTCCACTGTGGCGACCCCTAACCGGGAAAAGCCGAAAGAAGAAGAAGACCTTTGCTTTCATTGCTTCGTCCCCTTACAAGGTGTAGTCAGTCTTGTAATAGATGCACTTCATGCATGAAGACTAGCTCTACTCTTTCTCTTCTACATACTTCACCAGTGTTAAAACAGTAGAGCATAGCACACAGCTTCTCAAACAAAAAAAAAAGATTTAGGGACAAAGCGCAAGACAGATTTTAATTATTGCTTACAAAGTCGATAAGAGCAACAAGCATTGCAGTATTGCATTAATGTCCTTTTTCCAAAGAATAAGGACATGAAGTCTGAAATTCAAATGCCTGTCAGTATTTAGTAACTGCAATCTATAACAATTTTTCAGGAAACTGCAAATTTTTATGAGGAAAGACCAAAAATAAAAAGCAAAATCAAGGGCATTCTGGGAAATCAGGTATGCAGTAAAAAAATGTGAACATTCTGATAATCAGCAGAGGGTTTCTTGTGTGAGTACCATAGGCCTCACTTATTCATTCACACACATTATCAGACAAAAAAAGAATCTTGTATATTGGGCATAATGTCCAAAAACCTTTAATGATTTAAGAACTTTAAAGAAAAATCCACACTTCTGTAGAAAAAGTAACAGTTCAGTGAAAAGTGTTTATGAGTTGGCAGCTGAGCAACTTATAGAAGTAGCCTTGCAGAGTATCCAAATTAATTTGAGGGATCCAGACCTATAAAGTACTTCAGAATAGAACCTTGCAGAGTATCCAAGTCAATCTGGAGGTTCCAGACCTATTAAGTACTTCAGAATGGAACCTTGCAGATAGGAGCGGCCCTAGGTCAACTGGTGCCCTAGGCAAAACAGCTCCACGGCGCCCTCTAACACATTACCTGGTGCCCCCGTCTTGGTCTACCTACACCAAATAAATACTGGAAAAGTGCCCCTGCTACACCGGCGCCCTAGGAGGCCATCTAGTTGGCCTATGCCTAAGGCCGGCCATGCTTGCAGAGTATCCAGGTTAATCTGGGGGTTTCAGACCTATTAAGTACTTCAGGATAGAATATTTATGTTCCAGCTATGTTAACAATTTAACAACCACAGTAGTGCAAATAACACAGACATTATGTCTGTGACACTGTAAAGAACACTTTATTTTATTATTTGATAACTGGATAAGTCCTTTTATCCTTTTCAGTCATGTCTTGTGTCTGATATCATAAAGAACATCAGCTGATAACAACAGAGTCAACCGCATCAGCTGCAGAAATAAACTGTTATAAATTTATACATTTAGAAAGTATATGCATTGAAATGATACATATTGGATATTTGTGATTAAGGCAACATTTCCTAATTATTTATCAGTCTTACTTAATTCTTGAGCAAGAAGCATTGAAAATCAAACAGTTAATTGGTTTTGGCAGCAGCAAGCATGAAGCAAAACAAAAAGGAATGCTAAAATCATATATCCTGTTTACAACCCCAATACATAAAACATGATTGACCTTTTGGTGACTATTGCTGCCAATAAATGTGCCTCAGGTTCCTCCAGTAAGCAACATACTTTAGATGCCAAAACTGTCCTTCCTTGCTCTGATAAACTGTCAGTTAGCTGTTGTACAGGAAGCTACTGCATTTCCCGTATGAGCACCTGATCTTACTTGTTAAATGTTTGGTGCAGTATAAGGCCTATGTTATCAAGTTTCACAGATTGCATTTAAGTCATGTAAAATAGAATTCATTTCCATTTGCTGTCACCTCTTAACCTTTAAACAGTAGAGAATGCATCACTGTGTAGTAAACTGCTAAAAAACCTATACCTAGTCTGGAATAAAAACAATATATTTGAGCATGTTCTGTTATCTCCTCTTCATTTTTACCCATAATAGATGTGTCCCACTATATGGATGTATGCATCATATCATTATCGTTTAGGACTGGGGAATACAGCCCACATGTTTCTGAATGTAAATACAGCCCACATGTTTCTGAATGTATTGCAGCACAACAGTAATGAATATAATTATTATATTCACCACATGACCACAGCACTATCATTTTTGACAAATAACGGGGTGTTTAGTCACTTCCCTGTCCGTTACCAAGTGAGACATTACTGTAGTACTTGTGAAACTGTCTCCGATCATGTTCTCACACTGTGAAATGGTTATAAAGTGTTCATTCTTTCATCCTGCACATACTTCATTGTTTTGCCTTTATGACAATAAATGTAATAGTACGCAGTCTTAATACTTGTACACCTGGTGTGCACTCCATGGAGTGAGTTAAGTCTATCCAGACTGTTGCTTATAATCCACGGATCACCAAATGTTTTAAAAATATACTCGATTTCTGTCTTCATTTTCTTCTTCTGATCCCAAAGAACAAACATTTTTCTTAAAATAGGTACATGGTATGTAAAGAATGCAGTGCGAAAGACATAATTATATTTTCTTCTGAAGATGTATTTCATCTGTAGGGAATTTCTGCCACCTGTTAAACTGGCCTTTTTGAACAAAACAATGCAAGTGTCAATATATGAGTAAAAGGAGCTATGATGCCAGCTGGAATCTTAGCCTTCAGCACTGATTTTAGGCTTTTATTTATTTACATAATAAAGAGAGTTCAAGAACAGTTTCAAGGCTGACTCCCAGCGAGTGTTCTGTGCCTGGATTGCAAAGGTTGCAGTAATGTTCTTACAGAATATACAAACTGTCTGAGAGAGGTGTCACTTTTAAATACCAAGAGAGAACACTCACAAGCTAGTTAGCTTTTTTATCCATTGAAGCACACTCCAGGACATTTAGCTTTCACTACTAGGCCAACACAATGAGCTCTCGTTACCAGATATCATATATCTGTGTCAGTACAAACACAGACTGTGCCACCACTTATCAGTCTGTTTCCTCTATACATACAGATGGACATAAGAGACTGACAAATTACTTTGGGTTTACTGCATACTCAGAGGTGCCAGTGCTAGCTAGCCATGTGCAATAGCTTTTACCCTTAAACTTGACTGAAATAAATAATTTGCAAAAGTCCCAGAAATGTCTCAACATTCTGGGTTGCTTGTTTGTTTGCTTGCTTATATAAAATTTATTAACTGGGATAAAACACTGAGCACAAAAGACCAATTTCAGTCATGGCCCAGAAAAAAATAAATTAAATAAGGAATTCAAAAGGGAAAAAAATGCACGCATTATTTACTAATTATGAGGAGTATACAATATAAATAGATGGAATCACTCAATGCAATATTAACAGGGGCAGTCACACAAGTGTAGGGATATAGAAATACACACACACACACACACACACACACACACACACACACACACACACACACACACACACACACTCTCTCACACTCATCTCACACACACACACACACACACACACACACACACACACACACACACACACACACACACACACACACACACACACACACGATGGAGTAATTTTTCATAAAGACTTTTTCGTTAAACAAAATTTATGTTAAAAATGCTCACCTTCATACCTTCAAGCTACATACTATTTTCCAAGAGGGCAATTAAAAGTATACTTTTTCTTCAAGTGAATTAGTTCCAGCATAAAGAAATTGCTGTTTTATTGCAGGCTTGCAAAGAATGTGTGCTCTAATTGCTGTCCCAGGATGGAAGGAGTGGAAAAGGCATTTTATATGGATAAATAAACATATTTTTAAAAATCAAAGGAATTAAGGAAAATGCCATTGCTAGGTAGCTTTATTTTAAAATGCTACAATGGGCTTAAAATGGTGACGTCTATGTGTGGATGGTGTATGGTATGTGTTAAATTTGGTGGGGCAGAAATTAATGAATGAAGAACAGCAGAGAAGAAACTGGGAAATGAAATACAAGTTTCATAGAGTACAAAGCATACAGGTCCAAGGAGTCAGACATGAAAGGAGAAAAATAGTGAAGGAAGATACGTGCTGTAAAACAAGGAAAAGGAAATATAAAATAACACTGGTGGTGACAGCCATTTTAATAAGAATGAATTTACCTGCTGCAATGAACAAACTATGTGTCAAACAAATATAAAAATGGTTTGATATGTAATAATGTAGGGAACATTTTTATGATGGTACACAAAATTTGCATCATAGGGAATTAAGTTTATTTTGAATATCCTTGCTTTAGGAATCCAGTGGTTGTGTGTTGCTCCACTCTATGTCAGTGACAGAATGGAAATATTGTACTGTAAGCCAGGTATTCCTTATCACAGTGCATCAGTTGTGGGTCTTCTTTAAATGAAGTAGAAAAAAGATACGTATGTATGGTTCCCCTTTATAATCTCGAATTTCAGTGTCCCGAGACCATAAATGCGAACGACTGACAATCTCGAAACCCAAAAGCACGAAACACACAATCACAAACATGCATACACCATACACCACACACCACACAACACACACACCATTCTACCCACATCACACAAACTACACAACCCTACACTACATGTAAGCAGGGGGAAAGCCCCCCTGCAGCTGTGCCCCCTTCACCCGCGCTACTTATATATACCAACTCCGTGATCGCACAAACAGAAAAAAAAAGCAAACTCACACCCAGACATTCTACAGTCCCTCACACAGACACACACACATCACACATACACAAACACCAACACATCCAACACTCACACTCATACTTTCACCTCCCTCCCCTAACCCACACGTGTAACTTACAAAAACACTCACATACACTTACTCACCTTAAATTCTGGACACCATCCCAGTCAAACACTTCATGGAATGTAGCGTAAATGCATAAGCGCAGATTCGAGATATTTGGATTCATGCTTCTGCACTTTCGCTATTTTGAAGTTTCGCCTGTATGGTCTCAGGATACTGAAATTCAAGATTTCAGTATTTCGAGATTATAAAGGGGAACCGTATGTATACAGTACTATAATGAGGGAATTATTTTTTTTATTTAAGCGGGTCAGTGAACTGGTCTGTATCTGATCAGGCTACAAGAATGAGAGCACAAATGTACTGGACGTGAACTTTTAGAGCAGCCAAGGTTTTAGAAGGAGTAAGGAAAACAGAATTTCTAGGGAGTGGACATATTTTAGTTGGCTTGCTTCTGTACCACAGTTTCCCAAAATGACATTCTTCCAGAATCTGTTATATTTGAAGAAATCGGATAATGGTCGACAGCAGCTTGTTGCCATATTACACTGTCAGTAACCTAATAAGAGTACTGATGATATATACGGGGATTCTTGGACCATTAGCATCTATTGTCACTCTAAAATCTGTGCATAGACCATCAGCTTCTTATTGCTAAGTTTAGAATTAAAGAAAGTAAGAAGCGCCTCCAGGCCAACTAGATATAAGCATATCAGTATTCCAAATGAATACGCAGTGAAGGTGAAGAACAGACATAAGGGACTAGAGCTGGTAGATAGAGCACCTGAAGGACTATGAACTCATAGCATAGTGGGGATGGCAACAAAAATATTCCAAATGGAAAAAATTGATTAAGAAGACAAAATAGCTGTCCATGGAAGCTTTAGAAATGCCCTTCACTCTCCAAAGAAAGAAGAAGCAAAAGTCAGTAGAGACAGGGGAAATATGTCAAACTTAATGATGTCTTTTAGACAACAGAAAAAAGAAACATTGGGTGCATTTAAATAAGCAGTACAAAGCAATGGAAAAAGATAATAGAATTGGAAAGGTACAATATCTCTTCAAGAAGATTAGTAATATTGAGGAGAAACTTCCAGGTAAAAAATGGTCATGATAAAAGACAAAGATGGACAAGATGTAACGGAAGCAGAGGATATTAAGAAGAGATGGCAGGAATATATAGAACTGTGCAAGACAGATCCTAACATCACAGATACTCTGATACAGAGCCTGATATCTTGGAGAGTGACTCTAAATGGGCCAAAGAAATTTGTAATTTATAATCTACCTATGGCCCTTAGAAGGTATAAGGAAATACTTTCTTAAACAAATGGCCTTGTCCAGAGTTTGCCTAAGCATGTCACACTTTCATCTCTGTGCCTATGAGGTATGCCAGTGCCATGGCATACATCAAAAAATCCTTGACTGTGTTCCAGGTGACTCAGGTTCGATTAGCAGCTCACGGGAGGCTAGGCATGCCCATACTATTTGAAGAGAATGCATAATCCTGCTCATTGTGTGATAGATCTCCAGGAAAGGCTAAGAACATACAGGAGCATAGTCCAAGGAAGGCGAGAACATTTGTTGAGTCACTATGGAAGGAAGACAATACACCAGCACACTCCATTGTATACCAATTCTTGGACATCATGGGTGTATTTGAGGATGGGGAAATTAGAGCATAACACAAAACCACTCCCAGTAGTAGTATGGCACTATGCCGGGGTTTTCATCCTACTCACTGGTCCCAGAACTGGGTTACTGTTAGTCTGAGGAAGGATAAGGCAGGTCTGGTAAACCTGGTGAATGACAAGAGGATCAGCAAGCTAATAGTCTCTCTCTCAAATGGATTATTCCTTTAACAGAAAATTGCTAACAACATACCCATTCCTAAAAACTAGCCTAACTCCCAGCCATGTCTATACAGACCAATTGAACGTACATCACAACTGTCCATAATTCTTGAAAAGATTGCAGCCATGCAATTAAAATCATGCCTTAAGGCCAATGGTTTGATTAAGGACCAGTAACATGGCCTTAAAAAGGGATACAATGCAAATGAATACTTATCCCTTACAAAAAAATATTCAGATCAATGGATTTAGGAAAATGTAGAGGTGCTATATTGATGGACCTATCTAACACATTTAATTCAGTGAATCATCAGATGCTGGTGGATGGAGTGTCACTTCATAGTTAGAACACATCAGCTTTTTTTGCTGGTTTTCTTGCTTCCTGCCATTCATGTTTATTCTGTTTTAACAATGCACATTGCCATTCTGAACTTCCGGCAGTGAAGTCTAAAATATTTCAAGACTCATCCCCTTATCCCCTGCCATTTACTCTTTTTATCAGGTGCCTAGTAACACTGTTTTGAAATATTGACAAGCTTTCAGCTGCAGAAGATGTGGTCATCTGGGTATCTGACATCTTATCTTGTGAGATCTCAGTTTTCAGTGGTCGCTTGGGACTGTGCTGCCAGCAAACAAAAACACCTCAATCTCTTAGATTATCAGAAAGAACAGACCCATGCTATTGAGTGCTCTGAAACATTCCGCCTCATACAAAGTTAGGTAGGACATCTCTCAGCAAGATGGGGGAGCAGTTTTGAAAATATGCTTGCATACAAGTATGTGGAAATCCTTCAGAATCTAACACTACGCTTCTCAAATCATGTACAAAGCCCTTGCATGTAAAACCTCAGCTTTTCCATGTATCTGTCACAGTGCTGCAAATGTATGGATTAAAGATATGAAGATGTCTCTTGAAAATGAAACCGCCTCCCACCTCTTGAATATATACCACCAATCATACCGACAGTCTCCACCTGCTGCTTAAAAAATAATTGCAGGCAGTACCAAATGAAATCTACAGATTAATGACATGTCCACTGAAAATGCAGCATTACTATTAATTACTTGGTAATGTTGCTTGGATATCCAAAACTCTTACAGTCAAACTCCTCATTAGTATGCTAATTCAAAAATTGCATACTTTGAACTGCTGCATTTTAGCAGTCAGACTCAACACAGAAATACTTGTCCTCTGATGCCTATCCAGTACTTGCACTCTATTCACTTGTATTTCTCAAAATGACTTCATCAGTTCATAAGAATCAGTATATCACAAGTGTGCAATTTGCAATATATAACCAAGCTTATACGGAATTGTGCTGAACAAAGGCCACAAAGTCTTTAAACACCAGGATTTGCAAGTAGAAGTGAAAACAATGTGGAAGAAAGATACCCAGACAGTTGCAGCAGTAATAGCAGGAGCATCAGCACTATAAAAAAAATTGCCATTGTTTGTAAACATGCTACCAATAAATGTAACTCAGTATGAACTTCAGGAGGGGGCAGTTCTAGGGGGCAGTTCTGGGCACAATGCAGGTGTTAAGAAGAGCACTGTTGACTAATATCAAAGGCAGAAGCAATACTAATTTCACGAAGTTTAATTATGACTTGACTTAGGAATGGGGTCCATTCCTGTCGAGGTATGCAAAAACCTATGAAGGTATAGAAATTAAAGAAGGATAAACTGCAGAGCACAGTGAATTAAGTGCAATAATTGTTCAAATGTTTTTAAATTATGGCTAATCAAAAATTATTACAAATCTTTGCATCTAAGTGTCATTAGACTGTGTGGAAAATTGCCATCTCAATGCAGTACAGAGGGGTCTTGAAGGCTACAGTAAGTGCAATATTCCATAATGTATGACAGATAAGAGCCGTGCATGCACTTTCCTCTGCATTCAAAGACATTTCTACTAGGGGGCCCTCTGATATAGTACTCCTTTTGAATTGGAGTAAGAGAGTTGTTTGCTTTTCTGAAATACCCAAGATACCCTGGAAAACTCCTTAAGTATAAAGCAGAAAAAGCTTGCAAGGAATGAGTTACCTAATTGATCTAATTAATTTTTCAATAGTATATAGCTATTCATAACATATTTTTATTTGCTTGAAGTCATAGTGATGGCTTTTAATTAATAAGTAAAACACTATTTTGCCTATATTTTTCAGCTTTAGACAATATTCTTAATGGATGTGTTCTCAGTTGATTAGACCTCAGATAGTATGAATCTTTCATTCCAGCGAATTTGGAGTAGGAGCCAATTTCAGGCAATTGTGTCTTGGATAGGCTTGACTTACAACTGACTACTCTTCCACTCTGGTGCATATCTCTCAGCTGTCCAGATTTTCAACTAATATTTTTGTTCTGTTCCTCATAAAACCTTAGATTTTCTGGCAAATCATTGAGGACTGAATACACTAAATGACAGCCATTTAAGTTTCAGACTTTATATCCTTCAGAAAAATGCATGTTGACATAAAACCTTTTATTGCAGCAACTTTCTAATTTATAGAAGCAATATTTAAAACGTGTCCCTATTTTTGGGCCTTTGCCCCCCCCCCCAATTAATTTTGGCTTTTCCAGATTTCTTGTGCTATGAGGCTGAGATGTATGCTCCATTGAGATCATTTTTACATGGCTTTGCCATATTCTGCACCTTTTAGCTAGTAATAGTAGACAGTCTGTAGCTAAGGGCAAGGGTTAGAATTAGCTAGCTAAATAGTGTTTTTAATTAAATGCCCTGTGTTGAAATATTTTATTTCCTATTACCTTATGTAGTACTCTACCTTCTCTAAGTATTTAATACTTAAAATGTGATGCTACTTCCCTTGAGGAAAGAATTCTGTTAATTTAATTTTAAAAACTTGAGGTTTATTTATTAATTGATATGACTACTGCTCAGTGTTAGAATGAATCACACTTAGCATCTGATAGAGGGGAAAGACTGCCTAACTGTTTGCTATAAGATTTAAAATGTTAGTTGGCTCATTCTTATGAACGATACAGTAATGGGTGACCTTGTCATGTTACTACGTTTGGCTAGTGACAGTTAAATTCCATAAAGTAAGAAAACAATACTTTTAGTGAAAGGTCTTAGTATTCTCCATTGGAAACTAAGGTCTGTTTGAGTGGGTATGTTTCTTACTGGTCTACGATACAGTAATTTGCACACCTGGTAGAATATATCATTTTTATCATTACTTTATAATTCAAGAAAAAAAAATCATCACGAGATTACACAGGTGCACCTGGCTTATATACTTCAAAGAATAAATGCTTATAGGAAAGCAGCATGCAGCATTTTTCACATGCTGAAATAATTACATTGATTGCAGAAGTGTGCATTTGCACAGTTGAATTAAGACCATCTCCTATATGATTGGATGGGAAATAGGAAATTCACCCCGGGGATCACCTCTGTGGCTCTGCTCGACAGTGGCACAGGAAAATAATTTTCTTGGGTGGCAAAAGCCAGGGTACCTTTTTGGCTGGGCTTGTATAGGCCCCAGGGCCGGTAGCCTAGTACCTACCTATGAACCTATGAATCTCAAGACATTATTTTCTAAAGAAGCAGGCATTTGTGCAGTTGCAGTTAGTGCAGAGGTTAAGGCTGCAAGCTGTAGTTCTGGTGGTACTAAGCTTGATTCCCTAAACCTTCATTTGTCTCTTCTGAGACCTTGATCAAGTTGCTTAACCAGATGTTGCTCTCTGTGAGCCCACCTGGCTAACAAATAGGATTGTTGTTGTCACTTATGAGTATTTGAATGAAAACAGCATTTATGCATAAAATATTATCATGGAGCAGTCAAGATGTTGCACAGTCCTGTAATTTTAACTAACAAGAGTACTGTGGCAGCTTTTCATTGTTTTTATTGTAGGCTTTGAATTTAGTTGTTATATTCATAAATGTGTTCATGGATGATGGAATACAGCATGCATTTTTTTTCCTGTCTGATTAAGTGGTGGTGATTTTGCCTTCTCTTTCTCATGAGATGACATACCTCTTCATCAATGTTCATAAAATGATATGTATAAGTTCATTAATATTCACTAAATAATGCATTTTGTTTTTTCATTCCATGTACAAATTGGCTCTCCAGTGTAATTGTCTAATTGAAGGCAAATGCAAGTCTGCATGCCAGCAAGTTAGAGTAAAAGGCATCTTAGCCACCTAGTTTGCTTACTTAATAAACAAAATCAAATCAATAAAACAAATATATATTTTGGATTTCTTGCTTGGCTCCTCTGCACCACCTTACTAATTGGCAGTAAAGCTAACCCAGCCCTTACCCCTAACCCTAACCCTTTGATTTACCTTACAAAAACCCTTTCCATAAAATTATCACTTTAACAGATGCTTACCACACATAACAACAACTGTGTACAACACTTAATACAACCCTGCCTTAGTCCATATCTCTCAAATTCTTAGCACAAGAAATCTGGTCAAAGCCTAAAATAATGGGAAGCAAAGGCCCAGAAATGAGGACAGATTTTAAATATTGCTCTTACAAGCTTAGAAAGTTGCTAGAATAACACGATTTGTGTTTTTTTATATGACCTAAGTGCACATCAACATTTGGTGACTTCAGTCCCCAGTGATGTGCTAGAAAACTACAAATTTTATGAGGAACAAACCAGAAATATGAGGTAAAAATTTGGACATTATGTGAACATCTGGGCAGTTGAGAGGTATGCCTTAGTCCTTCCTATAACCCTAACCCAGAAACATTTGCACACTCCCAACCCAACAGAAACCACAACAAGCAATACATTACAATAAATCTTTTACCTCCCCAGCCTTTACTCTAATCTTAACCCACAAACACTCGCATATGTACCTCACCCTAATGCCAAAAGTTTCAGAATATCCTAAATGTTAGGGATTAATCCAAAATACACACTTACCTTCCACAAGCCAATATACTTTTTCTGACATTGACACCATTATATCACAACCCCACTTACTCAACACAATGTTTGATAGGCTATAGACACAACAGTACAACATGCACATACTACACACTTGATCACATTCACACTCACAAACACTTCTATTTAACACTATTAGATCTTCCTAACAAAATATTAAGAGATCTGTATAAATATTTAAAATTTAGAATCTATCATCAGTCCGTCAAAATATTGGTATTCCAAATATTGACATATTAACCTCAAGAACAAAATATCAACACACTTCTGTGCATGCTCCAAATATTACTCTCGGAGTAAGCAAATTAAAAAACACATTTCTTGCAGGAAGCAAGCCCTCCTACACTCTCCTTACCCCCTAGTAATTATTTATTCTAACTCTGATTGTATAATCCCCTGGGAAATTACATATTTCTCAACCCCCAAGGATTGTCTCTGTTAACCCCCCCCCCTCTTGTACATCAGTATTGTTGACTAAAGGATATCTACAAACCAGACATTAGCAACTTCCACTATTTCACAGCACTCCCATACATACATATATGTACATGTGTATGTGTATATATATATATATATATATATATATATATATATATATATATATATATATATATATATATATATATATATATAT
The DNA here is from genome assembly GCF_019279795.1 of Protopterus annectens. NCBI lineage: Eukaryota > Metazoa > Chordata > Ceratodontiformes > Protopteridae > Protopterus > Protopterus annectens. The sequence goes on from NC_056741.1 coordinate 1,191,358,461, forward strand.
GTGTGTGTGTGTGTGTGTGTTTGTACATATAAATCCCATTATATTTCTATACATACAGACCCACACATATACTGAATCATGTGATTATTGTTAAAAATAACTCTTAGGTGGTACGCCACTTGAAACAGTATAAACAGTTGCTGTACTGAGGTTTGCATTTCATGTCATACAGCAAATGAAGAGAAAGATATGACTGCTTATCTGAGCTAAGAGTTCCTTCCTTATCTGCTTTTAGAGTTTCTAGTTTCCAGCATTTTGTGACTTTACATGGCTATGGTTATTTTCAAATTTTAAGAAATTGTAGGAGACAAGTGTACCATTCCTAATCAGTCACCAGGTGTTGCTACAGCTCTTTTCAGCTTCTGATCTTTGGTTTGGCTGATGCTCAGTCAGTGAGGGCCATTATCACTTTCTGTTGTATTGTTTTGCTTGGAGTCCACTTGCATAAGAAAGCTGTGTAGAAAAAGATATCGCTGTCTATGCATTTAGGTGACAGCTTTCAAAAAACATTATGACAATGCGTATCGGGTAAGAATAACTTATTTTGCTCTCTAGTGAGTCCAGTTTAATACATAAGTATCAGATGAACATGTGCTATTCTCATATAATTTTTAAGATGAACATAACAGCAATTCTTCCATGCTTATGGCTGGATTTACATAGTTTAATGCAATATAATAACATAAAGCCCACATGATTCCATGACACTAACAAAGACATTGAATAAATCGAGGTTTCCATAGTGTAATCCCTCAATTCGTAACAATATTTACAAAGTGAAATTCCATTGATATATTACCTCTTTACTTAAGTATGCATCAGAAATGATCAAAGTGAATTGCCTTCTAGCTAGCAAGTGGACTATTGGAATAACATCTGCTGCTGCCTATCTGCTGTAATTATTACACACAGCTGCACTTATTTAGCACCATTTAGCTGAACATCACAGTTGGATTATACGCATCACTGTCACACACACAAGGGAATAATGACTATACTGGACTGCAAAAGCAGAGACTCACAGTAAAAGGTTCACTGTTAAAGACTGTAATATGATTTTCTAACAAATACAGTTATTTCTATATGGTGCTGCAGAGCAGGCAAACTGCAAAATAAGTCTGAATATTTAACCGATATTAATAAGTATTTTATTATTATACATCTGCATGGTTAAATTACTATAAAAGCCAAATAAAAATGAACTCCCTGTTTACACAAAAATATAATTACCACAAATACTAAACAGATCACTTTTTATTTTCAATCATAGGTTCATAGGAGGGCTTTATGGCCTTTACAAGCCTAACCATGTACAAAACACATGTACCCTAAATGACCATAGTTAGATGGTCATTGTTAGCAGAGTAATTCTATGATTAGCACCGATTATCCCTGTTCATGAGAGATACATGCCACCCCAGGGGTGAATTTATGGACACCCATCTAATTGTCAAGGTTGCACATAAGTAGTGTTATTGAGAAGCTCTGCTTCACTTGAAGTGGGATCTTATTCCAGAGGACTGGCGATTTCTGGGAGATATAGCTGTCTTTCCAACATGTTTTTCTAATGTTATACGCTTGGTTGAAACCCCTTGAGTGAGGGGCTCTTTTCCCATTTGATTTGCAGATGTGAAGCATTTCTATTAGAACAGAGTCAGAGACTGCTCTGTAGGCCAGGCATAGGTTGCCTTTCAGCCTCTCAGTATGATAAAGAATACAGTAACAGGGATTTCAGTCTTTTCATGTAAGTCACATTTTGGAGATCCTTGATTATCTTGGTTAAAAACATCTGTGGTCTCTCTAGTTGTTGCAGGTGTCTGGTACAATACATAAAGAAGGCAGCATTGTAATCAATTAGTGGTCTGACAAGGGTCGAGTACAGTGGAGTTATATCCTCCTCAGTCTTTGATGATGCCCTTATTTATGAGATGCACAATGTAGAAGGTTTTCTTTACCACTATGGACACATTTGATTGATGTTTACATTGCTATCAAACTGTTCCCAAGTCTTGCACCACTGGGTTTGAGCTTAGTGGGCTGCTATATATATCATAATTAGTAGGGGCTACTACTTTGCCAGAGGGGATAATGAGGCATTTTTTTTTTTGCTTTTAGTTTTAGTCCATGACTTTAGCACCAATCATTTGTCTGTCAGCCCCTTCTGTACTATGTTTACATTGTTGTGGACTCATTGATTGCACCCACTTTGCAGTCATCTGCAAACTTGGTAAGCCACAGGCCATCCACTTTCACTTGAGCCTCAGAGAGAGATTACAAACAGTAGAGGGCCAGGCACAGATCCTTGTGGTACCCCCCTGGTAGCTGGTCTACTGATGGAGGTGGACTCCCCAACTTTGGTAGTGTGCATTCTGTTGGTGAGCCAGCTGGCTACCCAGCTAGTGACATATGAGTTGATCCCCAGCTGGAAGAGTTTCTCCATGATCCCTGAGTGGGTAATTGTCATAAACCTTGGCTAAATTAAGATAGGCAGTATGCACTGCTTTGCCCTCATCAAGGGCTTTGATGACATTCTCAAAGAAGTCCACCAGGTTTGGTACACATGCTCTACCCTTGACAAAACTAAACTGGGTCAGGTCAAGAGTTTGAAGGTCACCTGTGGTCCTTGTTGATAAGGTCCATGATGATTCTTTCCATGGCCTTGCAGATAAGGCTGGTTAGGCTAATGGGTTGATAGTTTCCTGGATCAGTTAATGGACCCCCTTTGTGCAAGGAAATCACTTTTGCCATTCACTCTGCCAGAACAAAGCCAGTGCTCAAGCTATGGTTAGAGTGCTAGGTTTTGTTTTAGATTGTTTAGCAAGTATCCTGGGATGTTATGTGGTCCCATAGAGGCTGTGTTTTTGGTCTTGGAAAGCACTTGTGTGACCTGTTATTTGGAGATACTCTGTACAGGACTGGTGTCAGGAATGCTTTTGGGTATGGTTGGTGGGGACAGGGGGATAAAGTTATTGCCAAATCTGTCAGCTAACAGGTTGGCAATTTTCTGAGTTTCAGTGTGAGTGGTACTGTCCACTATAAGTTTGGCACTCAGCTGGGCATTCCCTTTTAGGTTTTGGGCATAGCTAAAGAATGCCTTATGATTGTCTTTAGCTATGGATGTTAATTTAGCCTCATAACTAGCTTTAGAGTACTTTACAAGATATGTAATTGCTTGTTCAAGCTGTGGAGGATTGTCTTCCTCTGCTGAATAAGTTCCCTTTTGTTTTTGGATATCAGTTTCTTTTTTTTTGTTATATAACTTATTTATACCTACAGTCCACCAGGGTAACATATTTTTTCGGGAGGACCTGGTTTTAGTCCTTTCAGGTACAGCTGAATCAATATATTTAAGTGGCTATACAGGGGATTTGTATACTCTTCTGCATAGGAGTCATTGCTGGCTCTGTTAACGGGGGCATTGAAACTTTTCATACCATCTCTTAGTAGGCTATAGCTTGATTTTTGAGAAAATGTTCAGTTTTTATGCTCCTTTGCAGGTGTCAGGTCTGATCTTTACTTCAGACGAGAGTGATTTATGATCTGTTTACTTCAGATGAGACTGATTTATAATCTGAACTTACTAGGGAGGGCAGCACACAAGCGGTAGTGCAGTGACTTCCCATATTGGTGAGCACTAGGTCTAGGACATTTGAGCCCCTTCTGGCATAGAGACCAACTTTTCCAGGGCATTTGAATTTACAAAATCCAGGAACCTCAGAGGAACCATGTTTGTGCTCAAGTAAGTTGCACAGTCGATGGAAGGATAATTGAAATCTCCCATTACCAAGGTGTTTGTCTGTATACTGAGTCCAGGTAGGTGGTGTGCTTCTCCTTGTTCATGATGGGGATCTGTAGCTAGTGATGATGTGGCAGGGTCTTTTGTCTGTAGTTATTTGGACTTGGATTAGCTCAAGAGAGTCATACTGTTTTACCAGTCTCAAGGTGTATTTGGATTTAATGAAGATGGATATACCTCCACCTTTGCTTCTTTCATGCTCATTTTGAGGTCTGAATGTGTGAAAGGCATTGCAGTCTTATATGGCCAGGGTGCTCTCTGCTACCTTGAACCAAGTTTCTGTGACTGCACAGACATCAGCATCTTCCAAGGTGAGGCATGACTAGGGAGTGCAGTTTGCTGTTTATGGTCCTAGAATTAAACAGCATGACCTTGAGTTTGTCTATAGTGGATTTCTTTACATCAGAAGTTTTGTTGTTTTGTCATTGCCTAAAAAAGGCACTAAGTGGGATTCAACCATCTTTGCCAGTTATCAGAAAATCTTGAGGAGACAGGTGAAGGCCATGTCTGGCAAAGCAGCATGGTCTGTCAACCATGTCTTCCCAGGCTGTCAGATACTGGATCCCCCTGGAGTGACACCAGAAGCTAAGCCAATTATTGAAATAAATCATTTGTTGTCTGTCTTGTGGCATCTTCCTAGGTGAAGGTAGAATGCTGCTTAGCGGACATAACTGACTGAGATGCACAATCTGAGAGTTCAGTCATGTCTCTCTTCATATAGTCCAGAGACATACATCTTAAGGCATTCACTCTAACATGTAGTATGATGGTAATTGTTTCTGTGTGACTTCACTGTGTGTGTGATTTGATAAATCCTGGCACCTGACAGACAGCTGCCATGATCTTCTCCTTGTCCAACCTGGTGTGGGGGACATCTTTGAGTCTCACTACTGAGTTGCCTATTAGGACATTAGGTTTTGAGGTGTTTTTAGAAGCCTAAATGTTGAGACACTGATGCATGTTATGTGTAGTGGTGGATTCTGTTCATGTACCAGTATGTGCAGGTTGTTTGCACTTGGGAGGTCTTTGGTCTTTTGGTAGGCTGTTAGTGAGTACCTCTGAGTATGTGGGTTTATGTGTCTTGACCTTATCTTGTGTGAGACGAGAGGTGTGTGTGCTGACAACCTGTTTGATATCTTATTTATTGTTACATGTGAGGACTGATTCTCATTTCATGGTATAATTGCATCTCTCACATACTGCATTTGTTTGCTTTAGGAGCAAGTGTTTGTCAGTATACATGAGACAGTTGCTACATTGCCTCAGGATGCCCATGTCATCAGGCTGGCTGGAGACACATTAAGAAACTGACTGTCCATAGTAACAGGTAATTTCTAAGTGCTAATTTGTGAGAGGGCAAATTAGATCAGCTGCTGCTCTGGGATGAACAAGGGGACTCATTCTATAGAAGATCAGGGATGAAAAGTGGGGTGATGCTGCTCAGTGCTCAGCTGAGTTGCCTGCAGTGCAGCAGGGAACATGGAAGGTTTCACTGACTGGTGCCCAGGGAAAAAATGTTTTTAGGCATTTGCTAGGTACTTTATACAGGAATAATCACTATTTTACCAAATATACCAAAATAGCTATTGCGCAAACACATTTAATATCCACCTTATTATACACAGCCCCCATTCTCACTAATCTCAAGAAATCTGAGCTACATAAATTAGAATCCTGCTATAATAAAATTGCAAGATATGCCATAAATTCGTCAACTAGATCACACCACTGCCCCATACTCAAGCAACTCAATTGGCTACAACTCCCCCATCTCCTACACTATACACAATGGACAATGCCCCACAAACTCCAATCAGAGCCAGACAAAATATCATCCTTACAAACCCTTCTTCAACCCTATGTTACCAACAGACCACTACATTCCTCCAACAACAAATAAAAACCTACTTATCCAGAAACCAAGCAGGTGATTCCCTATTTACTAGTTACACAGGTAAAATCTGAAATGAACTGCCAATTAACATTACCTCCATTACATCCTTGCCTCTATTCAAAACTACCCTAAAACAACACTTCCTTACCAAATCACTCTGCTCATATTCCACCATCAGTTGACAGATACAATCTCACTCTCTACTGTCTCCTCTATAAATCTTCCTAGCTAATTAAAGAAACAGCAACTATATCTTTTAACATCATAATATAGCCAACCTTCTAATATCCTACTTTTATCCAACATTGCCTAAATTCTAAGCCACGGTGGTGCAGCGGTAGCATTGTCGCCTCACAGCAAGAGGTTCTCCCATTCGATTTTCGGCTGGAGCACCTTCTGTGTGGAGTCTGCATGTCCTCCCTGTGGTCGATTGGCATTCGAAAGACATGCATAGAATGGGCGTGCCTTAGTTGAAGGTTGGGCATTGAGCTGGCACCTCGGCACCGTAAAAAATCTACTGCTAATCATTAGTGGACCGGAGTTCCGCTGTGGCAACCCCTAACTGGGAGAAGCCGAAAGAAGAACAACATCCATCATTGCCTAAATTCTACACTTACAGACCTTGTGATCTTACTATTACTGCAATCTTTTCACCTTCACCTTCTTACTATCTATACCTTCTCATCCCTGCATACATTCCTCTAATGTACTATTGGATTGTATAACTCTTGTGAGCATAGAACACTGTATACCAGTGTACTACAAACTGTTTTCTCATCCTTTACTGATGTATATGACTCTCATTTAAATTATGTAATGCAAATGTGGTCAATTGTACTTTGATATCTCTTGTCTCCATATTTGGATGTTATTCAAATGTGTACATATATGTACTAAGTGGAGCTTTTCTCCCAGGGCCTCTGCTGAAACAGGACATGTGTCTAGTTGAACATTCCCGGTAAACAAATGTAAAAATAAAAATAAATAAAATACAAGGCATTTCTTACCCCCGTTATGCAGTGTGCAGTCACACGCAAATGTGAGGCTTATATACAGGTGAAATTAAATAGTTTTAAACTAGTCTGTGAATAAGAAATCACACAATGATCCTTCCTCCAGCAATCCCCAGCTCAGACAAGACGATGGCTGGATTTAAGTTCAAGTGTATGAAAAACAAGCTAGATTCCACAAGTCTGGATCTAGTCTATGCTAACTAAGCGATATTTCAATGCAAAACAAGTGCGGGTAATAAGCAGACACAAACAGTAAAAACAGTCAAAAAGGCCCAAATTAATACAGTAAAACAGTAAAATACAGATGAAAAAATGCAGATCAAACTCAAAATAAGCTTAATTTCTTTTTTTTTTACCTTTGGGTGGCTTGGATTCATGCAAAAACACTCTGAACCGCTGGCAAAGGATAACAAACGCAGAGCAGCTCTGGTTAATTAAAGTGACACCTACTGCAGGCATCTCCTTTAAAGGCAATCTGCTCCTTCTTCATTCCTTTACATTTGGTGCCCAGATCACTGTTGGTACTAATTCTAATCTTTTTAACGTAGCATTGCTGATAATGAATAGATGATCTTTCATGCTCATCAGGTTGTGGCCAATGTAATAGTAGACAAGTGATTCATTATACCTCCCGCTGTTGACAGTTCCTTCTCTCGGATTCTCCTCTCTCTCATTCTATCCCTTCTTTTTATGCCCTACAACAGTAGTACAGAAATGAGAAATTAACTAATTTAGTGTGGCACATCCAGGATTCCATAATATGATATTGACTCAACCATTAATGCCACAGCCTTAAAAGAAAGACTGACATTATCATATGTTAAACTCCAGAATGTACTGCCATCTTTGATTCAAATCTCTATAAGGCAGCAAAATGATTCATATGAACTAGATCTAAATAAAGATGCAAGATTTACATCACAGCATTTGCTGGAAGGAAAAAAATCCAATGGAATGAAGGTTTTGTAGTAAGTAATATTAACCAGGACTAGATCAGCTGGAGATCTCCTCCCTAGAGGCCACAGGAGACATAACAGCATGACAAGGCTGCATAAAGTCATAGTGGATATATTTATGAAGTTCACTGTGAACAATAAGTACAGAAGCCTGCAGAAAATAGAGGCAGCATACTGTATAGATGAACTGCTCACTGGATCTTTAAAGGACTTATTCACAGAGATGATTCTGGCATCTAGAATAAACCAAAGGAGTGGTTGGCAGAGTAGAAATCTGTAGATGTATTGAAGAAGGCATTGTCTGGTAGAAAAGGGGTGAACAGGAAGGGAGACATTGAGAAAAAGTATAATATTAAATGCATTTAAAGGGTAGATGGGCTGACTGTATTCTCCTGCCTTCAGACAAATGTAACAAGATTTAATCTGTGCATTATGACTAGAACAATCATATGTATTTTGACCATGTTATTGGCATTTACTGATGTACTGTCTGTGCTGCTTAGTGACTGATATGTGGATATCATGCAGAAAGGCCCATAATTTATTTTGTATTTCTACAGTCTATTCCTGCTACTTCTGCTGGTTAGACATATTCAGCTAAACAGTGATGTACAAATTTATGTCAGACATTCTGTACTACACACTCTGGGAATTCTAGTATTCAACTACATACACATCATGTACTGGATGTATTTTTCTTTTATGAGTTGAAGTGGGTACTGGACAGTTGCATGTCTTTTTCTCCATATATGCAGCCATGTTGCTGAGTCTGTCTGTCTGTCTGTCTGTCTGTGTGACTCATACTCTGTATGGCATCTTTTATATTATTTCTTTATTCACTGTGGATGTCTACAACAGCCGACTGGCAAAGACTGACCTTGCTGCTGCTAGATGTCCACCTGTTTGGCTGTAGTGCATCAGTCTTCTTTCTGTTTGTGTACCCCTGAACCATTGAGAAGTGTGCATCCTTACCTCCCACAGTATGTGTTGTTTTGTTATGCTGGTGCAGAAGTGATTTATTTCTATTTATCTTATACGCTGACTCTTTATGGACACCATTGCCTTTCATTGCCCTACAGATTTCTTGTACTGAGTACGTTGTTTATTTGCAGTTGCATTTTCCTGCAAAGAATTTTGCAGCTATATGTGCTACATACTCATTTGTGTTCTTGTGGATGGGGATCATGAATTGCTTTGCTACATTGTACACAGATTCAGGGACTCATAGATTGTTACTATGCTAATGACCCGGGGGGGGGGGGGGGCTTTCAAAGCCTAGACAAGTTTTCCCGAAAGAATAATGATATCCTGCATCCAAGCAGAACATTGAGAGTCAGGCATTTATAAGCTATCTATCTCCATAAGAGACATGGGTGCCAGGCCAGGTGTAAATTTCCCATTCCCCAGCCACCGGTCTAGGTTGCTCTTAAACTGGGTAATAGATGCAATCAGCTTCATATGGATGGGAAGCATGTTCCATAGCAGATACTGCCTCTGGAATACATATCTGTCTCTGCAGCATATACTATTTAAGTCAGATAAAATTCAGGTCCCTAGACCTTGTATTTCTGGTACTCTGTGGCTTGCATATATGCAGCAGACTCATAAGTGTGGGGTTTAAAGATGCCTTGTAAGCCAAGCATAGATCACCCTTCAGAAATCTATAGCTGACTGAGTAGAAGGAAAGGACATTAAGGCCTTCTACATAAGGCAGGTTTGTTACACCTTGTATTCTTTCTGTAAGGAACCTCTGAGGTCACTCTAGTCACTGTATATTCCTGGTCAGGTACATACCAAAGGGAGTATTGTACTCTATGACTGGTCTGATAAGGGCAGAGTACAGTGGGATAATGATCTCTTTGGACCTAGATGCCATGCCCTTACTTATAAGTTGTGCAACATAAAAGGATTTCCTCCCCACTGTGGCCACATGGTGGTCAAAGGTAAGGCTACTACTGTCTTTGTGTGTACCCAGTTCCCTGACCACTGGGTCAACTCTTACAGGGCGTATTATTAATATGGTAATTAGCTGGGATTGTTGATTTCCCAAAGGGTACAATTATGCATTTCTTAGTACTGACGTTAAGACTATGGCTTTGGCACCATTTGTTAGTCAGAGATAGACCTTCCTGAAGAATGTTAATGTCTTCAGGGGATGATAACCTCCAGCTTGCCATCATCTGCAGACTTTGCTATAAACCTTAGCATTTGCTTCCATTTCAGAGAAGTAGGTGCCAAAAAGGAACACGCTCAGTACTGAACCCTAGGGGAATCTGCTAGTGACTAGCTTCTTAGTGGAGGTGGCCTCACCTGTTTTGACCTCCTGGGTCCTATCAGTGAGACACTTGGCTATCCAAAAGATGATAAAACAATTTATACCTTAACTAGTGAACTTGTCAATAATGTCCGAATGGAGTACTGTATCAAAAGCCTTGTCCAGGTTGAGGTAAGCTGTATGCACAGTCTTACGTTCATCCAGTGCTTTGCTGACCCTCTCAAAAAAGTCCACCAGATTTAATAGGCATGACCTTCCTTTAACAAAGCTAAACTATGATGTGTCCAGTGTTTTCAGGTTACTTATGTTATCAATGATCATGTCCATGATGATTCTTTCCATGGCCTTACATATGAGACCAGTAAGACATATGGGCCTTCAGTTACCCAGATCAGTGGTTGGACCTCCTTTGTGCAGGGGAATGACTGTAGTCATCTTCCGTTCCTTGGACACAAAACCTAACTGTAGGCTCCAACTGAAAAGTGATTCAAGTGGACCAGAGAAGTAATGTTTCATGCTATTAATTAAACACCCTGGGATGTTACTGGGGCCCATTGATGCAGTGTTTTTAGCCTTGAAAGTACATTGATGATCTGTTTTCTAGTAATGTTTGGGGAGATTGTTGTATGTGGTGTTTCCTTTAGACTATCGGGGGAGTGGGGGAGAAAATCTGAGTTGAACCTGCCAGCCAAAAGGTTGGTAGTAGCCTCCAGTTCAGTGTGGGTGATGCCATTTACAATAAGTTCTGCACGTTATTGTGTATATCCCTGTGGTTATGGGCATATCTGTAGAAAGCTTTGTGGTTGTCCTATGCCTGAGAAGCTATTTTTTCTTCAAATATAGCCTTTGAGGTATTACTTAAACCTCTTGTATTCCTGTTTAGATTTACTTTTGCCATGTGTGGCTTTGTTCCTCCTACAATTAGCCAAGATTTATTTTTCTTTTGTTGTATAACTGATTGATATTCCGATTCCAGCAGGGTGGCTTGTTTTTTGAGTTTGTCTTTTATTAACATGAGTAGACACAGTTCACTCTAAACAGCTTTCAATATGACTGCACATAGATTTTGTAAATAGCTAAGTAGAGAAATCTGCTGGTTCCATGATGAGGGATACATATTTATTTATTGTTATTGGTGACAGGGCACATGGACATTGTAACCATTCTCGGTTAGTGCCATCTTTACATCAAAATGTGGTTGTATTGCTATCTATGTGGGCACATTCGTTCTTTCTAAAACACTGTTTCAGTTTCATACACTGCACATCATAAGAGTTTGTATGTAATGTTTTGCTATTTCCCTACATGGTCATATTGAGTATCTGAATGGTTGCATAATTCTGAGCTATTACACATTTTCCATCATGCAAATAAAGCTATAGACCTTATGTGCCTTTTTCCTACTGCTGTTATTGTACTGTGACATGTTGTTCCTAGTGTCTGATTCTGCTGACCACAGGGTCTTGGGAGTTGCATATTGGACACTACACTGCAGTGGATATTTGCATGCCACATTTCAAAGGTATACAAAAAAGACTCCAGGTAACGCCATCTTGTAATGTCAACATATGTTTATAAATAAACACACACACACACACACACACACACACACACACACACACACACACACACACACACATACACACACACGCGCATGCACGCACGCACACACGCACACACGCCCGCCCTCACACACACACACACACACACACACAAACACACACACGCATGCACGCACACACGCACACACACACACACACACACACACACACACACACACACACACACACACACACACACACATATTTGTCTGTGTTTGTGGTTATTTTATTGCCAAAGGTGCATATGGATGTTTAGCAGGCATAACTTTGAAGGGATCGATGCTATTTTTAATGTCTTCTCTGAACCTTTTATCATCATCTGCATATACAATAGACTGAATGATACTACTTTCAGTAATGAAGTCCTTATAGTGAGGAAAAACCCTCTATATTTGTCATTTGCGGGTGAATGCAGTATCTCTTTATTGTGGGATAATGAACTATTTTTTGACACTTGTGCTTACAAATCCTTACCTGCCAAGATATTTCTGCAACTACCTCACTAACCCTAAAAGGAAATAGAGTAAAAGTGACATACAACAGCTGCCTTCAGTTTGCCAAAGTAAAGTCTGTAGAAGCCATGGCTTGTATACTTAAATGCTTCTGGCATATCAATGAAAACAGAATCGGTTAAATTCCAAACATCAGTACCCCTGACAACATTTTTCAGCAATGACTGCTGCTGTGATACAGATCTCCCTAAAGCTACATTGAACTGATTATCTTATTTAATGACACTCCAGAGGCTGAGAATATACAGCATTTTCTAGTAATGTCCAAACAAAACAATAAAAAAGGTTACACACACAAACCATTCAGTGAAAAAAAAATTGCAAGAAAAACTTAGCCAAGCTAGAGTTTTAACTGTGTGACACCTTAAACTTCCTGTAATGGAGGACCTTGGGTATGTGCAAATGACCCCTTAAGGGCATCAAGTGTGACATGGATAATAAAGTTAGAATGGAAAGGGAAACAGTTATGGGTTTGTACAGATGTCAGTCCTTGGACCAATGCTGTTTGGCATCATTATGCCAGACATCATTAGCCACATCTTTCATTTGTTGCCTTGTATGCATTCAGCCAGTCTCCACTAGGCGTGTGCATTTAGTCATCAAATCTGAAACACTACACCGTGAATAATGAACAGTGTGTCTCATGATGTCAGTGTGGGACATAGTGCATCAAATTAAAAAGGAACTGTATTATTATTATTATTATTATTATTATTATTATTATTATTATTATTATTATTACTGTTATTATTATTATGGACAGACTCCTCTATCCAGAAACACTACACTGGATATAAAGTTCACTTTAAAATTAAGTGACAGTGCACCAGAAATAGGTAATGAAATTCTGAAAAAGTCTATGTAAATGAAATGCATTATCTATGCCTGGTATCGGACAAGCATGTCCAAGCCTCCTACATAGCCCCAAAGATCATCCAAAGGTGAAATCCTCAGTGTCTCCTGTATATCAGCCATAATCCTACATGCATGACAGGTAAAACATTCCCAGACGTATGCAGTATTAGGCATCTGCAGGATCAGCAGGCGATGAGGGTACACTACAAAACTCCAATTTGAACTTGAAAAATGTAAGAATTTTGAGTCACTCCTGTAAATGGAATGAATGAGTAATACATAACCGTACCATATGTGCACATGGTCCTCCCCTTATCATTGCTAGACTCCTCTGCAACCTGAGACCAGTCCCACCTGTATATCAGACCTAGTAATGCAGGCATTAGAGCTTTCTTTCACATGATGCCTGTAGTACCAGTTCTGACATTAGGGGAAGTAGTAGCTATGCAGCATAGCCCCCACTGACACTAATAGGCAGCTTTGTCATTTAGAAATGTAACCTGGAATTCAGTACAAATGAAAAATCTCCATATTAGCCCCATAGCACCCCTTTTGACATACAGAAGGAACAGTAGCTACTTTGCAAAACACCACTGCCATTAATGGACAACCCTAAATAATTCTTTACATTTAATAAAACAGAAGATAATTTATGGATTTTTATGCATTTCTCTGAAATGTTACCTTTTCCTTAAATTTTGTATGCTATAAGATAAGGATGGTAGCTGGTGAAATCTACATGCAACAGCCTGATGTGAATCACAATACATATTTCTAGCAGGGAAGGCCTGCCTGATGTACTATGTAACTGGGACTGTCCAGGTACAGAGCAGGTCTGGAAATGGAACTGTCCAGGTACAGAGCAAGTTTGCAAATGATGTTTCTCTGTAAAATCTGAGAGCCACAAAGGTGTGATAGTGTACAAAGGAGCCTGAAGTGAACATCTCTTCAACTGCAGACATAGATAATCTACGCAATTAGCCTGTAAGACTGCTGTTCTGCTGAACATTAACACAGCCAACCGATAACATCACCCTTTGAAGAAATAAAATATGTAGTGTTATGATTAATTAAAAGAATGTAGAACATCACTTAGCCAGTCACAATATCCACAAGTGTATTGATGTAGTGAAACTTGCGCACTTTATTACAGATATATCACCACTATCCCAGAAATGTCATCACTATTAGTGCAAATCCCTTTATTATCATATATTACAAACCAGTGCTGGTCTGCAGACATGGCCAGGTAGCTGAAATGTTTAAGAATTCTTCATGGCTGTATCAGCATAACTAGGGAACACCCAGGTGCACTGCCAGTCCTCTGTGCCTAAACTATATCCATGGCATTCATCCTCTGATCACTTACATATGATATGATCCTGGCAACAGAAACATTGGAAAAGGACATAATATTGCTTTGCTGCATATCAGCAGAAATTCATATTGGAGTGTGGCAGTTGCAAGTTATTAGACATTAAAATAGTCATATAGGTTGTAGTGCTAGAGACCTTGCTAATGAAATCATTATGACAGTCCACTGACACTTATGCAGATACTACCCAGACTCACTGAAAGCAAAACTAGAAATATGCAGTATTTAACATATAATGTGAAGTGATTCAATTTTTGGGTACAGTGATTTATCTGACACAATGGACACTTTGTGATATACTTCCTACCATCTCCCCAACTATATATACACATGATATAGCCTATGTTCTGCCTTTCCCAGATCTACAATTCCTGTGTGTGTGTGTGTGTGTGTGTGTCTGTGTGTGTGTGTGTGTGTGTGTGTGTGTGTGTGTGTGTGTGTGTGTGTGTGTGTGTGTGTGTGTGTGTGTGTGTGTGTGTGTGTGTGTGTGTGTGTGTGTGTGTGTGTGTGTGTGTGTGTGTGTGTGTGTGTGTGTGTGTGTTTTCCTCCTGTGATAAGTATGTGTTGCATAATATTTCTGGCATAGTTACCACTGTCATCCAATGAGAACAGAAAACAGCCTTACTTTACTATCCTTTGTTTCCTGACCATGAAATTGCTCGCTCTGAATATTCAGGCAGAATCTGGTGATGCAATATGTGCCTGAGCGTATAATTCATAAATGGTATGTGCGTCCATTCTAATACTGGGATCCATATTTATGAATCATATTAATGACAAAACATTGCACTAAGCATATTGCATAAACTGCATGGATGCATGCCATTGCAAACTACATTTGTGAACCCAGATGCCCATCTTTACAGAAAATCTTCACTGTTGTACAAATATAAATTAGGAAATGAGATACTGATGTAATCAATTACAGGAATCTGGAGAATTATTTCCATAGGTTTATACGTAAATACTAGGCTTGCAGCCTTTTGGGGCCATTTTAAGCCTAGACAATTTTTCTTTTAGTGCTTGAATTAACATATTCCAATTAGTGTTAGACTGGCCTTACCCATCCCATGGTCGATAATTATATATTGCCTCCAGTGAAAATAACTGGGATCATACCATAGATAATTTGGAGGGACCCCTGCATGGGATAAAGCATCTATGAGCTTACTCTGCCCATAAATAGTACAGGGGACAGTCCTGGGGTGAAACTTCTATTTCCCATCCATAGATCCAAGTTGCACTTGAATATGGACAAGGAAGAGTTTTATTTTATATGGATGCGGAGTCTGTTCCAGAGCAGTGGCATCCTGGGTGAGGCATACCAGTCCTTCCAAATCATTCTGTTGAAGTTGCAGAAGAGGTTTAAATCCTTAGCCTGAGTATTTCTGATGCCATTTTATTTGCTGATGTGCAGTAAATCCACCAGCATTGGGTTAGAGGATGCCTTGTATGCCAGACACAGGTTACCTCATAGCAGTCTGTACGCTATTGAGTATAGTTACAGGGTTTTGAGTTGGTCCATGTAGAACATATTATGTAGGCCTTGTATACTTTTAGCATAGTTTTGTTTTTAGTATAGTCCCAGTGGGCATTCCAATTGTTGCAAGGTTCTGGACAGATACATGCCAAAGGGGGCATTATATTCAATGACTGACCTAATGAGGGCTGAGTAAAAGGAGGCAATGACATCCCTTGATCTAGACACAACCATTTTGTTTATAAGCTGTGCAACAAAGAAGGACTATCTAATGACAAATGATACATGTTGGTCAAAAATTAGACTCCTGTCAATATAAGTAGCCAAATCATGAGCAGTTGGGACAACTCTTATGGGTATATACTGTCTATGCATTAGTTCCCCAGGGGAGATGATTTCCTAAAGGAAATAGTAATGCATTTTTGGTATTTAGTTTCAGTCCAAGATTTTGAAAGCAGTTATTTATTTTTTTGCACACCTTCCAAGCTATGTCTTTTGGGGATTCGGTGACTGCTCCTAGCCTGCATTCATCTACTAATTTAGTCAGCCAGAGTCCTTTGGTAGTGACTTTTACTTCAGAGAAGTAGATGCCAAACTGGAGAGGCCCTGGCACAGAATCCTGGATGACTACACTAGTGACTGGTCTGTTTGTGGTGCTAACTTCCCCTATTTTTATTTTCTGCATCCTATCTGTGAGCCATTTGGCAATCAAGTGGGAGACAAAGGGTAAGTTCCCTGTTTATTTAGTTTTTCCACTATGCCTGAATGGGAGATTGTGTCAAAAGCTTTAGTCAGGTTGAAGTGTATGGTGTGTGACATTTTGCCATCATCCATCGCTTTGGTCACCATTACAAAAAAGTACACCAGGTTGGGTAAGCATGACCTACCCTTGAAGAATTCAAACTGAGATGGATCCAGTCTTTGGATGCTCCCCATGTTGTTGTTGATTTGTTCCATTCTAAGTCTTTCCATGGCATTGCATTTGAAGCTGGTCAGTCTTATGGGTCTGTGGAAAGTTCTCCCGTATAAAGGAGAATGACTATAGCTATCCTCCAGTCATTTTGTTCAAAACCTCTATGTAAGCTATGATTGAACAGTATTGTTGGGGCTGTAGCTAAATTGTGCTTTGTACTATTTAAGATGCAACCAGGGATATTGTCAAGCTCCATCGGTGCAGTACTTTTAGCTTTTGATATCACTCTTAGGACTTGGTCTTCTGTGATAGCTGGAGTCATGATGGATTCACATATATCTTGAGAGACAGATGGAGTGGAGAGATGGATAAAGCTAGCTAAATTTATCAGCCAGTAGATTTGCTCTATCTTCAGCCTCATTGTAGGTAACTTCACAATCAGCTCAGCACATTGCTATCTTGTACTTTTGAGATTATGAGCATAACTAAAAAGGCTTTATATAATTGTCTTTCTCTTGGGTAGCTATTTTAGCCTCAAGCTTGCCTGAGCTGAATTTTATCAAGCTCCATAGTTATTTATTTCAATGATGAGGGCTCTATCATGCCTGGAATTACTTTTCTTACTTTTGGTCAAAGTTCTCTCTTCCTTTTATTGTAAAACTTGCTATTATTATGTTTCCAACATGTGGGTTTATTTATGGGGCTTGCTCTGCACTTGTTTCTACAGGGTATAGCTGTATCTGTGCAGCTGTTTGCATGTTGGTATGGTGTGGTGAGATATATTTCCATGTATTCAGTAGAATTAATTTGGTTTGTTGGGGATTTGAAGATTACCAATGTATCCCTTAAATTTTGGTAGTTTGTCTTAGAGAAATTTCAGATGGTACTTTGGGTGGATGGATCTCTGGTTTCACCTTTATTTAAAAGAAGATGGCTTTATGGACAGACCTAGTAGGTGACAAAGATACACACGGGATGGTGCATGATGCCCCCATATTAGTAAGGACAAGATCCTACTTCCCTTGTGGGTCCTGTGACTCACTGTTCCAGAATGTTTGTATTGACTATGTCTATGTTTCTGCATTAGGAGTGGTGTATATTTCCTAGTCTATGGTTGGATAGTTTTGATCACCAACAAAAATTGTATTTGGTTTAATATTGAGAGATTCTAGTTCATGTGGCTTTCTTGGGTCATCGAGGGAATTCCATAACTAACTAGAATATGGTATGGGACCATTCTGTTAGTTATTTGGCCACGAACAAGCTCTAGTGCTCTATGCTTCTATACCAGCCTTGATGTGAGTCTCTTCTGGATAAAGATTAAGACACCTCCACCTTTTATTCCCTCCTGCAAAGTAGCTGGTCTAAACTTGTTTGATGAATACAAGTTTAGTCTTTAGAAGCTATTTTCTTGATGAATTATGTTCTAAGAATTGTCAATCAATCTTATCCTAATCAATCACAGGGGAGCAGTAAGAAACAGCTTATCTTAAAATTCAGTAGAAAAAATAACCAAAAAAGACTTCATTAAACCCTAAAAAAATTAAATATACAACATTTTGTCATCCTAGAAAAGCATTAATATGTAAGCAGTTGAACTACAATATATTTTATGACACCATACAGGGACTACTACAAACACCTGAGCCTCTGATGCTGGAAGACCACAATCTAAAAACCAGAGACTTGAACGTCTTGTAGCTTACATGAGCTGCTACTTTCACACAAACTCAAATGAGTTTGAACACGGTGCAGCAGCCAAGTACAGTGTGCATTGCTGCCTCAGTTTACCTGAACTCATATTTGAGTTCATGTAAGGTGAGTGTGGCAGCCATGGGGTTTCAGGAACAGATCGGGCAGGGGATTTAAGTTAGGCTGAAGGAGGGGAGTTTCAGGCTTAGAAAGTAGAAAGAGAGTTTAAGGTTAGGGCCCAGAATGGGAGTTTTAAGTTTACGGAGTGATCAGGTAATTTAAGGCTGGAGAGTAGAGTAGAATTTTAGGGTTAGGGAGGGATGACTCAAGTAAGGAACTGGGTAGGAGTTTTAGGATTGGAGTGAGGACACTGGTAGGGTTTATGCAGTTTGTTGGAAGGGCTTAATAATTAAGCAAGATCAAGCTATGGGGCTTTAGGCCACTTGCCTTTTAGAGTAAGTGGCAGCAAGCAAGTGCATCATGAGCTGATAGCATGTCAGACTTGTAGTACGTAGTAGATCCCACCATAGATACCTACTAGGCTTACATGAAGATGCAAATGAGGTCTGTTTAAAATGAAACAGAAGGCATAGTAAAATTCTAACAAATTAGTAACAAGGAATATTGTATAACTTTAAATAAGATAAAATTTTAACAAATATATGACAAGCACTTTATTAATACATTATAATAATTTTAAAATGTAGACAAGTAGTATTAACAGAAGAACACATGAAAGAATTAAAGTCAGAATTCAGCAGTTAAGAAACAGGGGTAAATAAAATGGAAAAGTATCAAAGCACCTGGAAATGATGTCATTAGACTATTACTAGACACATGTACTGTATATTATCTTTGTCTTAGAAATATAGTCTGTATGCTTATAATTTCTTATGTATATATTAACTTTGTATGCTAGCCAGAAGACATTCATATCTATGTAAACTACCAGACTTAAACCATGCATGAATACATTTATAATTATGGCCAAACATGGCTTATACAGAAAATCATAGAAAAGAGAAATAACATTGATAGGCCATGCAACCAATAAAGTAATTACTTTTGATATACAGAAAAAAAGGTTTTGAGTCTGTTAAAGGAGAACCGCACCCACAGCCTCAAAAAACATGTTTATTTCATCATAGTTTGGTGTCTCCTATATTTTAACACCACTCTGGGACTATTTACAGGTTTTTAAATATTTTTATACATAATTTCTGAGTCTGACCACATTGGGTCTGGCATCTTTAAGTAATTCTGATTGTTTAGTCTGCCTGTAGGTATCCCATAATGCAGTGCTTGTCTGTAAAAAAATTACATCATAAAGGCCTCTTTCTTCCTAAAGCTCCTGTTACTGCATTGATTTTACATGCATACACTGCTCCTTTCAGTCAGTTAGGTTTAAGTAACATTTCATGCCATTCAATGACTACTTAAAGCACATACAGTGCAAATGCCACAGAGCAGACTTTCAAAGTGCTTTTTACTGCTGCTTCTTTTTTATAATGGCTAAACTACAGTCTTTTGTGAAGCCTGAATTTTACTACTTTGACTCATCTCCCATCCCCCTTCACACCTAACTTACCTAGCGTCAAAGTTATAAGGGTAATTTGAGCTGTTCCCCACTGTGATTGACAGTTAACAGCAGGAGACTTGACTCATCTAGCTTTTACTTTCTGTATGGGTAGGGGAAGGACCAGAGAGCTGTGACATCACAGCATGGGTGGGTTTTTAGTCTGGTAGTGGTGATGTCAGTTTGGGGAGGGAAATAGCCAGAAAACTATCTATATTCAGTGGCCTTGATGACATCAGTGAATTGGAAACTGCAGGAAGCTTTAACAGGGTGGGCCAAATGTTTTTTGAAAGTGAAACCACCACAGTACAGAAAGGAACTGTTCTAGTGGAGAGAAAACATCAATTTAAAATATTTTAAATGCTGTATTGTTTATTCATGGCAGGGGCAGTAAATAGGGAGAAAAAAGACAGAGAAGTTGAGCATTTAATAATAGAATCCCATTGTTGTCCTTTAAGTGGATTTGTTTTAATTTTTACAAGTAAAACAATAAGAAAGTGCCAGGAAACGTTGAAACTCGGTCCAAACAGTTTATTCCACAAACTTTTAAAACCAATAAAACGGCAAAGGCAAACGATAACTTATATTAACGCTCTTATAACAACAGTTCAGTATGCGTTTTCGTCCTTGTGCATAGGACTTCATCAGACAAATCCCATTAATTAATTACAAGGTTTAAATAGTGAATCAAACAATTTACTTGTATAAATTGTCCATAGACCTTTCTTTGTTATTTCAAACCAACCTATCAGAATACATATGCTCATGAATATTAATGCCTACCAGGGAAATATGCATGATTGCTTCAAATACATAGATTATTTACTCTCATTTAAAAACTGACATGATATTCTTCTCTTAATATAAAATACATAAATAAGATTATAAGAGCGTTAATATAAGTTATCGTTTGCCTTTGCCGTTTTATTGGTTTTAAAAGTTTGTGGAATAAACTGTTTGGACCGAGTTTCAACGTTTCCTGGCACTTTCTTATTGTTTTATTGGTTTTGGAAGTGCTGGTGCCTTTACTTTAATTTTTACAAGTAATTAAACTTCCAATAATATATTTTCTAAAATTCTTGATGAAGATTTAGTAATGCATATTAAACTGGAATATTTCTATTGACTAGGATTAAATAACTAAGATTAGTAAACATTATTATCTGTATTTTCTCCATTTATTCTAACAGTAAATACTTTGGTTAATGCTATATGCAATGCATGATCAGAAAAAAACTAAATATTATGAAATTAATGGAAATAGAGTATTTCTTTATTTTACTTGTCAGACAATGACCTCTCTTAAACATTATCTAAGCTACCTTTTTAAAATATGCTTTTCATAAATTCAACAAAGGTATTCATAGTTTCATAGTATAGTACTAGGCTATCTGCCCTGCGGCATTTGTAAGCCTAGCCATAGTGATGTGGCTTTTGCCACCCCATGAAATGGTACAAAAATGTACAGAATAAATCTAGAATACTGTGCCTCTGTCTAGTAGTGACACAATGAAGGTCCCCTTATATAATAGAATTAGTTTACTGTGCCCCTGTCTAGCAGTGACACAGATGTGACCCCTGGGGTAAACTTACGATCTCCCATCCACTCATCAAGATTTCTCTTGAAGACAGTCAGTGAGGGGCTCTGCCTAATACAAACTGGGATCCTGTTCCAAAGCATGGGAAGCCTCTGGGTTATGAATCTATCCCTCCAGCATGTCCTATTCATACTTGTGCCGAGGTTTAAGTCTTTAGCTCTCATGGTCCTGATGGATTTGGATTTTTTGAGGTGGAGCATGTCCATCAGATCCTGATTGGACATGGCCTTGTACGTCAGGAAGAGATCACCTCTGAGCAGGCGGTATGCTACTGAATAGAGCTGAAGTTTCTTTAGTCTGGCAGAATAAGACATATGTTGGAGACCCTTGATCCTTTTGGTGAGGTACTTTTGTGGTCTCTCCAGCTGTTGCAAATGCCGTGCGAGGTACATACCAAATGGGGCATTGTACTCAATCATGGGTCTGATGAGGGAGGAATATAGGGGTACAATGACATCCTTGGATCTGGATGTGAATCCCTTCATGATGAGGTGTGCAAGGTAGAATGTTTTTTCTAACCACTTTGGCAACGTGGGTGTCAAATGAGAGGTCGCTGTCTACTTGGGTCCCTAGGTCTCTAATTACTTTTTCCGTACTCAGTGGGTTGCTGTCTATGTGATAATTTGTGGGTACTTTGTTTTTTCCAAAGGGGAATGACTATACATCTTTTGGCATTTAGTTTAAGGCCGTGACTATGGCACCAGTTGTCCGTTTCAGTGAGGCCTTTTTGTAGGATGTGTGTGTCTGCTGGTGTATCGACTATGGCGCCTAGTTTGCAGTCATCTGCGAACTTTGTCAGCCACAGCCCTCCCATGTTTGCTTTAACATCTGAGAAATAAATGCCGAACAAGAGGGGTCCCAGGACAGATCCCTGTGGGACACCACTTGTGACTGTCTTTGAGTCTGACATTGCTCCAGCGATTTTAACTTTATGGGTTCTGTCCTTTAGCCAGTTTGCAACCCATCTAGTGACATAAGGGTTTACTTTTAAGTTGTTTAGCTTATCTATGATGCCTGAGTGGGGTATTGTGTCGAAGGTCTTAGCCAAGTCCAGGTATGCTGTATGGACTGCTTTGCCCTCATCAATGGCTCTAATGACTGTTTCAAAAAAGTCAACCAGGTTTAAAAGGCAGGATCTGCCCTTTGCAAAGCTGAACTGGGTGGGGTCAAGTGTCTGTAGGTCCCCTATGTCTCTGTAAATGAGTTCCATAATGATTCTTTCCATAGCTTTGCAGACCAGGCTAGTTAAGCTTATGGGGCGGTAGTTTCCAGGGTCTGTAGAGGCACCCCCCCTTGTGGAGTGGGACAACTGTTGCTGTACGCCAGTGTTCAGGTACATATCCCAAAGTAAGACTAAGGTTAAATAGCATTTTTATGTGTGGGTTTAGTTCCTCTTGGAGTTCACATAACACGCACCCCGGGATACCGTCCGGTCCCATTGATGCTGTGTTTTTTGCTTTGTTTAGGGTGGTTCTCACTTGGACATCTGAGATGACAGGGAGATTACATTCAGCTGGGATAAGTATTTCTTCTTTTGGGGGTGAAGGAGGGGAGAAAGTTGCACTGAACCTGTCAGCCAGAATGTTAGCAATATCTGTGGGTTCAGTGTATTTTTTGTTGTTGTGAACCAACTCTGAGCATATCTGAGGGTTTCCACCCAGGTTTCTAACATAGCTGAAGAAGGCTTTGTGGTTATCTTTAGTGTCCTTAGCGATTTTTCTCTCAAAGTTTGCCTTGGATGTTTTTATGAGAGAACGTAGTTTTCTGCTAATGTTGATCAGAGATGTCTTCCCTTCATGGGATTTCGCTCTGACGTGCAGTAGCTTCCTTCTTTTGTTATACAATTTGTTTATGGCTGAGGTCCACCAGACAGGACGCTTACATTTGGTGGAGAGGGACTTGGATTTGTTTGGGATTGCATGATCCATGCATTCTTGGAGATGTCCATAGAAAGCATTTGTGAAGGATTCAGCATTGTGGGATGTGGTATCCACTGGCACAGTGGGTTTAAATGATACCATCTCAGTCTTAAGAAGAGTGAAGTCTGCTTTTGAGAAGTTTTTCACTGTGGTCTTTTGTGCTGGGGGTGGAGGTGGGATATGTATATCCAGGGTGATTAGTTTGTGGTCAGATCTCACTAGTGAGGGGTATACTTCCGAAGTGGAGCATTTTGTCCCCATGTTTGTGATGATCAGGTCTAGTATATTATCTCCCCTAGTGGGAGAGGTGACTAGTTGTTCCAGTGCATTTGAATTTATGAATTCCAGGAACCTTTGGGCTAGGCTATTAGGGCTAGAATAATGTACCCAATCTATGTTTGGGTAGTTGAAGTCTCCCAGTATGATGGTATTTTGTGATACATTCATATCCTCCAATGTCTTCAGGAAGGCTGAGTGGGGTTCTTGAGATTGGGAGGGTGGTCTGTAACATGCTACCAGTTGTATAGCAGTTTTGCCTATGGTTAGTTGCACCTGTATGGTCTCTGATGCTTCATGTGTTGCTACTAACCTGGAGGTGTGGGTATCCTTTATGAATATGGACACTCCCCCTCCCTTTGTGGTTCGGCCCGGGTTTTGGGGCCAAAAGCATGATACGAGGTATAGCCTGGTAGCGCTGGGGTGCTCTCAGGAGCCTTGAACCAGGTTTCAGTTACTGCACAGACGTCAATGTTCTCCATGCTGAGGAGTGCATCAAGTGCCTGCATCTTGAGATTTAGACTTCTGGCATTGAGCAGCATTACCCTTAGTTTTTTCCATTTTTGTTTTCTAAGGAGGTGGGTTTGTCTTTTGAGCCTTGCCTAAAAAGGCACTATGGGGTGGCAAGAGCCTTAGCCAATATCCGGAAGCCCAGTGGTGACAGGTGTAAGCCATCCCTTGCGAAGCAGCGTGGCTTGTCCAACATATCATCCCAGGCAGACAGACATTGGATCCCCTTATAATGACACCAGTACTTGAGCCAATTGTTAAAGCTGATCATCTTGTCTTTGTATTGTGGTATCATTCTTGGTGAGGGCAAGATGCTGCTCAGGGTCAGGGTCATACCAGCCTGGGCTACATAATCGGAGAGCTCCTCTATGTCTCTTTTCATGTAGTCCAGGGAGGTACGTCTCAGGTCATTCAAACCAGCATGGACAATGATGGAGTTATATTTGTACTTGCTTTGGAGTGACCTGAGTGCATGTGTTATGTGGTGGATCCTAGCTCCCGATAGACAGCTCACAGTCACCTTCTCCTTGTTCAGCCTTTATAATAGATTTCTAATTTATAGTATTGCATTGTAACATACAATTTATATATTTTTAATGAGTGTTCTCTGATGTAATATACACAGTCCTTCAATTATTAAATCATTGTTTCTTTATCTTCTGAATGTCGTTGCTGCTGCCTATGTTGACTGGGTCATGGCTGAAAAGGATAGGTGGGCCATTCTACCATTCTGGTTAAAACATTAACATAAACAAATGAAAGCTCTTATTTTTTGCTGATCGCACATTGACTACCTCAAAGGAAAATATTCCATTAACAGTTAAAGTTAATAAACCATTCTAACTTGCATATATATTAAAAATTTATAGCAATAAAACATGTATTGATACATAAAAAATATATTAATAAATGAGAAAATTAAAGATATTAGAATTTGTGTAATTATCATTGAGCATATCCTACATTAAAATATTGTGGTATTCTGTATCACGGGCAGAGGGAAAGATGGAGCATTGGTTTATAACCCAGTTGCCTTTGCTATATTCTTTTGAAAACAGTTTTATATGCATTGCAAATTACAGCTCTTTAGCTGTTAAAGCAAAATAATTGAGAATTGCTAAACTTTGCAAACTTTCTCTGCTAACCTAATTGACTACAAGTATCATTATTATTAGATCTAAAGACAATGAGGGGCTTAGCATTTCCACATTTAAGAACATATATGCTAATTTTCATTTTTTTTTCCAGTGTTAACAATTGCTTTAGCTTGGATAGACTACTCATATAAAATTGCCTGGAAATCATTATGTACACATTGTTATTCTAACTTAGAAAACAAGATTCACTTCTACTTACTAATTTCATTACTGGAGGGATTCATAAGGGTTAACAGGAGCACTGTTTGTACTCCTTGAGATAACTTTTCTGAATTCAAGAACAGCCGTACCAAAATGCTTTTGCTGTCCTCTCAGAAATGTTACACAAAGTGTACACATTGTATACACTTGGCAGTAACCTTTATGGATCCCCTCGCTATATTCATTAGTTTAGTACTACATAATTCAACTAGTAAATCAACTAATTCTGAATATTTCAGTATTATATTAATTTAAATTATTATTACTGAAAGCTTTTTTTTAAATTACTGGTTGCTTATTTTGCTAACAATAAGAAAAATAACAAAATACTTTTTATATCAGCATCTCAAAATACAGGTGATGAAGGGAAAGATGCACAGTGAGTTACCAGTCAGTCTGTTTAAATAATAGTACTATATTATATTTTCTGTACAAGAAATAAAAAAAATATATACTTTGAATAAGAAATAAAGGTTACAATTACAACAGCTCATAAAGTATGTAATTTAAAAGTAAACCAGTAAATATTTAGGTCTCACTATTCAGATTTTAAACTAATAGGTTTCTTTAATTCAGTACTGATTAATACATTTGGGACCAGCTTATATCTTTCTCTTAGACATAGAAGGTTTAACCCCTTTGCTTACATTGCAATTTATAAATACTGCATTACTTCGATAAACTGCAATATCCACAGTAAAATACAGTAAATATGAAATATAATTCTGAGGCACACTGAACAAGTCCTAGAGAGAAACGCACAGAACTGCATTCTACCCTTAACAGCCTCATAGCTTCAAATGAGGGGATTTTTCATTTTTACATAAAGACTAAGGTCAGTGTGTTAGAACTCAATGATTCCATCTTAAAAGAATCAACAAATAAGGGCCTCCTTTCCCATCTAGTTTCTCCATATTTGTACTGTTTGGATCAGTATTAAATATAACTGAAGCAGCAGATTTCTTTTATCAATTCATTTGAACATAATTAGATATTTCCTCTCAAGAGAACTGAACAAGTTTCCTCAAGAACATAATGTCTACTTTGCAATAAGAGAATTATTTTTACCTTGAAGAAAACCATACATAAATCATACATGGACATACTGGTGTGTGTGTGTGTGTGTGTGTGTGTGTGTGTGTGTGTGTGCGTGTGTGTGTGTGTTTTGTGTGTGTGTGTCTGTCTGGGTATGTATGCGTGTATTGATAGATACAGATATAAACTCATGTTCAAAAATCTTTCTCACTGAAAGACTTCCATTGTATCATATCATTTCTCACCTATTTATTGCTAACATTAATTTTGTATTCTGTAGCTTTCCTGTATAATTGTTATTTTTGCAAATCTAGGACATGGCTGGGCTGTGACTTGAACCTAATGATCTTCATTTGCATTCTTATGCTTCACAAAACATATATTAATTCATTTTGCAAGCAGAGATTACTGCTATGCACACCATGAATAAAAAAACTTGTGTCTGAGCTAGCAGTTTTTGATAACCTAGCTTATCGAAATGTAGGCCATTTGTAGACACTGCTTTAAAGGTTTCTTTAGTTTTGAATCATTGAAGATGTTTGTAATATAATTATTAACCAAAGTTATTTTGTACATGTGTGCATTGCTTCAGCAATAAAGTTTTACTGCAAGCATTTATAGGCAGACAGGTTAATATTTGTAGTGTCTAGAAAAGCAGTTAGGAATTTCCTATACTGCAGTTTTCTTCAATGAGAACTTCGAAAATAGAGAACCTATATGTTGTTGCAAGCTTTTTATGCATTGAAGACAACGTTATCCTGGTTTTCTATTCAAACCTGGCATGTACTTTAATTGCTAATTCAAAACTGCACGTGTAATACATCTAAATTAATATCTATAGATAGTTGCTCATTAGAATGTAAAATGTTATTCTTAAAAGGAGTCTACAAATCCTACAGTGTATATAAAATCCTACAGCAATACCCAATACTGGCATACCTGGAGTCACTAATTAATGAATAAATTAATGCGCTGATCAAAACTGACCATTTTCAGCCACAGCTAGGTGATGAAATTCACAGAAGTACATGACATGTAAAATGATATAAAAACCAATATGGTTTTAGACCGATAATCCACAAAGGGAAATGTATATTGTTTTGTGTTTTCAATGACTTGGTGCTGCTTTAATTAATAGCAGCACTTAACAAAAATGTCCATTTAATTGAATAGCTCTTTCATGCTATTATTAAATACTCTTGGACTGCAAAGACTTCTTGATCAGACCTAAGACTATTATTCTGCAAAGCTAATGCTGTGTTTTGTTAAGGTCCCTCCATTTTGATGCTGCTGTCAGTAACAGGCATGCACTTAATTTAGTTTGGAAAATGCATGTATGCGTATGTGTATGTGTATGCGTGTACATGTATGGAGTGGATTTCTGCCACTGCCTCTCAACCTGAATGCTTGCCTTATAAGCGCTCCCCCAAGCTTCAAGAAGAGAGTTTTCCAGGCATCTCAGAAACCCATCCTTAGTACTTGAGAAAAGAATGTTGGTAGATCAGTACATACAGTGGAGGAACAAGGTTTAAAAGAAGGCAGGATTTGAATGAGCTATGTAATGGCTGACTGACAATGACTGGGAATATTATAAGTGATGTATAATGTTTGCTGCTGCAGTTCTGTCAGCAGAGTTTGTAATATATAATGTTTGCAACCGAAATTGTGTCGGTATGGTTTATTTTCATTTATAGAAATGTAAGACTGCCTATTCATATGTGATAATTTAATAAAGATGTTTCTTGTATAAAAAAGTATTGTTTTCCTGTGCCACTTCTGGATTTCTGACTGCATCAACAGCACTTTTAAACCTGGTAGGTACTCCTCCTCTACACACTTAAGATGACTGCTGTTATAGGCTTTCTATTTTTTTTGAGCTATTATTTTTGTTTAATTCATTTATTTTATAGAAACAAACACTCAGTCTGCCTAGTACCTCCATGATCTGCTGCTCATAATCCTGCCAAGAACAACTATAGACTGCCTTTCCATCTATTTATGCTAGAGCGTGGTCTACAGGATGCAGTCCATCAGCCTGTGGGTGACAACTGGTATAGATTTTCTGTGGGGGGGGGGGTTGATGTATTATTTTTATTTCATTTATTTTATAGAAATAAACCCTTTACCTTAGATTGCATTTGGCTAAATACTGACTTTTCATGCTACGTGGCCACAACTATAAGATCTACAAGATAAAAAATAATTTTGCTTCTGCTAACAGCAAAGTAGAAGTGCAGGATGTGATTTCCAAACAAGATGGGAGGATTTTGAGTCACGTATTGTTTTGTGAATTCTTTTTGTGTCTACTGAGCATAATGGCAAAGAAGCAGACTAAGAAACTTGTAATTTTTACCTAGCCGAAAACCACAGCTAGAAACAGCATAATGGCAAAGGAACAGAATAAGAAACTTATAATTTTTTTTTACCTAGCTGAAAACCACAGCTAGAAGAAAGTAAACCATAAACTCAGTGTATCAGCCACATGAAGTCACCATCTCAGCACTAAATTAAGGTACTGCAGTTCATACATACTGATTTAGATTTTATAGTAGAACAACATCCTGTTTGAGTTAGAATATTGTATGGGTACGTTATTTAAACTCTATTTATAAGCTACTGAACTGTATATTGTCATTTTTTGGAGGTAATTGCTGACTGGCTGGCTGGATGGATGACTATGATATAAGTTATGTTGTGACCTTGGACAATTCAGTCTTCTGCCATTATGGGACGTTCCTAACCAAATATACTGTGTGTGTGTGTGTGTGTGTGTGTGTGTGTGTGTGTGTGTGTGTGTGTGTGTGTGTGTGTGTGTGTGTGTGTGTTTGTTTTAGGAATCGAATATGGCACAAAACTCTAATCTTCTAACCTGGCACAAAAGGTTGTTTATACTACTTTCCTGTCTCAGTCAAACTGAAACCGAGTGATTCCTTTGTACTCTGAGCAGCTTAAACTATTATAATTGCACATATGGATAGTAAATAAATTTCTACTGATTCTGTACTTCAAGATTAATTCTGCAGTACTGTAAACTTGTTACATTCTTACATGTTGTCATTTTTGAGATCTATGCCAGAAAACAGCATGCTTTATTTTGCCTTATTTTATTTTAAATTAGCAGAAGTATTTATATAATCCACAAAATGTTAATTTATGGACCAATTATATTACACTAAGTATTTTATTATCAAAAAGCATATGGGGAGTTCTTCTTGCTTTGAAACCAGAACTCGTGAAATTTTTAGTGTTGTCTTTTTTAGTTATATTAATTTATTAATAGCTGAAGTAATAGTGTGTGGTTTAACGTAATTCTGACAAGTCTGAGCATTTAATGGCTGGGTAGCATTATGGAGTCATTATTAATGTATTAGACAATGGTTTACCTGCATTCATTATCTAATTGTATTTTGTTAAGGCATTTGACACAAAGATTCAAAGATACTTTATTGTCATTTAGGAAACACAAGTGATACCTAAACTAAATTCTGAGTGTCAGCTCTTTTACAGGAGAAAACAAACTCAAAAAGACAGACATGACAGGTATTAAGGCATAAACAATAACTTTAGTACAAAAGTAAGTATCTAGGCAGCTGACGCACATGGTTGTACACTATTTATATATACTGGACAACACTGACTACTAGATGATTAACACATGAAAAGAAAAGTACTCTATGCACAGAGGTGAGATTGGGTGATATTGCACATAAGAAAGTGACTGGAATTGCACTTGAAAGAGAATATATTAATTTTAGTATTTAAAAAATAAATAGAATTACTGTATGGAATAAAGGGAAAAAAAGCAAAGAAAGAGAGCGTAACAATCTATTATAGTTTTGATTCATCCAGATTTATGCCTGCATTAATGAGTCTTATTGCATTTGGATAAAAACTGTTCATGAATCTGGAGGTCCTGCAGAGGACACTCTGTGACCTTCTACCAGAAGCAAGTTTAGTGAACCAACCATATGCTGGGTGAGAAGTGTCACTGAGTATTTTGCGGGACCTCTTTTTACATCTCAGTTCAAAGAGCTCCTATAAGGGAGGAAGACTAGCGCCAACAATCTTTTCTGCTGTTCTTCTTATTCTTTGCAGCTTCTTCCTTTCGGCTGTTGTGCTGTTACCTAACCATACAGTGCAGTTGCTGATGATGCTCTCGATGGCTCCTCTGTAGAAGATATTTAGAGCATTCACAGAGAGTTTTGCTTTCCTCAGCCTTCTTAGGAAGAGTAGCTGCTGGTGGGCTTTTTTAGTTAGCTGGCCTGGGTTTGTACTCCAAGAAAGATCCTCTGATATATGTACCTACAGGAACTTTGTAGATTGGACTCTCTCTCCACTCCTTCACCATTTATCTTGAGGGGTAGGTGCATGGCAGAGCTCTTTCTGAAGTCAGTAATTTAATTGATTTTGTTTTATTGATGTTCAGGTCCAAATTGTTGTTGTTGCATCATTCAATCAGGGAGTTACCTCATTCCTATACCCGCTCTCGTCATCACCATTTATGAGTCCCACCACTGTGATGTCATCTACTAATCTGATGATGTGGTTGTTGCTAGCTTTCATAGAGCAATCATGGGTAAAGATTATGAACAGTAGAGGACTCAGCACACAACCCTGGAGTACTCTGGTGTTGATTTTAATACTCTATGAAGTGTTGTCACAAGCAAAGGTCTTTTGTGGTCTTCCAGTCAGGAAATTGAGGATCCGGTATGTGCACAATGCCACATATTGAGATTTAAAGAACAGTGCATTCTCTGTTTATCAAATTATACATTATACACTGGGCTGGAAATTGTTTAAAAAACAGTAGATGTGTACACATAAGACACTGTGCCCCTGATGAGGTCATAGCTACAAATGAAGTACCTTAGGGCTCACTTTTGGGTCTCTCATTGTTTGAGATGTTTATCACATATTTTCCTACTAATCAACATGCATGGGTCAGCAGGTCTGCTTATGATACAAAGGCTGAGACCATTGTCACTAGCAGTAAGGACCAGGAAATATTGCGGGATTATTTGGATAACTTTTTTGGGTGGTCAATATCTAATTGTATGAATTTCAATGCAAAAATATAGGGTTCTGCATTTTGGGAGGAAGACTCAGACATATCCATATGTATCAATTGATCATATTTTAACAACAGACAATAATGTCAAGGGTTTGAGGAGTTTTGTTGATACTGACTTAATCCAAATGAAAACAGAAGATACAACCCTCAAACACAACCAGTAACAAAAAACACAGGGTTGCAAGGAGTCACTTATATCAAACACGGCTAGACAAAATGCTTTTAGTGTCATTTCACAAGTAGATAAATGCCAGCACTGCACATAAGTATTCATCATTCTAAAGACTTCTGTCTGAAGAAGTCTTTAGAAGGACAAATACGTATATGCAGTGTTGGCGTTTATCTACTAAGTGACATTAAAAAAATTTTTTCGAGCCGTGTTTGGTATCAGTGACTCCTTGCAACCCTGTGTTTTTTGATACTGACTTAAGTTTGAAGTTCATTTGAGAAGAGTATTTAGGGAAGCCTATGGAGTAATAAATATTTATTAAGATACATCTCCTGCAGGGATGCAGTTGTATTGGATTCTATGTTTGCTAGCCATAAAAGCAGTTACAGAGTACTGTGCAACTTTGTGTATTTGCAATCAAATGCAAACTACGAAGCTTGAGAACGTCTAAGGGTTATTTGCAATGCAGGTATCTAGGGTGAAACATTTGTGCTATAGCAAAGGAGGTACAGGGTTAGATCTTTTTTTTAATAGGATCTAGGTTAACAGATGACTTAATTATGATTTTAAATGTTACAAAATAAGGTGTTGGTATAATACTGGGGGATGCGATTATCGCTGGAGATCTGGAATAATCCCAACCTTGTTTCCCTTCATCTGTTAAGATCTATTTTCAGAAACTATTTTTTTTTTTCGTTTTTATCACAGGTCAGGAAGGCTATGGAATGCACTTCTACTAAATATAAGAAAAGTTGATAAATTAGTTACATTTCAAGAGTCAGTTGACAGATGTTTTAAAGAAAATGTGTGCAACTCAAGATTTTAGTAGTTGCAAACTCTTGAACAGTGTCTGAATTTATCTTTCAGTTTGTTTAAGCAACACTGAAGATCAAACACATGCAGACAGACACAGGCACCCCTTGCCTTTTTCCACAGTAATTGCTTCCACCAGCCAGAACCAGTCAGGTATAGTGTAGCTACCTCTTACTATAGCACTCATAGCATGGACCAACTGAAAAGCAATAACTTACGGTAGTTTATAGTTGAGCTGTCTGCCTCTTTCTGAGGCAGATAACAATTAAATACTATACAACAGTATCCTTAGGCATTAATAAATAACCAGGCACAATTGTTTGGAATAAAATAAAATTCTTTAGTAAAACCTATTAGGTCATGAAGTTTTAGAGGTTAACAGTGCAGACAAGGTACAGTTTTGAGCAGATAAATATAATACTGACTAGACAGGTAGCTACTCCTAATTTCTATATAAAGAGGTAATGTAATCTGTCTACAGCCATCTAAATTTACAGAAGGCAAGAAACAAAACAGAAAATGATTTTACTCTATCAGAATGTTGATGCAGCTTCTTTGAAACACAATTGAAGAAGCGCCGAAAGTACTGCCAGTCTTACTGCTCCTGAGAGAAGTAATGTCAATTGACTTCATACCTTAGGGGAGTCCCAGGAAGGGTTTATACTGAGAAACATACAGTTAGTATAGAAATCACCAAGCAGATTTCTTTGTTACATTTTTTACGTAAAAATAGTTGCAGGTCTGTATTTGGTCTTTAAGTGATTTTCTTGAGATAACTCGAGTTATAGGATGCAGTCCATCAGTCTCTGGAAAGTTCCTGAGATACTTTTCATTCTAAAATGTATTTTAGGTATTTTTTGTAAACTTATACAATTAAAAAAGGATAGGTAGCAAAGGCTGCCCCTTCCCTTTCTGAAGTTATTATGGGTACCTACAACCAACGTTCTGTCAGGTCAATAACAGGTAGATATATAGGCACACCCAACTGCTCTTAAGAATTATTCTGCCTAGACATGGAAAAGCTTTTGCCTCTGTGTGATTACTTAATTTACTATAGCACTAAGCACAATTTCTTTTTTTGGCACCAGTGCCACCAGTGTGTTCTGGAGATATTGGATACCTATATTAGCCCTTGATCAAATGTCTCCTGCACAGCCCCCTGCATGGCTAGCTTAACTTGTTCAGGCACCTTGTAAGAAGCCTATTTAATTAGCTGTTGGGTTTTTTTATCTACATGGTGCTACAACAGTTTAGAACAAGCTGACTCATAAATGAATATGCCTCCAAATGTCTGTAGTGTTGCTAGGATTTCCTGACCCTTAGTAGATCACTGCTGTGAAGTACTAAAAGTGGTCACTTTTTCCCCAAGCATTGTCTGAGAGCTTGTGTAAAGTATCTACCTCTTTCACTGAGGTACCACACCAAGCATCGGTGAGAAGTTTACCACAAGATCATCTGATTCTCCTGAAACCCAGCACAGTTGCTGAATACCACTTTCTCTCCATCATGGTTGGACTTCATCATATTAACATGGTAGAATTTGGGTTTCTTTTTCCTTCTGGCACAGTTTCCATGTACTTAAGATCACTTAACTTTCTCACATTAGTGAAAGGACTCTCCCATGCTGCCTGCATTATATTAAGTCAAATAAGTGTTAGTCCTACCACCTTACTAAGTGTACTAACCCTAATTCTAACCCTGCTTCTGCCTCTAACCCTTACCTACACATTACATTACCAAAAATTATCTTCCCTAAAAGTACCACTACACAAGACACTGACACAAGCACACACACACACACACACACACACACACATATATATATATATATATATATATATATATATATATATATACGTATATACATACACACACACACACACACACACACACACACACACACACACACACACACACACACACACATGAACGAGCATTCCATTCTCAAATACATACATTTCTACTTTACATTTGTAATTCTATTGTAACTGGTGCTTATAGCTCGTACTCCAGATTTCTGAAAATCGGATCACATCTATTTCCAAGCCATTAACTTGCATTTTCAAGCAGTCTCATTGCTACTGTACCATGCTTACCATTTGGAAGTATGCCACACTGTAACAGTTTGTAAAGAGTTCCATACCTTTCAAGTTTCTTACTGCAGTTCTTCTCCACTCTACCTAATCTTCTCAAAATCTTTGAATAGGTGTCTTCCTCAGAGACACTTGGATGGTCTTATAAAAATGCTGTTTTACCAAAGGTTGGCATGGCTTTAGTCATGGCTATTCAGCAACTATTGCAATTTTGCCTTGGATTAATATTCTAAAAAGTATAGACAGTGAACATCTGGTCATTATTGCCCTCACCTAAGTATTTGACCTGGGGATTTGTTGTCTTAAAGGATATTTGTGATGGCAGTGTACCTTGAACTTGAAAAAGTAATTAAAAATAAAAACACTTACCTCCCACAGATTCACCAAGCTTCTTGTTATATGGATTTATATCTATAATTCTTATATTCAGACAGTTTTAGTTTTAAATCCTAAGCAGCTTGCTATCACAAAATCTTCTTAATGGTATTACTGTTTAGGGAATAGTCAAACTGCCATTGTACCAGTGGTTATACTCCTTAGTACCGTGATCATTCTGAGTCACATGTAGGACAGTGGGTACTGCCATCATTACCCTTAGTACCATGATCATTCTGAGTCACATGTAGGACAGTGGGTACCCGCCATCATTACCCTTAGTACCATGATCATTCTGAGTCATATGTAGGAAGTGGGTACCGCCATCATTACCCTTAGTACCATGATCATTCTGAGTCATATGTAGGACAGTGGGTACCGCCATCATTACCCTTAGTACCATGATCATTCTGAGTCACATGTAGGAAGTGGGTATAGCCATCATTACCCTTAGTACCATGATCATTCAGAGTCATATGTAGGACAGTGGGTACCGCCATCATTACCCTTAGTACCATGATCATTCTGAGTCATATATAGGAAGTGGGTATAGCCATCATTACCCTTAGTACCATGATCATTCTGAGTCATATGTAGGAAGTGGGTATAGCCATCATTACCCTTAGTACCATGATCATTCTGAGTCATATGTAGGAAGTGGGTACCGCCATCATTACCCTTAGAACCATGATCATTCTGAGTCATATGTAGGAAGTGGGTACCGCCATCATTACCCTTAGTACCATGATCATTCTGAGTCATATGTAGGAAGTGGGTATAGCCATCATTACCCTTAGTACCATGATCATTCTGAGTCACATGTAGGAAGTGGGTAAAGCCATCATTACCCTTAGTACCATGATCATTCTGAGTCATATGTAGGAAGTGGGTACCACCATCATTACCCTTAGTACCATGATCATTCTGAGTCATATGTAGGAAGTGGGTATAGCCATCATTACCCTTAGT
Organism: Protopterus annectens; assembly: GCF_019279795.1. NCBI lineage: Eukaryota > Metazoa > Chordata > Ceratodontiformes > Protopteridae > Protopterus > Protopterus annectens. Next base: position 1,191,394,585 of record NC_056741.1, read on the forward strand.
ACCATGATCATTCTGAGTCATTTGTAGGAAGTGGGTACCGCCATCATTACCCTTAGTACCATGATCATTCTGAGTCATATGTAGGAAGTGGGTACAGCCATCATTACCCTTAGTACCATGATCATTCTGAGTCATATGTAGGAAGTGGGTACCGCCATCATTACCCTTAGTACCATGATCATTCTGAGTCATATGTAGGAAGTGGGTATAGCCATCATTACCCTTAGTACCATGATCATTCTGAGTCATATGTAGCACAGTGGGTATAGCCATCATTACCCTTAGTACCATGATCATTCTGAGTCATATGTAGGAAGTGGGTATCGCCATCATTACCCTTAGTACCATGATCATTCTGAGTCATATGTAGGAGTGTGGGTACCCGCCATCATTACCCTTAGTACCATGATCATTCTGAGTCAAATGTAGGAAGTGGGTATAGCCATCATTACCCTTAGTACCATGATCATTCTGAGTCATATGTAGGAAGTGGGTACCGCCATCATTACCCTTAGTACCATGATCATTCTGAGTCATATGTAGGAAGTGGGTACAGCCATCATTACCCTTAGCACCATGATCATTCTGAGTCATATGTAGGAAGTGGGTACCGCCATCATTACCCTTAGTACCATGATCATTCTGAGTCATATGTAGCACAGTGGGTATAGCCATCATTACCCTTAGTACCATGATCATTCTGAGTTATATGTAGGAAGTGGGTACCACCATCATTACCCTTAGTACCATGATCATTCTGAGTCATATGTAGGAAGTGGGTATAGCCATCATTACCCTTAGTACCATGATCATTCTGAGTCATATGTAGGAAGTGGGTATAGCCATCATTACCCTTAGTACCATGATCATTCTGAGTCATATGTAGGAAGTGGGTCTAGCCATCATTACCCTTAGTACCATGATCATTCTGAGTTATATGTAGGAAGTGGGTACCACCATCATTACCCTTAGTACCATGATCATTCTGAGTCATATGTAGGAAGTGGGTATAGCCATCATTACCCTTAGTACCATGATCATTCTGAGTCATATGTAGGACAGTGGGTACCGCCATCATTACCCTTAGTACCATGATCATTCTGAGTCATATGTAGGAAGTGGGTCTAGCCATCATTACCCTTAGTACCATGATCATTCTGAGTCATATGTAGGACAGTGGGTACCGCCATCATTACCCTTAGTACCACGATCATTCTGTGTCATATGTAGGAAGTGGGTACCACCATCATTACCCTTAGTACCATGATCATTCTGAGTCATATGTAGGAAGTGGGTATCGCCATCATTACCCTTAGTACCATGATCATTCTGAGTCATATATAGGACAGTGGGTACCCGCCATCATTACCCTTAGTACCATGATCATTCTGAGTCATATGTAGGACAGTGGGTACCCGCCATCATTACCCTTAGTACCATGATCATTCTGAGTCACATGTAGGACAGTGGGTTTTATTAGATATTGTTCTTATGGTCATGTCACCCTATCTCGTTCACAACACACAGAAAATGGATTCCAAATAATTAATGTTTTTTTGTAATACAATGCTTTAATATCTTCTCTAACTTTAGTGACTCTTCTTTGCACTTGCCTGGATGGGTTGATAAGGCTTTTAGGTGGTGTTCACCATATGAATGTGCCATTTTTTATCTATTTCCTCTTTACTCTTTGTTTTGCAGCATATCCTTGCTCCTGGCTCGCTGCCTTTTTCTTTCTCTTTCCTTCTTTTTTCTATTTCAATAACACCACTTTTTCTGCTAGGCTTGAATTCTAGCTCTATGAATAAGAAAATGTTTACTACTAGTAGAACTTTGTGGGTATCCTTCCTCTACATTTCTGCTTGCAAATCCTGGTATTTTATGACTCTCTCTCTCTCTCTCTCTCTCTCTCTCTCTCTGTAGGTAAGACACTGTAATAACTAGTTCTAGCAATTCCAATGTTAAATGCCACTTTTTTGTCTTTTTTCCTGGAATACTATATCAGGTTTCCTCCCATCTATTTTTTGAACTGCTGGGAATGGATGATCCCATGTGATAAAGTCTTAATCATTCCTTTCAATGTTTTGTGATTCATGTTTCTTGTGCCTCTCATCTCCTTCAATATTGCAGTTTTATCACAAACCCTAATGGGGCAGCCACAGTGGTGCAGCAGTTATTGTTGTCACCTCACAGCAAGAGGTTCTCTGGTTTAATCCTTGGCTGGGGTGCCTTCTGTGTGGAGTCTGCATGTGCTCCCTGTGGTCACAAGGGTTTCCTCTGGGTGCTCCGGTTTCCTCCCAAATCCCAAAGACATGCTGTAGGTGGACTGGACGCTCTAAACTGGCCCTAGGCATGAGTGGGTGCATGGGTGTGCCTTCTGTATAAGGTTGGGCACCAGGCTGCCAACTCAACACTCTAAAACTCTACTACCAATCATGAGCGGACAGGCAATCCAATGTGGTGACCCCTAACCGTGAAAAGCCGAAAAAAGAAGAAGAATCACAAACCCTAGTGCAGCAGTCTTCTCACATTATTGTGCCTTTCAGTAAACAGGCCTCTCTGCTATGAGTGTATCACACCCAGCAACAAGATGTGTGACTGTTTCCAGTTCTTTTTTACAGAATCTGCATTTGCCTTTTTCTCCGCATTCAGTGAACTTCATAAACCAATGCGTACACAGTCTACTGTACTGGGCTGACATTATTAACCTTTCATCTTTTGGTATCAGTTCACCTTTCCTTAATCATTCCTGCACCAAATCCTGACTGACATGAGGTTTTTCCCGGAGATCTTTGTACTTGCCATAATATTTATGGCTTTTCCACATTTCTTTCCTTCTCATCTGATCCTTCTCCTTCTTTGATTTTTGGCTCCTTCATTTCCTGTCTGATTCTTGTCTACTTCTGGTTTGATTTCCACCACCATTGACACTGAAATACTTCTTCCAAACTAAACCCAGAAGTCATCTTAGGACTTTTCATCATGTTTAAAATATTCACTATATCTGGATCTGATGAGGTCACAGATATGTATATGTAAATGGCAGATGTATGCATTTAATTCATTTCAAGGAGGTCCATACCTCCTTCAGTATTGAGGTACATATAATCCTGGTATACACTGATTGTTATATATACAATTTGATAAGCATGACGCATTTTTCTTGCTTCCATGTCCAACTGATCCATTACCTTTTGGGGTTAGTCAGTCACCCTGAAACTGTTAGAAAAGGAAGAACAAATTGTTTTATAGCTTTGACTGGTCATATTGATATAAGTGAACACTGTGGGCCAGATTCAGGAAGCCTCCGTGTAAGAGTTATAACTCTTACACGGAGGCTGCAGTTAAACAGTGTGATGTCAGCATGTCATGCATATGCATGAGGTGCATGAGGCATGCTGAATCACACTGTAACTCTTACACGGTCCATGTAAGACAGTAGGGGGCATGTCCTTTGGCTAAGCCCTGCAAGCGGACACGCCCACGGAAGTCTATAATGGCTGAAATTAAACAGCCACGAGAAAGGCCATGGAAATGTGAATAAACACACTACACAACACATGCCCCCACAGACCAGCAATGTAAAGAGTGAACAGATGTTATAAAATGAAAATAAAAACTGTTTTATTTTTTTTAAACCCCGTAAATGTTTGCTACTGTGTGCGCTCATGTGTGCGGGTGTGCTACTAGCGCAACTACAGTTAGCAGTCAGTGGAAAAGGATATAAGAACTAAATATGCAAAGTAAGCCAAGAAGTAATAGCATAGCAGTAGAGTTGTCGGCTTAAGAGCAGGCAGGCAAGGTTCGAGCACACACAACAACCTTTTATTTTTTTTGTAAATAAGCACTAAAAAGGCCCCTGACAGTATTGTACAAATGTAAAAGTATTTCCTTTTGTAAAATGGAATGAAATGGAGCATATATTTTCAAGTAATACAATAATAAAAATATTTAGAAATGTACTGATAGCTAAACTGCAGTAAGACAGAGTGCCCGTAGCTAAGTAGTGTTTCACAAACTGCAAATTGCTTGCCCATAGCTAAGCACTGGTTTAACAGGCTCAAACTGTGTGCAACTAGCTGTGCTTAGTTGAACATGTGTGTTACTAGCCTATTAAGGTTTAACCCAGCGCACACCATTTGCGCGACGTGCCCACAAGCTAACCGGCGGTGCGCATGCGTGAGCTCCGCGCAAACGAGCGCAGACCTGGTTTTAAGTGCTTAAAAGTGCTTTTGGCATGTTTGATTGACAGGTCCTCAACTCATTTCTAGATAGTCATAAAAATTAAAAATCAGTGGTCAGATTCGAACCCAGGATACCATGCACTAGAATCAAGGTACTAAACCACTAAGCCATGACAGCAGTACTTAGAAATGCAGAAATAGCATATATATAGGATATAATCCAGAATGGAGCATGATAAAGCAGTTTCTGTGAAGTAGATACAATTCTAAACTGGCCAATCATAGAAATGTGCGGGAAAATCGGCATATATAAGCCCCATAGGCGGGAATACACAGCATAAACGATTGTAGAATAGACCTGCAGGCAGAATGAGTGGAGTAGGGGAGGGACGTTGCTTTCGAGCACAGCGGTGGGGCATTGAGGAGTCCAGATACATGGTCTGGCTCCTAGTTCACCATCATGAGGCCCAACTCATGCAGGGCCAGGTCTCATGGGGAGCGTACAGGGCGGAGGCATGGGACCAGTTGGCTCATGATCTTACTAGTGCTACTGGGATTCCACGCACTGGTGAGCAGGTCCGTCACCACCATGTGGACCTGAAGCGACGTAAGCAAGACTAGTTGACCCAATGGATCCAGGAGGCCCGGGATATGCCCAACACCCCACTACTGAGTAAGTTACATTTTACTTATGTATGTAAGGAATTCAACTAGCTGATACCATGGAGATGTGTATCCCAATATTACTTGTTTTGTATTACAGCTGCAGGTGTCCGCTCTATGAATCGACAGACACATGACCGCAGGCTGGTGCGGCTGCGCCACCATGCAGGTTAGTAACCCCACCTAGTACTTGTAAATAAATATTATAGTGTAGCATGTAGCAGAACACTGCAGTGTATTACTTAAAAGTAATAGAATGTGCAAGCAGCAAGTAAAAGTCTGCAGGTATGGCTGCAACAAGTTCATCAGTATGCAAGTGAAACTGGAAATATAAGTGATAGAAATAAATAGTGCTGTAATACAGATGTCCCACCATTAATTAAATGTAGTATAACCTGCAGTAGTCTCAAGAGTACAGCTTCAGAATCTGAGGTAATCACATGTGAGATATATCCCCTGTTGAAATGCTGAATCATGACAGAAGCGAGGCTGCTGGAAAGTGTTGGAATCCCCACAGGTCTAATATGTGAACAAAGCCTAGAAGTACCAACCTGAACTGTGAAACTGCAGGATGTGTGAGAGTGACAAAAAGGGTCATGTATCAATGAATAAAGTAGTAATAACACCTGAATATATAAGCTTCAGTGTGGTTCTACAGAACTAAATGCATGTGGGAATTAATACTTAACATCCCAAACTGATTTCAGTGTGTCTGACTCTTGAATGTTCAGGCCAAAATCTGTATATGGTGATCACAGTCAGCAATTTGCAGATAGAATGAATGATTGTCTGACATACTAAACATCCATAGTTGTCCCCTGCCCTGTCATCAAAGTGTAGCAGGATGATGTATCTGATCAAATTCAAAATAACTAGGATAGTAATGTATCTGTAACAGGTCTAGCATGACAGTCAAGTAAAACTCATTTGGAAACTATCACCCACAAGTTAATTGTGTTTCTATTACAAATGTATATCAATATATAATTTATGAATGTGTCATCATTTTCTTTCTCCACCCCACCCTATAATTGCAAATTAAAAAAAACACTAAATATTGGTATGTGAATATTTCATTAACCATGGACATTTGTCCTGTTTCAAAAATATATGCATGTCTGTTGTTGCATGTGCCCTGGTCATACCTGCAAACCTGCAAACCTGATGGCCTGTTGCCATTAATCAACCCTGCATGTTGTTCGATTGTGTATTTCCGTTCAAATAATGCATGTGATATTGATATGCCCGTTGTTCAATGGTGTTAATATCTGGGTGTTTGTTTAATGGGAATACCAATGCATGCTGTTACAACTAATTTGAATGGAATAATATGCCACTAACCCAAACTAACATAACATACACACAAACCTAGAACACTTGGGAAGGCAGGTCCCAGCGGACCCACCTCTCCCACCTCAGCTGGCGAGTGCACCTGGCACTAGTGCCCAGGCCGGACCCTCCTCCGGTGGCCCTGTGCCACCTTCGGGTGGAAGCGCTGCAGGGGATGGGGCCCGTCCCCCCTCTGCAAGCATGTCCGGAAAAGCACGTCCACTCACCCTCCAAGGTGTCCGGTCTGTGGTGTGAAGGGAGATCCAAGACTCTGTTCTTGGGCCCCTACGCCAGCTTGAGGCCCGGTTGGCACAGCTTACGGGCTTGCCCGTTGTCCCGCCTGCACAGCCCCCAGCACAGCCCCGTCCTGGGCTGTGAAGGAACAGTGGCAACTGCCTATGGGTGGGGATATCAGTTCCACTGTTGCCATCTGTGGGCTCATGTGTCTTGGATATCCCAACCTCTGTCCCCGTCAATTGTGTAACCCCCCCCAAATGTGTCATACACCGCCCCTGTATGCGTCTTGTCTGTCTTGTCTGTTAACCTACCCAACCTACCTCCCCAGCTATACCGACTACCTCACCTGACATACCACTCTCACCTGATAAAAAAAAAAGGGCACTCTGTACCCACAAAAAAATTACGCCCCATACATAGCTGTCCATGTTGCACACATGTCCGCTGGACATCGAAACTGTTAATTACAATTGGCTGTACAACAGGTATTAATGTTGTCCTGACACCTCTCTCAGGGGTGGAAGGTTCCAAATGTCACACCAAATTGCATACAAATGCACAGCTGTTGCTGAGAAAGACATGGGCAGCTATGGGCCTCACCTACATCCTTCCTGCAAATACCAAGCTTGTTTCCCTACTGTCTTACCCTCTTTGTGACCCCTTTTCACCACTTTCCTGTCACCCCTTTTTCTTTTCTTTCAAAGAAAATAGCGCGGGTGTGCGCTTGTGTGCGCGGAGCTCACCGCCAGTGCGCATGCGTGAGCTCCGCGCAAACGAGCGCAGACCTGGTTTTAAATGCTTAAAAGTGCCTTTGGCACTTTTGATTGACAGGTCCTGTACTCATTTCGAAAGAAAAATAAACACCCACTGTCAGTCTCAAACCCACGACCTTGGTAACACTAGTCTGTATAACCTACCACTAAGCCATGACTCTCACACAAGAACATAGTGCTAAAATAAATATAACACATAATAGTAGGAATCAATATAAAGGCAATATAGGATGTGTACTACCCAAAGCATGTCAGGTAGATTTTAATGCCTGAATTACTGGATTCCCATACTAGTCACGGAAACAGCCCTGCTAATTGTTAGCTTGTACATAATAATGTAAGGTAATGTACATATATGAAAGTATTATATGTACACATATATATGTATATATATATATATATATATATATATATATATTAATACATGTGAAATATAGTGGTAGGTGTCAGTATTCACACACACTCACTACAGGAAACAGTGACAATAAATGCAGCAACCACAATCTACAACACAGCCTGACTCCTGTGAGACTTAATAACCCTTTTAACTGTGTAAAGGTGCCTTCAGCACTTTGATTGACAGGTCCTATACTCAGTTTGAAAGAAAAAAAATTCCTACTGTCAGTCTTGAACCCAGGACCTTGGAAACACTAGTCTGTATGACCTACCACTAAGGCATGATTCTCATACAAGAGCATAGTGCTAAAATAAATATAACATGTAATAGTAGGAATCGATATAAAGGTAATATAGGATGTGTACTACCCAAAGCATGTCAGGTAGATTTGTAATGCCCGAATTACTGGATTCCCATACTAGTTTTGTGTTAACAGTAACAGCCCTGCTAATTGTTAGCTTGTACATAATAATGTAAGGTAATGTACATATATGAAAGTATGTATATGTACACATGCATACATATATATATATATATATATATATATATATATATATATATATATATATATATATATATATATATATCTTAATACATATGAAATATAGTGGTAGGTGTCAGTATCCATACACACTCACTACAGGAAACAGTGAAGATAAATGCAGCAACCAGAATCTGCAACACAGCCTGACTCCTGTGAGACCTACTAACCCCTTTAACTACTTAAAGGTGCCTCCAGCACTTTGATTGATAGGCTCTGTACCCAATTTGAAAGCAAAATATAAGCATACTAGTAGGCCCTACCACAAGACCATTGTAACACTAGTCTGTATGACCTACCAGTAAGCCATGACTCTCATACAGGAATATAGTGCTAAATAAGTGGAACATGTAATAGTAGGAATGAAGATAAAGGCAATATAGTATGTGTACTACCCAAAGCATGTCAGGCAGACTTTTACTGTCCCAATTACTGGATTCCCATACTAGTGTAGTGTTAACAGAAACAGCCCTGCTAATTGTTAGCTTGTACCCAATAATGTCAGCTAATGTACATATATGAAAGTATGTATATGTACACACACACATATATATATATATATATATATATATATATATATATATATATATATATATATATAGCAATACATATGAAATATAGTTGTAGGTGTCAGTATGCATACACACTCACTACAGGGAACAGGTGAGAGAAATGCAGCAACCTGAATTTACAACACAGCATGAAGCATGAGAGATGTACTAACCTTCACACTCACAGAACACTGTCAACAGCATACCAGCATGGTCCACACCCTTACAATCTGAAAGGGCAACACCTATCTCACATACCCTTTTATAGCACTGTCCTGAAATCACAGTGAGACATGCAATCAGTACACAACTGGCTGCATGCAATTAGCAAATGCTGCCTTACAATTGGTGCAGAGGCCATAACATGGACCTATGCAGATACCTACAAAAGCATCCAGTACCCACACTCCACACATGCAATACATTCATTGCACAAAACCTACAGAGAAAGAGAGAGAGAGAGAGACAGAGAGAGAAAAAAATATATAAAGACAGCCAGCAGCAAAACCAGCAGCAGCAGCAGCAAACAGCAAGCAGCAAGCAGCACCAGTGACACAGCAACAGCTGCCACAAACACAGGTAATGCAAAGTAGCAGGTTAATACTGTGTTTACTGTGACACCTCCAAATGTATCATAGTTCACTATCTATAGGTATGTCCATGAGATAGGTTGTGTGTACATAGTCCTGAAATATATACATATGTAATATTGCTGTACATGTTGCCCATACTTAAAACTTCCATAGCTTAGAACACAAGGCCAGTTATGCATATGATGCAGTAGTTCCCAGGGTCAGTAGAGGTTCCTTCTCATTGGTGCGAGACCACTGTGTATGTATGGCACTGTTCAGGTACATATCCTGTAGTATGGCCAGGGATTAAATATAAGTCTGTAATGTGGTGCTATGTCCTCTAGGGGTGAACGTAGCACACATCCAGGGATACCATTTTGTAACAGTGATGCTATGTGTTCTGCAATGTTGAGGGTGGCCCTCACCTGGACATGTGAGAGGATAGGGAGGTTACAGTCATCTGTGATAACTAATTCCACTTGTGTAGGAGAATGGGGGGGATACCTGCACCTAAACTGTCTGCAACAATTTTGCCAATATCTGTGCATTTGGTGAATGTGAAGCATCTTAACACTGCTGACCACAGATGCCTTGCCTTCATGTGAATCTGCCCTGTGCTGCAGTAGCCTCCTGCTATTGTTATACAATGTGCCTGTATCTGTAGTCCACTGGACAGGGTAAATAAGTGGTGTGCATACGGTCTGGGTTAGATATGTGTGTGCACAGTACATGCACTATGTGGGATGTCTGTGGTAAGCTTTTGCAAAAGGGCCAGCAGTGTGTGTTGTGGCTTCCACTGGCCCAGTGGGCTGCATGGATAGCATCACAGTCCTAACTAGTGAATAACTGTGTAATTACATGCATACATAGCAAGGTAGTGTACTGTGCTTGTGGTGTTGTTGGGATATGTATATCCAGGCTGAGTAATGTGTGTCCACATCACAGGGTTGGATGGCAACACACATACAGTATGTAGGGATGAACACCCAGAGTGTTTCAGACGTGTTGCCTGTGCAGAAATATCTGGCCATTACCTGTGCATCCCCCACAACACACACACATGCAACATATGGCAGAAGTACTATAGCAGTACACATAGGTTCATAGGTTCATACTAGGCTATTTGCCCTAGGGCATTGATAAGCCTAGTAGAATGTGTTTGTCTTTTGCCACCCAATTAAAATATATGCTGCTATGCCCTTTTCAGAGGTTAGTATACTGTGCCTCTGTCTAACAGTGACATAGAAGTGATACCCAGGGTACAACTATGATCTCCATCCACTCATCCAGATTCCTATGGAAGAGAGTCAATGAGGGACTCTGCCTGACCTGTAGTGTGAGTTCATTACAGAGTGAAGTGAGCCTCTGGGTTAGGAATATGCCCCTCCAGCATGTCCTATTTATGTCAGTGCTAAGGTTCAGGTCTCCTGAGCGTGTGGCTGTATGGGACTTTGATTTCCTGAGGTGCAGCATGTTCATTACTTCTGGGTTGGACATGGCTGTATATGGCAGGCACAGATTGCCTCTGAACAGGCAGTATGCCGCTGAGTCCAGCTGGATTTCCTTTAACTGGGCAGCATATGGCATCTGTTCGAGTCCTTTGATCCTCTTGATGAGGTACTGTTGGGCTTTACCAGTTGCTGTAGGTGTCTGGTTAGGTACATCCCAAAAGGTGCATTGTACTCAATTATAGGCCTGATGATGGATGAGTAAAGAGGCACAATGACCTCCCCTGCCGTACATGTGAATCCCTTCATGATTAGCTGGGCTATATAACATGTCTTTCAATCCACGTTGATCTTGTGGTTGACAAATGACAGATTGCTATCACGTTTGTTCCCCAGGTCCCCAATTACGTCTTCTGTACTCAATGGCTTAACACCTATGTGGTACTTTGCCACCAATGTGGAGGTGTGGGAATCTGCGATGAATATTGATACTCCCCCTCCTTTGCTGTCTGGTCCAAGTGTTGGGGCCGACAAGAATGGTAACAGGTATAACTTGTTAGTGCTGGTGTGCTCCTGGGAAACCTGAAACAGGTTTCTGTTACTGCACAGATATCGATGTCCATAATGCTAAGTAGAGTTGTGAGTGCGTGTATCCTGAGGTCTAGACTTCTGGTGTTGAGTAGCATCACTCTTAGTTCCTCATCCTTTGTGATACGAATGGATGTGGGTTTGCCTTATGAGCCTTACCTAATAAAGGCACTATGGGTGTAGCAAGAGCCTCTGCCAAAATCCAAAAGGCCAGGGGTGACAGGTGCAAGCTGTCCCTAGCAAAGCATCGTGGCTTGTACAGCATATCACCCCAAGATGACAGGCATTGGCTCACCTGTGAATGACACCAGTACTTCAGTCAATTGTTGGAAGGGATCATCTTGCCTTGATATTGTGGCATCATTCTTGGTGAGGGTAAGATGCTACTCAAGGTCAGGGTCATACTGTCTTGGGCTACATGCTCAGAGAGCTCCTTTCTGTCTCATGTCATGTAGTCCAGGGAGGTATGTGTCAGGGCATTCACACCAGCATGGACATTGAGTGAGTCATACCTGTACTTGCCTTGGAGTTACTTGAGTGTTTCTGTTATGTGGCGGGTCGTAGTGCCCGACAGGCTGCACACTGTGACCCTCTCCTCGTTAAGCCTGGTGAATGTGATGTCAGTGTGCCTGATGATAGAGGCACCTATTACAGGTGTATGAGGTGTGTTGTTTACTGTTAAGGGCTGTGAGTGTTCAGCACATTGGCTTTGTGAGATATGTGTTGCACGTGTTTGTTTCTGTGGTAGTGGTTGCTTGGGTGTCCGCTTTGGAGGTCTCTGCTGCATAGGCAGATCTGTAGTCTGAGCCTCCGAGTATGTTTTTGTGTGATTATGTGTTAGTTTTGCTGTCGTGGTAGGTCTATGTGAGACTGGAAGTGTAGTGAGTGTAGTTTCCTTCTCCACCTGACTGGTTATGGCAGTATTGAGTAGAGAGAGCCTAGCCTCCAGTTTGGTATATGGTTGCATCACTCACATGTGTTTGAATTTGTTGTTAGGAGGAGGGGGTTGTCTGTGTACATGCATCTGTTATAACATTGCCTCAGGATTACCACACTCACCAGCTGGATTGGGGAGGAGACTGACAACTGACCTTTGGACATGCTAGAATACTATTGTGAATTCCGTAATAATTGAAAACAAGGTCCAGTGGGGAGTGAGGGTGTACTGATATTACTTACTACTGCTGACTGATATAATAGCTTCAGTGAGCAAGTGCCAGGTAACTTAAGTGCAATGTGTTACAGTTAAGTAAATGCAACAATGACAAGCAGTCACTTGCTGTCATGTGTAACAAGGAAATACGTACAGTAAGCAATGCAGATATCAGTAGTGAGTCA